>NC_064927.1:458789693-459102193 GCF_023897955.1 Schistocerca gregaria | reverse complement strand
TTACACACAGTTTCAAACCCTAACGAAACTTTTTATTGCTGACAATCAAGCAAATTGATGAAAAGGAAAAGGTTGATCGGTTTATGCAGTTCCGCTATTAAGTAGGACTGCCACATCTGGCTTGACTTATGAATTCACCACTTCTTTTGTACAAACTGTTTTCGCGACAGACCTTGCAGACAATATTCACATATGCCACTGATTGTAGAAGCAAAATTGTATCGTTGTGTAACTCGCTTCACTGGATAACATCATAAACATTGATCTGTGTGAAAACTAAACTGCAGGGCGAAATTCGTTAGAGATACAGGTAACGTCTGAGTGCAAGTATGAGTGAGGTATATTAAATATATGTGGAATATGTGACGTGCTTATGTGGGCAAGGCCAAAGAATCTCGTCCTGAATCCATGGATCGATTTCAATCAAACTTGGTACATATATTACTAACTGGAAACATGTGGGGGGCAAGAACCAGTAACACAGAACTAGGGTAGGCGTGATAACATGGAGAAACAATGTGAGGTAGACGAGATGGACTGAGGGGATGGCGGTATCAGATGGGCAGAGAGGGGCAGGGGAAGATGGGAAGAGAGTGGGGGTGGAGGAAGTGGCCAGAGAGATGAAGATTTACGGAGAGAGGGAGAAGGAGGAGGTAATAGAATTGGGGTAAATACATACCCAGGCAACGTTAGGTACTCAGTATTTTATGTATTTAAGGAGTAGTAGCTTGAGATAAGAGTTATACTTCTTCACTATCTGCTTCAGAGAGCTGCTGTGTACAGCCTATGGCAGGGTCGTTATCAGGGCGATGACTGTAAGTAAGGTGCGAAGAACAGTGAGAAATTTAGAACGGACTGTGGACTATCGATAAACACTGTATCACTCGAGAAAACGTAAGCTTAAGTGCCAGCCCTGATTGGAAACCACTTCTGGAGTCAGTAATTGACGATGGAGTGAACAGTTATATCTCAAGATAAAAACCAGTTAGCCGCATCGCGCCAAAGGCAGTGCGTAGTCAATGTGGCAGCCAAACAAATCTAACAGCGATGCTTACAGAGTATTAACCTTTCTCTCCGCCACAACAGGTTTCTAGGGCCACTACTTACGACTGTACGGACTGCGGCTGTGTACATGCTGATAAAACGTGGAAGGCACTTATTGAATGGAAAGGATGACATCGTGGAGCTCCGTGACAGATGGCAAACTGTGCGTTTTCTGCGACAGACTATCGCGATGCCTCCGAAAGCAGGTGCCCAGATTCGAATTTCAGGTTTGCCACTTTGAAGTTATCACTGATGAGAAGGTAATTCGTGCTCACAATACTGCACACCTACATAAAATGTTCACTGAAGTTTAACAGTATTTAAAATACTGACTCGCTGATATTTAATGCTGGTGTAAGTTGGCCTCGAATCTGAATTACGCGCTTCGCTTGTCGCGAGTTTTTAAATTAACTTAGAATCTATGTCAAACGCCATAAAAATGATCTTATCGTGGCCGTGTCCTCTTCTCACCAGTGCTCCAGGGATAGCGTCTATGACTAGTAATCAAGTCGACCCGATTGCTTGTTTCGAATCTCGTCACTGCTAAAATTTTGAATAAAAATCATCAGCAATTACAGCTCAATATTTCCAGTGTAAGAAGTCACCACGGTCTGCCAACGGCTTTGTCAAAATTGCCGGAGAAGCGAGCAGATGTTCAGGGCACACTGCTGTTCCTGCGCTGTGCATTTCCCCTAAAAGACCAAGAATCAGCAATGATCAACAGCATGAGGATGCTGAAAGCAATTGAAACCACCACATTAAAGACATGATTTGCTCCCACAGGACGTATGTCGGCTAACTGGAAGGTATCTTTATAGTATCTCCAATGGCAAAAGATTCCGGATTAGTACTCTCTGTTAGGTAACTGCCAAGGGGGAGGTGACTACGAGAAAAACGTGGGAAAGTAACGAAAGGCTGACGTTCTACGGGTCAGGGCATGAAGTATCAAATGTTTGAACCTGATAGGTAAGCTAGAAAATATGAAAATGCAAGGGATCAATCTAGATGTAGTAGTGATCAGTGAGGTGAAATAGAAAGGAAAGACGACCAGGTTTCCTGGTCGGATGAGCATAGGGTGTGTTACTGTAAACAGTTCAGTGACAGGGATGTTCAGATCAGAATCGATAGCAAACGAACACCGACAACGATGGTTCAAGTATACAAGCAGACGACGGAACCAGGAGAGTACGAGGACACTGAAGGTGTTATTCAGTACATAGAGGAGAAATGAGAACCTAATAGTCATAGGGGATTAGCGGCAGAGCGGCGAGCTAGAAATAGCTAGGGCCAGGAGATAAGGGAAAATTCCAGTTAGATTACATCACGGTCAGACAGAGATTCAGAGATCAGATATTAGAATGCAAGGCGCATCCTGGAGCAGATACAGACTCAGATCACAATTTAATAAAGATGCAGAGTAGGCTGCAGATTTTAGAGTCCAGTCAGGAAGAATCAACGGGCAAATAAGTGGGATATGGAGATTGTAAGGAATCAAGAGATACTAGTTCGCTGAGGCTATAGACACAGATATAATGAATTCCCCAGCTGGCAACTGAGTTTAAGAGGGATGAGTTTCTCTCTAAAAAGGCAGTAACAGTAGTTGGAAAGACATTGTATGAAGAAGGTAACTGCGAAGAAACCGTGGGTAACAGGAGAAATACTGTGCTTGATCACCGAAATGAAGTACAATAATGCTCAAGGGAATTCAGGAATACAGAAACGTAAGTCACTTAGGACTGAAATAAACAGAAAGTGCAGGGAAGTGAAGGGGGGTTGACTACATCAAAACAATATACAGGAATATCTTAAAGCCAGTCGCTGCCTGGCCGTATAAAACGAAAATGGAAGACATGGAACAGTAAATTATTTTCTGTTTTAGGGGTAAAGAAATTCTTTTGCTTTTTAAATGTTACCTATGTTGCCTTCTGGCAAACACAGTCCAATTAGAAGATTACGAATAGCTATCCCAAATTGTCTGAAATGCCATGCTTTAAGGGAGTCCTTTTAAAATTATCCTCTGCTAATCCTTTGGAGTCTTTTCTCCAGCCGAAAACAATGACTTCTGACATGTACATTGTTACATCTTTAAACAGAACCGCTCAAGGTAGAAATGGTAGTAGCTGACGAGTTTGTGTGTATAATGTCGCCAGTAAATAATATTGTTTGACTGTGTGTATCTCTGTCGACTTGTGATCGTTTTGTGAATGGAACTAATGTGTATGAAACCGTAACAACAGTGATGCTTTACATTTGTGGAACGAGATACAATTCTCCGAGTAGCGAACCAAGGATATTCGAACGTACATAACCCTATCAAGGGGGAGAAATAATTTTGCTGAAGAGTTTAGTGTTACTGAACTTTAGCGTTTGTTGCGTGTATTCAGACATAAAACGCGTCGTAGCTGGCCAACGTCATCAGAGAAATAAAGAAAGAAAAATCTGTGGAGACAGTGGTCCACAGATCATGTCAACATTTGTGCAAAACGCACACATTGTGTATGGGAATCAGGTTGGTGACATAACCATTTTCACTTGGCTCTTCGATAAATCGAATTAGTTATCTCAACAGCATAGAATAGAGAGTGGCAGAGACGATGTTTAGCAACCTGCTGCTGCTGAAACTTTAAAGTGAAATTCTACTGTGTAGCAAATATTTTACACATGTAAACGCAACTTTCGAAATGCCCACCATTTCTCTTCTAGCTGGTAGCATTGAAGGCTCACGACTGTCGTCTGTTCTCTTTGTGGTTAGTAGTGGAGCGCTTGAGAATCGAACACCGTGTAGTCATAGTGAAAACTTTTCACATGGGTAGTGAATGTTGTGCACAGACCATTTGCAAACTTCGTGGAACGTTTGGTCAACTTAATGCTCCAGGTAAGAACACTGTGATGAGAATTATTGCTAAATTTGAGGACATTGTTTCGGCTGTGGACAAATTCTCGAGGCTTTTTCGTATTAGTCGTTTGCGGGAAACACCTCCATCGTGAGTGGTGATGTGACGTGACTAAGTCCTGTGAAATCTATTCTCCTACATTAACCAGCAAGCAACGATTTTTGAAAGATGATCTGCGTCGTTCGGCCTACACAACTATGGACTTGACTGCCTGTGAGACTCCTCGCAACGCTAAAGAATTTGCCACCAAGATCTTATCAAATGACATTAAGTGACGGCATTATGTGGTGACGTTCAAATCTCTTGTGTACGCCAACAAACCATGATCACTTCCAGAGCTCAACGCCGAGATTAAGCTTGTTATTTCAGAATTAGAGGCACAAGAGTGTCGAAAAATTACGGATAATTTCATCGAAATAATTAGTGTGCCTGCAAACTCAAAGGCCATTTGAGTAATATATTTCGCACATACCCACAGGTAGCATTCAATGTAACAATATGTAATTCACTTAATTTCATCAATACGTATGTATGTTGTTATGCACGCTAACGTTGCGTTCTTTGTGGGAGACACTTTACATTAAGCTCAGTGGACAGCTACGTACCTGTGTGGCCAGGTAGCCAGAGAGGGAGTTCTTGAAGAGCGACATGACCACGTCCACCGCCGAGGGGGCGTTGATGTAGTGGATCGCCAGCGTCCTCAGGGGGTACGCCTCCTGCAACATTCGGATCACCACTGTTGGCCGTTTTCTGTACGACCGTCACTGCAACCATCTGTTATGCAGCTATAGGTGTGTAATGTAACGCCACCAATCATGTTTTTTACTTATAGACTACTTGTTTAATTGGTGATTTTTCCATGAGACGAACTGAATCGTCTCAGACTGTAATATTATCGATTGCTCTTTAATCACCTGTTTGCTATTCAACAGTTACTTTCAGGATGAAAATTAAATTTGGTAAGACAGTATGTACAACAAAAATGGCTCTGAGCACTATGGGACTTAACATCTACGGTCATCAGTCCCCTAGAACTTAGAACTACTTAAACCTAACTAACCAAAGGACATCACACAACACCCAGTCATCACGAGGCAGAGAAAATCCCTGACCTCGCCGGGAATCTAACCCGGGCGCGGGAAGCGAGAACGCTACCGCACGACCACGAGCTGCGCACCAGTATGTACAGTTTGACACTTCTCGAATTCCATAAATCATAAATAGTCTTTTCAGAGAGTGAAATACAGTAACTAGACAGTATTAAATTCTTGGGGCTTGGCATACCACAACCTTCATTAAAAATCGCATGAAGCGCCTTAGTTCAGCTACATTTGCGGTATGCACGATTACTGTTGCAGACGACTTAATAAATGGATTATTCTCTTTCTTTACAATTACTAAGGGGTTAAGGAATCTATTTGGGAGGGAGGGGAGGGCACTTACCTTACAGGAATATTTTCAGGACTATAGTTCAATGGCCTCTTCAAAAAGATTTTGTAGTCTGAAACCTGTGTCACAATACAGATTAATTTTTTAACCTGTCTTGCTAGTATCTGTACTTCTCACCTCTCAAATAACCGTGTAAAGCATGAACATAATAGATAAAAAACCATTGAAGGCTTGGCTACACGTTAGTGAACTTAAAGAAATTCACCGACTCCAGATATTGATGGTTCCAGTTATGCACGTATCGATCTATGTAATTCTGTATACATGGAGTGCAGAGCGGTCTGCAAGATGGCACTAATGAGATGCCGAAATTGGTTGTCTAAATAAAACAGCTTCTGAAAATATACGGCTGTTTGTAAATGTTTCTTTGGCAAATGTCTGACCAACCACTGGCCGTATCCACTTTATTTTATACTTAGTGTTAGCTTTTTAATGAACACTGTTTCATAATTTCGTTACTTTATTGTATTGCACATAATTGTACATTCTTGACTTCGTTCCACAACTAATAATTCGCTCTCTTGGTACACACGGAATAAAATGTAATACACTGAACATTTATGTGCTACGCATTTATGACACACGTGAGATTTTAGCAGTTAAGATGCACATGGCATTGCAACTAATAACAGACCTAATGAATCAGCATTCAGATATTGCTTTTACTATTTAAGCAGGCCAAGAGATTAATAAGAAAAACAGTTAACAACGAAAACAATACTAGACGAGTCAAACAGAGCCATTGACTATTTCAAGATTGAGTTTCAAAAGAATGGTTGGTGTTTGAGTAAAAGAAACACAAGAGGAACTCGCAAAATAACTTTCTGTAAAATTGTGAAGCACGACATTTTTCCAAACCAAAACAATACTACAACTGTTATGCATCACAAAGAAACAGGCAGACAATATACTAAGTTATAGCTTTGGCATACTTCCATTCGTAAGTTCCAAAGTAATCACCAAAATTAGCAACGCAAAGTACCTTAAAGCCTAGCAAGAAATTTGTAAGATTTTGAGCGTCAGTTTTCTGTTTGTTTTGACGCGGCCCGCCACGAATTCCTCTTCTGTACGTAACAGCACCTGCTACCTATGTCCTCAATTATTTGATAGAGGTATTCCTCTACATATTTTACCCTCTACAAAAAAAAGTTACACTCCGGATCAATCACTAAATTACAAGTAACTTTTGCTTGTGATTTACTCAGTTTTAGGAAGGCTCTGACTCACTTACAAAGACCCTGAGAAATGAGGTTTTTCTCCAACTTATGCTGGTTTAGTTAAGATATATATATAACTTTCTTTAGACTTCATGAGAATAATGATAGTTTCAGAAGTGGGGGGGGGGGGGGTTAGTCAAGCTAGGCAATTCCACATAAATTTAAAATATACTCAGAAGCCCAAGGGGATTTTTCAAATCCATAAATTTGGAAAGGAAGAGGGGTGTGAGACCCTGCTAAGCCCACAGGACAGGACAGGTAGTTTAACTTGTGAAAAAGGGCCAAAATAATCAGCTGTCAGTTACACTCTAACTAAAACTTTTATGTGATCAAACATTACAAGAGCCAAGAAAAATTTAAAAAACACAGCTTTAATTTTGGAACTTCATTAGTGGCTGAAAGCCAATAACTTAAACCTCAACTCAAATCAGAAATTGAAAAGGCAAAGCCTTATCTTAAAACAGGTCCTTAATTAGGCTGTAGGCCCAAAGAACCTGACACTTTAAGAGCAAACAACTTAAACACAAAATCGGCTGAAGGCCCAACACTTAAGACTCAATAACATTAGAAATGCCAAAGGCTTTACGTAAAAACTGTTCTTAAATTAGGCTGAAGGCCCAGTCCATCTGACACCTTAAGGAAAAAAACCTTAATCTAAAAATTTGGTAGAAACCATACAAATACAAAGGGCGAGAACAGACAGACAGAAAGCGAGAACAGACAGACAGACAGACAGAAAGCGAGAACAGACAGACAGACAGACAGAAAGCGAGAACAGACAGACAGACAGACAGAAAGCGAGAACAGACAGACAGACAGACAGAAAGCGAGAACAGACAGACAGACAGACAGAAAGCGAGAACAGACAGACAGACAGACAGAAAGCGAGAACAGACAGACAGACAGACAGAAAGCGAGAACAGACAGACAGACAGACAGACAGAAAGCGAGAACAGACAGACAGACAGACAGACAGAAAGCGAGAACAGACAGACAGACAGACAGACAGAAAGCGAGAACAGACAGACAGACAGACAGACAGAAAGCGAGAACAGACAGACAGACAGACAGACAGAAAGCGAGAACAGACAGACAGACAGACAGACAGAAAGCGAGAACAGACAGACAGACAGACAGACAGAAAGCGAGAACAGACAGACAGACAGACAGACAGAAAGCGAGAACAGACAGACAGACAGACAGACAGAAAGCGAGAACAGACAGACAGACAGACAGACAGAAAGCGAGAACAGACAGACAGACAGACAGACAGAAAGCGAGAACAGACAGACAGACAGACAGACAGAAAGCGAGAACAGACAGACAGACAGACAGACAGAAATCGAGAACAGACAGACAGACAGACAGACAGAAATCGAGAACAGACAGACAGACAGACAGACAGAAAGCGAGAACAGACAGACAGACAGACAGACAGAAAGCGAGAACAGACAGACAGACAGACAGACAGAAAGCGAGAACAGACAGACAGACAGACAGACAGAAAGCGAGAACAGACAGACAGACAGACAGACAGAAAGCGAGAACAGACAGACAGACAGACAGAAAGCGAGAACAGACAGACAGACAGACAGACAGAAAGCGAGAACAGACAGACAGACAGACAGACAGAAAGCGAGAACAGACAGACAGACAGACAGAAAGCGAGAACAGACAGACAGACAGACAGAAAGCGAGAACAGACAGACAGACAGAAAGCGAGAACAGACAGACAGACAGAAAGCGAGAACAGACAGACAGACAGAAAGCGAGAACAGACAGACAGACAGAAAGCGAGAACAGACAGACAGACAGAAAGCGAGAACAGACAGACAGAAAGCGAGAACAGACAGACAGAAAGCGAGAACAGACAGACAGAAAGCGAGAACAGACAGACAGAAAGCGAGAACAGACAGACAGAAAGCGAGAACAGACAGACAGAAAGCGAGAACAGACAGACAGAAAGCGAGAACAAACAGACAGAAAGCGAGAACAAACAGACAGAAAGCGAGAACAAACAGACAGAAAGCGAGAACAAACAGACAGAAAGCGAGAACAAACAGACAGAAAGCGAGAACAAACAGACAGAAAGCGAGAACAAACAGACAGAAAGCGAGAACAAACAGACAGAAAGCGAGAACAAACAGACAGAAAGCGAGAACAAACAGACAGAAAGCGAGAACAAACAGACAGAAAGCGAGAACAAACAGACAGAAAGCGAGAACAAACAGACAGAAAGCGAGAACAAACAGACAGAAAGCGAGAACAAACAGGAATAGGCAGTACACCCGAGGGTGCTCAGGAGTTTGGAGGGTCGACCTGGAATTCAAACATCGACGCTCGCTCAGGTGAGACAGGCAGTCGGTCCAATCACTGTCGATCCAACGACAACCCAACCGACAGTCAGTCAACGGACCCACCAGGAGAATAACTCCGCTCTACCCGACCAGCACACAACAGAGTCCAATCTAACAACATAGAAGGTATTGCTCCCAGAACCAATTGTTCAGTGAACTGTCAAACTACACACCATGCTGGACAGTAACGGCCACAAGGCAGAAGATTACGCTGGTGCACTTCAATTCAAATAACTAAGTACAGTTAAACTCCACTAGAGGGTGGCTAAAATTTGCCAACTTGGAAACACACGTTGTTGCTCGCGGGAACATCTTATTAACAGCCGACAACGCATTCGAAACGGCATAATGTGAACAGTTGTGGCTTGCTGGTAGGTTAAGTCAAAACTCAACTTTCATGTCCAGGATCGGCAAGCCACGAACCTCGTAGAAATAGGAGCAGCACCACACTCAGACACCGCATAGAGGCTGCCAGCAGGCCCGGCCAAACTACGTGCCGTTGAGATTTCCTCGCTGCTCCACACCAACCGACGAGGGCAAAGATAGTCCAAGGTGCTAATACTTACACACACAGCTGCTGCCATCCGCAGGAAGAGAGGATAACAGCATAATCGCGATAACTACAGGAGACTATACATACAACAGCAACCAAGGTTGAATCCAACACAGCATGAGCCAGCCACGGCTGAAGGGGATGTGTGTGCTTATGGAGCATATGCGACCAGCCAATGATCTTCTGTCGACAGACTGTTTGCCTCTAGAGCCAATTTAATTCAGTAACGAAAGGTATACCGCAAGGTGCAGTTTAGAAATAACGTTTGGAAAGTAATTGCACAAACAACAACATAGTGTGTAGCAAACCCACCCAACAGAAAATTGTTCAGATTAAATACAAAATCTTAGAAGCAGGTTATCAATAATTTATAGCAGTTTAAGGCAATGATTGGGTGGACAGAAATTAAGATAATCTCAATTTCTCTAAAGAGAGTCAGATCTGTCCGGCTTTTTCTTATGAATCTGGTGTAAAAGAGATGATGGAAACAAAATACTTAAATCCCACAGCTACAGATGCATTAGAAGAAATATTAAAATTAAACTGAACTCCTCCCACAAGATGAAGGTCCAAATCTGCCGACCGGCCGCCGTGTCATCCTCAGCTCACAGGCGTCACTGGATGTGGATTGGAGGGGCATGTGGTCAGCACACCGCTGTCCCAGCCGTATGAAAGTTTCCGAGACCGGAGCCGCTACACACTGGATGGTCACCTATCCAAGTGCTTGCCCTGCCCGACAGTGCTTAACTTTAGTCATGTGACGGCAACCGGTGTTACCATTGCGCCAAGACCGTTGGCGGAAGAAATATCAAGAAAACAAAAAAAACCGAAAGGTCTCCAGGTGAACAGGAATTTCTCCTGGAATACAGAGGAATGCTGCTGCAATACCTGCATATCATAAATATATTGTGGCGTGGGAACAGCATAACTGAGTAGTGATTACAGCAAATACAGTATTAGACTTTAAGAAAGGAGACATATCCAGCACCAAAAATTACAGGGGAATAAGTATCTTGAACACAGGATTCGAATTACACGCTAAGATACTAATGCTCGATCCAACCCGTGGCAGAGGCAAAGTGATCAAGTTCAAAAAGATTTTAGAGAAGGAAGATCTAGCACTGGTAATACACACGAAGAAGTAGGATATTGGAGAAGTGGAGAGAATATGATCTTCCGACGTGTACTGCTTTCGTCGAGTTTCAGAAAGTGTTCAACGAGCTAGATAGGAAGACACTAAAGCAAATTTTACGAAGACATGGATATCCTAAATATTTTTCCATCAGCAGTAAAGAGCCTGAATTTGAATACACAGGTAATTCTACAAAATGGAAGATAACAGCGCTAATTAATTACAAATCAAGTAAAAAGACAAGGACGTAGTCTTTCTCCGACACTGTAAAATGTCTTTAGACGACACCACTCGTATGAAGCAAGGTACACTTCCAACACAACGCATTAAACTATGATAAAGTTAATTTTTTTATACGCTGTCATCTGCTGACGGCCAGCCGCTTATAGGTGAGACAGAAGATGGATTGCAAAGAGAATTACGTAAGTCAGAGCTGTGCTCAGCTCAATATAATCTTTTCATTAAAGAAACACAGGTGATCGCTTATTACGAAAAAGCAACCAACACTGCCGGCAAAAAGTAGTATACCCTTTTGGAGATTTCCAGTTCACACAAGATTTACTATTTCAACAGTGAACTAGGACTACATGAAATGATTACACTGACAGATGAATTGCACAACCGGTTTGACGATACCAGGTATCGACCCATGCTGAAACACCGATATTAGTACGTGGTGTAGCCTACACGTTTGGCAGTGCAAAAGGTGACACTGGCATGGTTCAGACGGCGAATACTGTCCTGGGATACGTTATGCCATACCTGCTTTAACTGTTCACGTAATTGTGCAATATTTGTCGGACGAGTCACTTCTTGTCACATCCTATCCCACAAGTGCTCGATGGGCGCCAGGTCCGGAGATCGTGCTGGCCAGGGAAATTTCTGCACGTCTTCCAGAAGACGTCGAGTTTCAGGTGTAGTTTGTGGACGAGCTTTATCCTGCTGGAACTACACATCACGTTCCTGTTGCAAGAACGGAAGAGGAACGGGTCTAACAACATTCTGAACATCCCGAGCGCAGCGCAGGTTAGCGACCCCTACACGAACACCAAAAGAGCACGAAAGTTGTGGCTTACCGCACCCCAGACCATAAGGCCTGGAGTGGGGCCACTCTTTTGGATGAATGCACTCTACGAAACAGAATTCCCCAGGTCTACGTCGTATGCGCAATGGGCTCTCACCTGAATGCAGCGGGAATCTGCTTTCATCGCTGAAGACCAAGTGACCAAAGTGATCCTCTGACGGCACCAGTCCAGCCGTGCACACCGATGCTGTGGCGTGAGTGGAATACAGGCTAGGGGTGTGAGCAACAGTTCGTGTTGGCACGTCTGGAAACTCAAACCCTCTTATCTGTGCCGTGATATCTGTACGATCGGCTACTACTGCCGTTACAATAAGACGATTCTGGCGTGCGTTTTATGATACGTGGACGTCCAGAACCTGGTCTGCAGGTGTGAAAATATTCACGTGACCACTGATACCAGCATTGTTGCACAACCGATGCAGCACCTCCAACTTTTGAGACATTCTCGCCACCCGGAAGGCCACAATTTCACTCCTTTCAAACTCGCTCAGTTTACAGTAAGAAGCACAAGTGCGTCTCCGTGGCACGATAGCGTGTTCGCTTTACACCATGCCTTCTGGCTGAGAGCGTTCCCTATTAAAGCTTAGACATAGATTGCGCTTTGGTAGGTATACACTTTTAGCGGACGACGTTGAAACTGTCATCAGTACATGTGCGGTCCCTCGGGCGGTATATCCCGTTATCAGATCAAAATCTACACATTTCCAGGTGTACTAAATAATTCCGGCAGTGTATCATATCTTTCGACAACAACAGAGACATACGTACTGCATAAATTCCAAATGGTATGTAGCACCATAAGGACACTAAAACGAAACCCAGAAATAGTGTTCAGGTTCTATAATGTAATATCTCTCCCTGTGCTACAACAAAAGGAAAACGAGGATAATGGAATATACGCAAATTAAGTCGGGTGATGCTGAAGGAATCACATTAGGAAATGACACACTTAAAGTAGTAAAGGGGTTTTGCTATTTGGGGAAAAATAACTGAAGATGGTTGAAGTAGAGAAGATATAAAATTTAGACTGTCAATGGCAAGGAAAGCGTTTCTGAAGAAGAGAAATTTGTTGTTATCCAGTATAAATTAAGAGTATCAGGAAGTCGTTTCTGAAAGTATTTGTGTGGAATGTAGCCATGTATGGAAGTGAAACATGGACGATAAATAGTTTGGACAAGAAGAGAATAGAAGCTTTCAAAATGTTGTGATACAGAAGAATGCTGAAGATTACATGGGTAGATCACATAACTAATGAGGAGGTATTGAATAAAATTGGAGAGAGGAGAAATTTGTGGCACAACTTGACAAGAAGGGACCGGTTGGTAGGACATGTTCAGAGGCATCAAGGGATCACCAGTTTAGTATTGGAGGGCAGTGTGGAAGGTAAAAATCGTAGAGAGAGACCAAGAGATGAATGCACTAAGCAGATTCAGAAGGATGTAGGCTGCAGTAAGTACTGGGAGATGAAGAGGCTTGCACAGGATCGAGTAGCATGGAGAGCTGCATCAAACCAGTCTCAAGACTGAAGACCACAGCAACAGTGCTATTTTATGGAAGTGAGTCACCGATGATATGAGAGAGAGAGAGAGAGAGAGAGAGAGAGAGAGAGAGAGAGAGAGAGAGAGAGAGATCTAACGAAGAGCGCCGCGTTCCGTTACGGGATCGTTTAGCTGGCGATAGAGCTTTACGGAGGTGCTAAACAAACTCCACTGGCAGACGGTACAAGAGGGGCTTTGTGCATCAAGGAGATATTTACTCTTGTAATTTCGCGACAGCACTTTTCAGTAGGAGTCAGACAAATATTACTTCTCCACTCCACAACATCTAGCGTATTGACAATGACTAGAAAATTCGAGCAATTAGAGCAAAAAGAAAGGCTTCCCGACTATCATTCTTCCCACGCACTATTCACAAGTGGAACAGGGCTGGAGGGATCAGATAGTGGTACCGAAAGTTCCCTTCGTCACACCGAATTTGTTCGCTTGCGAAGTATGATGTAGATAGACGTAGATTTCAAGCTGACTGCAGAAAGATTCTGTTGTCTCTAGCGTACATTGCAGGTAAGGACCACGAAGATAAGATACAAGAAATTAAGACTCATACGTAGGCATACAGACAGTTTTTTTTTTCTTTTGCTATTTGCGAGTGGAAAGGGAAATGAAATGTAATCTTTCGATTAATCCCCCTTCTCAATGGGGTCCAATTTCACCCATGTGTGTTTTTTAATTTAACTTATATACGAACGTAAGTCGTCAATTTAAAATTTGTTATGTTGAATTATTGTACACTCCTTGTGGCTAGGTATTACCTGGAGGCCGACTCCATTTAGAGGGAAGACTCGTTCGCCTGGCTGCTGCTGTGTCTATGTTGATAGCAGCTCGGCGGGTTTTTGTTTAAGACACGTTCGCGACTATCTCCCAAACGGGTTCTCTGCTGCCTCGTGTTCGCTGAAATGTCTTTGCTTCTGTTCTCGTATACTTCAACGAGTGTCGCATTTCGCTATTACCTATGATACAGTCTGTAAAAACCGTTTCCATGCAGCGTCTGATGTTAACACGCCGAATTCACTCAGCATAAGAGACGATGCTACATATGTAACTATTTCTACACAGACACTCCGCAAGTTGTCACACGATGCATGGCGGAAGGTACCTTGTGCTACTACCAGTCATCCCTTTCCTTTTTCACCTTCATATGGAGCTAGGCAAAAGCGACAAACCATTTTGCACGTAGGGTATCCGTAGCTGCTGAAGGTCTGATGCTGAAGATTCCGCTATCAACTGGTAACACGTTATTCGAATTTCAAGGAAAGAAAACACCTACAGCCGTTCTTGTTATGTCATTTATTATGTAGCTACTAATTTCGCCGCATCAGGACACTATGTTCAGGCCTTACTTAATCCTGAAGGGGCTGCCACGGTTCATACATCCGAAGCATCAGTGGCTGGTTTACGCAGACCATCTGTAACTGTGATGTCTCTCCATCAACTGCCAGAAGTTGATGGTTGGAGAAACGGAATCACAGAGAGAGTCTACGTAAACCAGTTGTGTTGGCCACTGATGATCGTGATGACATCTTTAGCATCAACTAAGGCCTGAAGATGGTGCTCTGAAGCGCCGAAACAGGTATCTACACAATATATTACGTAGCAATAACAGCTGGAGGTGTTTCATTTTCTTACAATAGCGAATGGCCATAGTCCCCCAGACCTCCAGTCAAAAGCATGAACATACAAAAACTGTGTTCTAATTGTCCACACTAACGGTTTCACGTCTTACAAGCGCATCTTCAGATGCAAACTACACATTTAAGAACCGAAATGTAATTATAAACTGTATTGCAAATTTATGCTATTTTAGACTATTTGAAAGCTTATAGTTACAAAAGTAATTACGTTAATCCCTAATAGATGAATCCAACTCCCTTTATCTCATTCTGAGTATAAGTTAAAAAACTGGACGAGCGAAGGGTGACTGAGAAGGTCGTCTAGGCAATATTCTGTAATAATGTTGCCCGGTAGATTGAACCGATACACTGGTTGTTCCTTGCATGTGCAAGTATCTTGAGAAAACTAAGCACTCCTAAGGCGAACACTGATTTTCAAGATGTACGTAATAAGGGTAGCTAACGCTGGAAATAGTGCAAGACTGTAAGCACAAAGATGAAGCTAGGCATGCTGCCTTCATATTTATCTTAGACCCGATACAGAAGGCGCAGCTTGTGTACGTAGGTCGTGCCTTCACAGGCTACCAGGAAACACTGACTGCCCAGGTAAATAGTAACTACCACGTGGACGCTGTGTAAGACACAATCAGCGCCGGACCACTCCATTGCAATATACTCTTAGTTAACCGTACAACCACTCAAAGTTTGTCAAAATATTATGAAGCTTGAAGGCCAACTAACTATTCAGCGTGTTCTATGTACTATCTTTCATGTATCTACAATTTTTTTCCCACTGCCTCCAATAGACTCAAAACCTGGCCCTTTTCTTTTGTTTGAAAGTATTAAAAGATTTTCAGCAAGGTTTGCTACACTATGTACACCTTCCATTAGCTTCAGGGTTAATGCAGATTTCGAATGATAAATTAAGAAGCTTCTGGAACCATGGCCCACCTTCTCAATTATTATTCGCAGGTCTAGATTTTTAAATTTTGATAATATTCTCAGACCGGCAATACCTTGACTGAGAACGCTGGGAACTTTTGGGATTAATGTAATAAGTTTTTTGAGTGTAAGTCTCCAAATAATCTTTATATAATAGCACATATTTTCAGTGCAGTTCGTAATTACATTATGGTTATGAAATATCTAGATTGAACATGAATATGGGGCTGTAAGCCGCGAAACCGGTAATGTGCTTAATTAAAAACAATTGTATCAGTCTCAGCGGTCCTTACGCGAACAGTATCTTTCTGCAGTCAGCCTAAAATGCCGGTTTTTCATATTTTTCCTCAGTAACGTTCTTGCGAAAGGAACGTCGTTGTTCCGCCCAGAAATGCACTGAGATCACGGAGTATTTTCAGCAGTTCTATGTGTGTTTATCAAACCTGCCGCTGACAGGTCTTTCAGTACGTCTCTGAATTTCACAGTTCTAGGCGAGCTTGTGGAGGTCAGTAACACTTCAGCAATAATGAAGAGAAAAAAATCACACCAGTATTCTGTAGGTGATATCCTTTATAAATTTACACTTTTCTAGAATTGTCGCAAGAAACCGAAGAGGATCATTCGCCTTCTCTACTACTGGCGTGTGCGCCTTTCATCTCATGCCTTATTGCGACGTTTCTCCTAAGTATTTAATCGACATGACTGTATAAAGTAGCACGACACTGATCTGTATCCGAACATTACAGGAGTGTGTTTTCCAAGTCACCTGCAGTAATTCTTTTTACAATAGCAGCACGCTGCCATCCACCACACGAAACAGAAGTTCGACATAAGTTATCCTGTATGCTGCGGGCTACAGGCTATAGTCACGCAACGTCTCTTTCCTGTATACTAAGAGCGGGAAAACCCATTCATCGTTGGAAACTAAGCTCACTGGTGATGGTTCCTTCTGTAAACCTTTCGTCTTTACTCGTTCGCCGTCCGTTATTATGTAACTGTGCATGCTGCATGGATTTCAGATAAATTTCCAGAAAAAAACATCAAACACAGCCAAGTATTACTTCCGCATGATAAATTCATTCGTAATTTTGTCGGCACGTCGCTTACTTCGATTTCCTCATGTAAATGTGTTCTCTGAAAGCGTCAAATTAGTGAAGTGATGCGACGGGCCAGTGACCGCAACTCACGCAGAGGTCAAAGCAGGGATGAATGGAACTACGGATTACGTAACCTGTTCACGAAGCACCGCGGACTAACTGTCGTCATTCGCTTTCCGGAGCAGCTCTTAGTCGAACACGTACACTGGCTTGGATTTACGTTCGTTTACAGGTAATTTTACATGTAACTGTGCGGGCATGAATAGCAATAAACAACTGAAAATAGACTATTATCTGTGAAAGTAGATTAGATTTACTGTCATTGCAATTGATCCGTAGTGAGGTGGTCTTCCAGGATGTAGAACATGTCAGAAAAACAACAATACGTAACAAATGTTTACAACTCAAATGAATAAGCCACTGTACCGTTCCACAGGTCCCAAGTGGAATGATTGTCATTTTTTAATGAACACTATATGAAAGGATCATTTTTACAAATACTAATGCACTGTATTTAAAATAAAAGTTGTTTTATTTATAAGGTAGTAAACGTGTAATACAACTACTATAATACTTATTTAAAAAGAACATATTACTGCACTGAAATTGTGCAGAAGTTAGATTGTACTACACACAAATCAGTTGGTTCTACTGAGAAATTCATCAATGGAGTAGAAGGAGTTGGCCACCAATAAATTCTTTAGGCTTCTCTTAAACTGAATTTCATTGGTATGTACGAAAGTTTTTGAATTAACTGTGAACTCTCTTCTGGAAGAAGCATTTCATGGAGTATTTTCCGTGTTCCAAGGAGATTTACCATGCAAGGTGAATGATGGTAACCATTTGCGTGTTGGAAAAAAAAAATATGTTCAGTGACAAAGTTTAATTCAAACTTGAACAGAATGCAATTTATTCTATTTGCATTTTCCTTACCACTATGTATCTCAACAGCCGAAGTACCGTATTTAGAGTTCATAATTCTTTGGAATATATATATATATATATATGATTGTTTTAAAACATGTGGTATTCCAAATCTGAAGAATCATTTATAGTTCCTGTCCCCCGTTATGTCACCTTAATCTTTCGTAATCACGAATTTAAACAGTCACTGGGCTGAATCGTGAAGCAGAAACAGCAGATGAAATACTTAAGTAGGGGTCGACCGAATCAAAAAATTTGCACTAATGGAATTGAACTGCTCGTTTATAGTAAAGTAAGAGTACCTTTAAACAAGTTAATTTCAGTTACAAGTTGTTTAAGACGGTTTCTTCACATCTGCACGTAAATGAAGATGCTGTCAACTCTATGTTGTTTCTAGAGTGAAGTTGTAAATTATCCGGATAGGAAAGGCGTTAAGATTGTGGAACGCTACAATAAATCAAAAAATGAAAGAAAATTGTATATACACTTCAGGTTGTGTCTCAGTACCCTCTTAAGGCTCCAGGACAAGAAAAGGAGTCTTTATCGAAGAATAAGAATGTATAAAAGAAATTTGCAACACACGCTTAGTAGGATTATAGGTTCTATTATTGAAGTTAATGCAACAATACAGTATTAATAATAAAGTTTGAAGTAATGACGTTTTGCGTTGGTATAGTACTTCTGAACAGTGTATTTCGAGGTAAAAGGCAAACACTATTTTTCATCGTAAGAACAAGCACAAATCAAATAAATGAAAAAATCTATGATGAAGTTGCCCAGTAGTGATGACGTGTTGTACAGTTGATTAGAACGACTGAGAAGGAAATTTTGTTAGTTGCATGAGAAAGTGAATATTAGATACAACTTGCTTTTTATACAAGTTACACAACTATAAACAGGTTGAAGAGAAACATGCAAGGAGTGGTTACCCGAAAACGAACGAGACCAAGGTGGGAACGAGGAACGAGACCGACTGACTGAACTAGACTGAGCACGTTCCAAGTAAACAGTGAACGACCGTTCCGGAAACGAGACCGGCCGCGAGCAAACTGGACGATGAACGACCATTCTGGGAGCGAAACGGGCTACGATCGAAGTGAACTGTGACGGACCCTTCCTTAGAGATCATGCCCTGGTGCTTCAGTCCACTTCAGTGAACCATTCCGTTGGACCCATTCATCTGCAAACGACCCAGCCCTATATCCTACAGGGTCATCAACAAACGACCTCGGAATGCAACTAACTATCCGACAGATCGTTTATGTATATAAAAGAACAGTGTGGTGCTACCGCATTTGTCTGGAGCGCTGCTGATGATATCCTTGTACCTCACAAACACCTGCCGTTCACGACAACGTACTTTGGCTTATTAAGACGTTAAGGGGGGGACGAAGTTTCATGGCGGCAGCAGCAAACAGTGGACTCACCTGCAGGATGGTCATGATCTTGGAGACGAAGGCGGGCGTCATCTGGAGCACGTGGCCCATGTTGGCGCCGTCCAGGTCGAGCAGGATGACGTTGCCGCAGATGATGGCCGCCGGGTCGTCGCGCAGCATGAGGTCGCCCGCCATGAAGTTCAGCTTGAAGACCCTCTCCACGGGGATGGTGGTCGGGTCGGCGGCGCCCAGCCGCAGCACGAACACCCGGCTGCCCTGCTCGTCCGGCTCCGGCAGCTCCAGCAGCACCCTACGGACCAGCAGGGATACCAACATCGCACAGTGGAGATAATACCAACACTATACACAACCATTCTTAATACACCACTGGCCATTAAAATTGCCACACGAAGAACAAATACAGATGATAAACGGGTCTTCATGGGACAAATATATTACACTAGAACTGACCTGTGATTACATTTTCACGCATTTGGGTTCATAGATCCTGAGAAATCAGTACCCAGAACAACAACCTTTGGCCGTAATAAAGGCCTTGATACGCCTGGGCATTGACTAAAACAGAGCTTGGATGGCGTGTACAGGTACAGCTGCCCATGCAGCTTCAACACTACCACAGTGACTGGCGTATTGTGTCGAGGCAGTTGCTCGGCCACCATTGACCAGACGTTTTCAATTGGTGAGAGATCTGGAAAAAGTGCTGGCCAGGGCAACAGTCTAACATTTTCTGTATCCAGAAAGACCCGTACGGCACCTGAAATATGCGGTCGGGCATTATCCTGCTCAAATGTAGGGTTTTGCAGGGCTCGAATGAAGGGTAGAGCCACGGGTCGTAACACATCTGAAATGTAACATCCACGGTTCAAAGTGCTGTCAATGCGAAGAAAAGGTTACCGAGACGTGTAACCAATGGCACCCCATACCATCACGCCGGGTGATACGCCAGTATGGCGATGACGAATACACGCTTCCAATGCGCGTTCACCAGGATGTGGCCAAATACGGATGCGAAAATCATGATACTGTAAACATAACCTGGATTCATCCGAAAAAAATGATGTTTTGCCAGTCCTGCATCCAGGTTCGTCGTTGAGTACACCATCGCAGGCGCTCCTGTCTGTTATGCAGCGTCAAGGGTAACCGGAGCCGTGATCTCCGAGCTGATAGTGCATACTGCTGCAAACGTCGCCTAACTGTTCGTGCAGATGGTTGTTGCCTTGCAAGCGTCCCCAGCTGTTGGCTCAGGTATCGAGTCGTGCCTGCACGATCCGTTACAGCCATGCGGATGGCTTGCCTGTCATCTCGACTACTAGTGATACGAGGCCGTTGGGATCCAGCACGGCGTTCCGTATTACCCTCCTGAACGCACCGATTCCATATTCTAACAGTCATTGGATATCGACCAACGCGAGCAGCAATGTCGCGATACGATAAACAGCAATCGCGATAGGCTACAATCCGACCTTCATCAAAGTCGGAAACGTGATGGTACGCATTTCTCCTCCTTACACGAGGCATCACAGAAACTGCTGTTTGTGTATGAGAAATCTGTTGAAAATCTTCCTCGTATCAGCACGTATGTGTCGCCACCGGCACCAACCCTGTGTGAATGCTCTGGAAAGCTAATCATTTGCGTATCACAGCATCATCTTCCTGTTGGTTAAATTTCGCGTCTGTGACACGTTATCTTCGTGGTGTAGCAATTTTAGTGGCCAGTAGTGTACTTCTGATATGAGTGTGGTATAGCTAAGGGTAATGTCTCACCACCAGAGGGGCTAAACCTTCAGCAGTGTACCATCCACAAATCGCTCTAAGGTAGGTAGAGGTGCATATGGGACACAAACTATCTACTGATGAGATAGAAGACAGATGGTTGCCGAGCTGGAAGACATTGGTGATCCAGTTATGGTGTCCCAGTTTCACCATTTAACTAGAGCAGAACGTGTGGACAAACTTGTATTAACGTAAACCATCACTGGCAAGTGTCAAGAGACGCACACTAAGAGCGAGCTTAAAACCAACTTGCGTAGCGATCGCACAGTCTCAGGTCTAGACAGCTCGCCTAAAGAGCTCGCCCACACCTGAAGACCACGTTCAGGAATATATATTCAGCACAGCAGATAAACTGTCAGTTAAAAACCAAGTATCACGGATTGAATGAAAAGGAGAAAGACACGGCAAAATCTTTAGTTGTTCTTACTTTTGTGGTCAACACTTCGTTTAAAATACCAAGAATCCTCTACACATTTCTGGTAAGATTTTCCGTCCAACGTCCAAGATTGCAACTTTTTTGGGATCAGTGGGGACCGAACCGCACAGGGTGGACTGCTGTGGCCTGTTGTGAACCACTGAGGGCTACGGCAGGAACAAGCATTCCCGTCGCTTGTAGGTCCCCGGTGTAATACCTGTATACAACACGATGCAACCCAAGAAATGCTGCTACCGGGTGGGCTGAGATAATTTACGTTCTCCCTGGGCAGGTGTGCTACCACAGGTTGAAAGGGAATCGTAGGGAATATGTTGGTTTCCTATCCCTGAGTATTTCACACATAGTTAAAATGAAGTTCCTGAACGCAGATTCTGAACGAGGGGATCTAACGTCTTTTGTAAAGGCTAAGTGCACTTCCGGACAATCAACATTCCATGAGTAAAAGGCTCGTTTTGGAACAAGATTAATCTAACCCCGTAACTGAATTACGCTATTACTTAGCACAACGGATAACGGAAATTGATACGGGCGAGCCAGGGAAGGCAGCGACTCAAGTCTCTCTGTTGTGTTACACGATACTCTTCCCTTTTATTACTCCACTTTTTATGGTTCTTCTTACAACCGTGTTGTGGAGACTGTTGACGCAGTGCCATCTGCCCTATCATCCTGTGGACCTGTTCTGAGCTACCATTTGTTTCCGAGTGTGAAGTGCTTGTTCTTAAATTACAGATTTGTAACAAGTAACAAAGTTGATTGATCATTTCCGGCAAGAAGGAAGTACTTTGGCGCGTAATTAAGGTATCTGGTGTACCGAACTTTAATAACCAATCATTTACCATTGTGCTCACGATTGATTTTGAATAGTGTAACATTACAGGACATATTGGGACATATTGAAGTATTCGATACTGTAGACTTTTAGGGGATGTTGATACAGATACGCAAAATGTAAAGGGAAACTTTGGTGATGTTTAAATATTGTACTGTGTCAATATTAGGACATTTTGCACAGAAAGAACAAAAATAGAATTAATGTAAATATGTATTAGTAACCTATTTTCATTCAATTTTTTAATTATATTTCATTTTGTAAAAGAAAGACTCACTGTTTGCTGTAGCTCTGATTAATTGTATAAATTATCAGTTTTGAGCTTAATTATTTCGTATAATATGGACAAGATACTTTTAAAAACTCACCAGCTAAAGAGAAAGTCTGTAAATGAACGTTAAATGCACACTTCTGGAACTTTCTATGGAGAAATTCTATATTATGATCGCAAAAATAAGAAAACTTGTGAAAACTGTTTCATAACCTAATTTCGAAAGACGATTTGTATCAAGAAATATTGCTAAAAAGATTTATTTACGTTTTGAAACACGATTTAAATCATTTTACATGTAAATAGTTGTTCTAAATCACTCAAGAAATATCCAGAATCAAATGTCAAGATATTTCTGGAAACATCGGTACAAATCTGGTGAAGGTTATCCAGAAGCTGGTAGAAAAATGTTATAAAATCTATTTGGAAATTATGCTTGTAAGAATTTATATGTGCTGATCCTTTTACTTGCTTTAAACTGTGCTAAAGTTCTGTAATGTCTGATTTGGTTTTAAGTCGTGAATTGCTATCGTATTGTGAACAAAGCATTGTCAAAGACTCTCATTGTTTGGAAGGATATTAGTACACCTAGGAGTAGTCAGTTGCCAGTTCGGATATGCAGTGCGGTTAGCTTTGAGAGTCAGTTATTGAGTCTGTGAAGTCTCTCAGTTCTGTTTGTAAATAAACGTCTGTAATGAAGAATTACTTCTTGTCGTCAATATGAACTCTAAGACCTTTTGCACGAAGCAGACACCTCCTAATGCAACGTTTTAATTTGGTTGAGGAAGCTGGGATCGCTATAAGTGCAAACAAATTCAAGTGGAACGTTTTAATTTGGTGTTGAGGAGCTGAAATGTTATAATAGTTATCTCTACCAAATGTGAGATGTGATTTGTTGTCGCTAACTCAAAGAGTCCTTGCTTGTGTTTGTGCTAAAGTACCGAAGACGCCCAAACTGGTGGTGTCCAAGAATTCGAACACACAGATGAAGTAATTCAGCTCGTCGTGCGCATGGTAGACAGTTCTTTACGTGAATAAGATTTTCACTCTGCAGCGGAGTGTGCGCTGATATGAAACTTCCTGGCAGATTAAAACTGTGTGCCCGACCGAGACTCGAACTCGGCACCTTTGCCTTTCGCGGGCAAGTGCTCTAACTTCTTTACGTAATGATCTACACCCTGCTTATGTGCCAACCACCAATATTATTCAGCTACAAGTCGTTCTTTTATTCTACTAGAAGATGGCATTGTGCCTACTGTAATACCTTATTTCGCGTTGGAGCTGCTACCATGAAACGTAATCCGAGTTCTGTCACTTGAATACTACAATGTGGCTGCGTTACCTGAAAATCAAATCCATTGATTTTTAACGCCCAACGTGTTAACCTGCTCGAAGGGTCTTTTAGTCCTAAGAGCCACTTCAAAGCTGCATATTCCGTAATGATCATTAATTTTCTCCCATGCATACAACACTAAACGTTATTCCACATATGCTGCTCAGAACGGCCTTTGCGAAGTGGTTATTTTCCTGCACAATCCAGTTGCTGTGAGTGGTGGACACGTGGATCTTCTGCTCCATTCTCTTTCTGCCTTATAGAGCCGAGCCCATAATTACTCTCATCGCACGACAGCACAGATTGCTTCTCATAATCCGGGAAAACTAATACATGTTCATTTGTTAAAAATTCCTTTGACTGACTGAATGCCTCCTCCTACTCTACTGACCAATTAAATTTCACTCTTTTCTTCATAAGATGCGTGCCTGGTTACGGAGACTTGCCTGAAGCCCTGGCCACAGCCGTGTATCAGAACTCTATAATGTGGGCAGCCACAGCACTTTAATGCATGGTTAACTGAACTCTAATAGAACCACAAACAGCTGATGATTTAATCATTAACAGCTGTTTGCGGTTTTATTCAAGGTCAGTTTACCAGGGAATTATACACTATCCAGCCACTGTGTGACCACTTGTCAAACCCAGAATAATCATCTTTTGCAGTGCAGACCACAGAGAGGAGCAGGGAGTCAGTGAGGTTCTAGACGGTGCCAACAAGAATGTGGAGCCATACACACTCCAGTGCTGTAGCCAATTATGCTCGTTTTCTCGGTTGATGATCCATGGCGTGAACAGCCAGATCGAGGTAGTCCCATAGATTCTCGACTGGGTTTACATTCGAGGAGTTTGATGGCTAGGTGAGTAAGGTGAACATATCCCGGTGTTCCTAGGACCACGCACGTTGACTGCGAGCTGTGTGACTGATTCTATTGTTCTGCTAGTAGATGCCATCAAGCCGAGCAAAAACAAATTGCATGTTAGGATTGCCAACAATAGAGACACTTGTGTTGATGCGTTGTCTTCCAGAATGAAGACATTATCCAAGTAATGCCACAAGATTGCCCAGACTATGACGCTCGCTACTCTGTTCTGTATACTTCCGACCATCAGGGTATTCGCCTTCAGATGTTTCACGCCGTACACACCAGCGGCCATATGTCATCTAAAAATGCCACTTGTCGCCACTCAGTGGACATCTGGCTTCGGTACTGCCGAGCAGATCCCAACTTTCGTCACCGATTGACAGCAATCAGCATGGGTGTACGAACCAGGTGTCTTCTAAGGGGGGGCATAAGCAGTAAAATTCGCTGAACGGTCGTTGAGTTGACACTGTTAGTAGCTCCTTAGTTTATCTGGGCTGCCAGTAGCTCAACAGTTTCAAGTCTGTTCGTCTGTGCACGCCTAGGCCGCTGTCTTTCGCCTCTGTCCTCTGTGACACGTGGTGGATCACAGTTGCCTTGGTGCCAGTTTTGGATAGCGCCTTTTCGCCATGAACGGTACACGATGGCACGCCGACAGTTTACAAAGTTTGCCTTTTTGGAAATGCTTACATTCTTGATCCGAACGCTAATGATGATGCCTTTTTGGAGTTCAGATAAATCGCCCTGTTTCTTTAGATATAAGATTTGCTATATTTGGAAGTATGTGGCATCATATATTGTATAATTATTTGAAGATAAGACCAGACAAACGTTTGTAATGTTTTATATAACTGTAGCTCTTCCAGAACTTCATTATGGGAGTGAATTCTGGGTGCCTGCAAAAAGAACATCAGAAACAAAATTTCTGAAAAGAACGGAAGGCTACTCCACTACAGACCACACACAAAACGAAATAGTCCAGCAACAACTGAAAGGGGGGGGGGGGGGCAGTTGAAAGAGATGGTTGGTTGGTTTGTGGGATTAAGGGGTCGAGACTGCTACAGTCATTGGTCCCTTTTTCCTGAACTTGGAAACATCCATATAGAATATAAACGAACAACGGAAAAGACGACAGACGACATATGACACGAAAGACACACAGAAACCAGACAAAAGGAATTGCAAATCACAGTGTGTGACAGTGGTTGGCTGACCATAGAGAGAGAGAAAAAAAAAAGAAAAGCCAACCACCGAGAAACACATTAAAAATTCGATCTAAATTCGTAGGCCAAAGGCCAGACAACATAAAAGAAACACTCAGATCAAGTGATAAAAAGCCGCTGCCCGAATAAAACGCAAAACTAAGCCTGCCATGGCAGTGTCATTTGTTAGAAGAGCAGGGAGCGGTGTCAGGCAGTGTGAACGACTGCCTGAGCACAGCTAAAAGTGGACACTCCAACAAAATGTGGACCACCGTCAAAACGGATCCGCAACGACATAAAGGTGGGTTCTCAACGTCGCAATAAGTGGCCGTGCGTCATCAATGTACGTCCGATGCGCAGCCGCCAGAGAAACAACAGACTCCTTGCGAGAGACCCGCAAGGAGGAGCGCCACACACCGGTATCCTCCTTGATGGCTCGAAGTTAGTTTGGTGAAGGCAGGGCGCGCCATTCAGTGTCCCAAAGTTCGAAAACTTCGCGGCGTAAGACAGCTCGCAAATCAGTCTCCGGGAGGCCAATGTCCAGAGTCGGTTCACTGAGTCGAAAGAGAGAAACCAAATACAGCAACACTTGGTATGAACACGCACAAAGAATGGATACTAAAAAACTGACAGTAAACGACTTCAGCAGCTAGCCTTTGGCTATAAACGAACTGAAATCACTACTGTTCGAAGTCCTAAAATGAGGTAGACATTCAATTTATGAAGACTGAACAGGCTCGACGCCTAACCCATAAAGCGTACAAAAATTACTGTGAAATTTCACCGTAGATTACGATCCTTTATACCAAAATACTCTAAATATCCCTGACAACCTCGAAGTTTTGTTGGAGGAGTTCGGGATCGCGTATAAAAGACACCGTTTGGTACAGTCAGCCCCCTGACAAATGTGGTTACCTCGAAAAGCTCGGGTTGCAAACAAACATGACCTAGATTGGATATCTGGAGAATTTTGCGAAACAGTCTGAAAGTTTAAAGACCTACCTGGCGCTGACTGCGGCCACCAGCTCCTTGCCGAGTGGGTCCCGATTATCGAAAACTTCCGGCATGAGGGAGCGCAGCGTGTAGTAATTGTCCAGCCGCTCCTTGGTCCTCTCCAGCGAGAACTCGCAGCCTCGCAGGAACGCCAGCAGCCACGCGTCATCTGCAGAGAGAGGGAATCTCAGATTCCGGCACAACAGTCTCCAGAACGAGCGACCCGCCATAACTTCCTCCCCAGTGCCGAGGTACTTGTTTTGGAGTAGCACGGCGACCAACGCAACACTAAACGATACCTTTACACAAGTGCCACGCAGCAGGTTAACTAGTGCTGCCACGTTTTGGTGTGAGAGATGAAATCGTGCTACAAAGTAGTATTGGTCCAGAACAATGTAAGAATGTCGCATGATCTAACTTGGCTGTCTGCGCCTCAATCCCATTGAAGCACGATCACAATACTGTATTATGATTTTGCAAACAATATAAGAATCTAATTCTTGATTGCAACCTTGGGTAACGAAAGAAAAATAAAAAGGCCATTATGGTGAAGGAGAAAAGAATTTTAGTTTGTGAATGACTCAACCAGCCGGAAATACTTTTTGAATGTTTTGTTTTATTGCCATAACCGGTTTAGTTCTAGCATGCTCACATTTTTCGTTACATAGATGTTTTGGTTAACACATGTCTGCCCCACAATATATTCCAGTAGAATGTGATTCATTTTGTTGTGGTCCACATGGTTCTCTAGCTCTATGTATACGTCCTTGAAATCCACCACATCACATATTTTAAGTAAGTTACTGTGGGACACTTCACAAATTCTTAAAATACTTGTTGAGCATCGGTCATTTATTATACATGTGTTTTTCTTCATCACAACAAACCCAGTGAGCATCTGCTGGAACATACAGCGAAGCCTACGATATGCTTATAACCCATCAAGTTATTACGAGGTAACATTCGTTGCATTAAGGCACGCAGCCATCAAGTTCAGTGGTTGCAGGATGGCTTTTTTTCTCTTTTTTCTCTCGCTCTGCTCACAGTACAGCTGACGCTGCCTGCGCGAGAACTGCATAGCGTAACATTCAGTCTATACGAAGGTTTATACCCTCTACGAATCTAAATAATCCATATTAGTTATTATCCGATTTTGTCCAACTTTGGACAAAGTCTTGTTATTAATGGGATGATTCTGCTAAAATTTCAGATTTTTATTTGTCGTAGTTCCGGAGAAAGAGAATTACCTAGAATCCCTAAAACCTACGCTTGTTTTTTAACACCAAGTTAAGAACAACAACCGATTGGCTTTCATCATCATTTGAAACCATTACAAAGCTGTCAGAGCATAAAAATCACTTAATTAGAATTTTCTTTTTAAAACTTTAGTCACTCTGCATTACGCAATACAAAAACCGGTCAAAATTATTATTGTTGTTGTTGTTGTTGTTGTTGTTGTCTTCAGTCCTGAGACTGGTTTGATGCAGCTCTCCATGCTACTCTATCCTGTGCAAGCTTCTTCATCTCCCAGTACCTACTGCAACCTACATCCATCTGAATCCGCTTAGTGTATTCATTTCTTGGCCCCCCCTCTACGATTTTTACCCTCCACGCTGCCCTCCAATGCTAAATTTGTGATCCCTTGATGCCTCAAAACATGTTCTACCAACCGGTCCCTTCTTTTTGTCAAGTTGTGCCACAAACTGCTCTTCTCCCCAATTCTATTCAATACCTCCTCATTAGTTATGTAATCTACCCATCAAATCTTCAGCATTCTTCTGTAGCACCACATTTGAAAAGCTTCTATTCTCTTCTTGTCCAAACAAGTTATCGTCCATGTTTCACTTCCATACAAGGCTACACTCCATACAAGTACTATCAGAAACGACTTCCTGACATTTAAATCTATACTCTATGTTAACAAATTTCTCTTTTTCAGAAACGATTTCCTTGCCATTGCCAGTTTACATTTTATATCCTCTCTACTTCGACCATCATCAGTTATTTAACTCCCTAAATAGCAAAACTCTTTTACTACTTTAAGTGTCTCATTTCCTAATCTAATTCCCTCAGCATCACCCGATTTAATTTGACTACATTCCATTATCCTCGTTTTGCTTTTGTTAATGTTCACCTTATATCCACCTTTCAAGACACTGTCCATTCCGTTCAACTGCTCTTCCAAGTCCTTTGCTGTCTCTGACAGAATTACAATGTCATCGGCGAACCTCAAAGTTTTTATTTCTTCTCCATGAATTTTAATACTTACTCCGAATTTTTCATTTGTTTCCTTTACTGCTTGTTCAACATACAGATTGAATAACATCGGGGAGAGGCTACAACCCTGTCTCACTCGTTTCCCAACCACTGCTTCCCTTTCATGCCCCTCGACTGTTATACCTGGCATCTGGTTTCTGTACAAATTGTAAATAGCCTTTCGCTCCCTGTATTATACCCCTGCCACCTTCAGAATTTGAAAGAGATTATTCCAGTCAACATTGTCAAAAGCTTTCTCTAAGTCTACAAATGCTAGAAACGTAGGTTTGCCTTTTCTTAATCTTTCTTCTACGATAAGTCGTAAGGTTAGTATTGCCTCGCGTGTTCCAACATTTCTACGGAAACCAAACTGATCTCCCTCGAGGTCGGCTTCTACTAGTTTTTCCATTCGTCTGTAAAGAATTCGCGTTAGTATTTTGCAGCTGTGACTTATTAAACTGATAGTTCGGTAATTTTCACATCTGTCAACACCTGCTTTCTTTGGGATTCGAATTATTATATTCTTCCTGAAGTCTGAGGGTATTTCGCCTGTCTCATACATCTTACTCACCAGATGGTAGAGTTTTTCAGGACTGGCTCTCCCAAGGCCGTCAGTAGTTCTAATGGAATGTTGTCTACTCTCGGGGCCTTGTTTCGACTCAGGTCTTTCAGTGCCCGGTCAAATTCTTCACGCAGTATCGTATCTCCCATTTCGTCTCCATCTACATCCTCTTCCATTTTCATAATATTGTCCTCAAGTACATCGCCCATGTATAAACCTCTATATACTCCTTCCACCTTTCCTTCTTTGCTTAGAACTGGGCTGCCATCTGAGCTCTTGATATTCATACACGTGGTTCTCTTGTCTCCAAAGGTCTCTTTAATTTTTCTGTAGGCAGTATCTATCTTACCCCTAGTGAGATAAGCCCCTACATCCTTACATTTGTCCTATAGCCATCCCTGCTAAGCCATTTTGCATTTCCTGTCGATCTCATTTTTGAGACGTTTGTATTCCTTTTTGCCTGCTTCGTTTACTGCGTTTTTTTATTTTCTCCTTTCATCAATTAAATTCAATACATCTTCTGTTACCCAAGGATTTCTGCTAGCCCTCGTATTTTTACCTACTTTATCGTCTGCTGCCTTCACTACTTCATCCCTTATTATTTGATTATATTTTGTTGTCCGAGTGCGTGCGAATGATTGAGAGAATGTACGTGGGACACACGTTGAAATTTAGTATCTCGTTTTACGTAAAACCTTGTACAAACGAAGCTTGTGAAAGCTATGTTGCAGGTGGCGTATGTCGGTGTGAACATGCTTTTTTATAAAAGCAACTAGAATGGAAGTTATAGGTGGAGTAAATTTATCTATCAATTTGAAGAATATTTCGCAGTTTGCTTTTTTTGATTAAACATCATACAAGAAACTGAAGTTTTGTTGACACTAATTAGTATCAGATTAGTCATTGGATAAGGCAAGATTTGCCGCAAGAATGATCAGGAAGGAACGTTCTGATTGGACGTTTAGATCAAGAGCCTATTAGAATTAAGCTGTCCTTCGCGAATAGAGGAGTGTGCAGAGAGGTGAGCACCTCGACAGAGTCGCTTGCTAGTCGGCCTGCGTATAATACGGTGTTAAATCGCTCCTTAAAAATACTCTAAGATGAAGAAATAGTTAGCTAATTCCGGGTCTTACATATCGTGACTGAAGGACTGGAGTTACGAACATTTTAATGAAAGTTTGGTGTTTATAAGTTAAACAGTTTGAAATAGATGAGCACCTGAACTTTCTGGTCGTAGTAACAACTCCACGTGGCGTGTTTCGTGCTCTGTACGGAATATTTTGTCAAGCACCTCTTACGAAGAAGACCACTGAAATGACCGAATATTTAACTCGCGGATAGTTGTAGGTGTGTGACTTTTCGAACGTGAAAATTAGTCGGACCGGATTTGCTAAAATTCTGGCTGCTTTTTCGAGTGTATAGTTGTTACATGGACAGTGGACTTTCGATGATAACCTTTTACCATATTAAATACGGACTTTATCATCATTTCATGTGTTTCAATATAAATAAAAAGCAGAGTTAATCTAATTTTAAATGCTTTTCTGCAAGTAGACTGAATAACCTGAACGCCCAATTTTTTTTAAATCAGGAACTTTCAGGAACTTACTTTCAACTGGAGTTACGCAGCCTGTGTGTGGTAGGTAGTGGTTTCCATCAACGCTGCTTCACACTGCCTAGCACGTGTCTGCTACCAGAGTGAAGGGACATGGGCAAGAATTCTATCGAGATAGATGGACTGAACGACAGCATTAACACGGACGACCGACCCACCCAGCCGCAAGCTGTTAACCAAAACATCTGTTCAACAAAAAATATTAGCCATTTTAAGATGGGCATGGTAGCCCGAAACCCGTTATGGCAGTAAAATAAAACATTCAAAGTCTTTGTGGCTGATTGCGTCATCCAATTATTATAAACGGCCACGGAATTCACAAGATTTATCATGAATAAATTAACAGAATTATTTCTTGGACGTCAAAGATCTAACAACGGATTTGTTCAGGAAACTAAGGAGTGAAATGAAGCTATGTTAAAAAAATCTGCATAAATGAATTTAGAAAATTTCAGGTACTTCTTGCTTAAGGCCATAAAAAAAGAGAAAGAAAATCTCATATCAACCATCTTGAGACAGTACTCGCTGGTAACAGACTGTTAGTGATTTTAGAATTTTAAGTTAGTGACAGATTTCCCTTATTTAAGTGCATGCTCCGGATGTCTGAACAAAGTATTTCAGTTATGTCAGTTTTTCCTCCAGGATTTTCTACATGTAATTAGGTTAGCAGTGTCACTCCAAACATATACACGATCAACCAGAACTCTACCGACTCATTTTCTGGAGGTGTTAGTATAGACCGAAACAAGAACGAAAGCTCTAGTAAACGTGGTCTCTAAAATGCGAACCTCATACCTTAAGAGCTGTGAGTACTTATTGGGTAGAAGAGATGTGTTCCACAGAAGCGAAGATGAACAAGTGCTCGTAACTCTTAACGTACTCATTTTAGAGCCCATCTTTACAAAATGGTTTCTTCTTGTTTTGGCCCGTACTACCAGCTCGGATGGTTTGTCGGTGGAATTGTGGTTTGCCTGGAATATGCAATAGGTCATTTTCAAATAATTTTCTCTTTTGTTAGGAGACGGAACGCTTTTCTTCGACTGTTGGTTTTCACGTTCGCTACAGAATATTGTAAATTTTTCGTTCTGTTCTTTACTTTCGAAGCACCTTGCTCACCTACTGGGCACGTAGAGAATCTCTGTTGCGAACTCAGAGCAATCATGGATGGCGTAAACATCACTTCTGTGACAACCGTCACACATGGTACACAGCCGTAATGACAAGGGCAACATCAGTCAGGGGTTCTCCAGAGTCGATCCACATAATCCCAATCAGTCACCACACAGAGGGCACTCAACACCATCACACAGGGCGCTGATACGAGGACCTATTTTTTCATCGTCGAAATGCATGGTGGTTTCTTCTCGGGAGCGTCTCATGACAAACGAGCGATCGTTGGACATTGGAAGTTTGTGGAAACATTCGTAAGGACACGCGGACGAGAAAGAAAACTATTGAAAGAAACTTTTTAATTTCAACGTGGGAGGAAATCGTTTGTTCAGTGCATACCCTGTTTACGTTCCACTTTACAAACTTTGCTCAATGTGAAGGTTAGCTGCATCCACGACAGACTGGAACGGCAATAGAGACTACCCTACTGTTGCCCGAAACATCTCAGGTGGGATGTTAACCGGCTTCTTTGCTCTGTTCGTCTTCAGCCTCTAAAGTGTGTTAGTATTACGTCGATGAACTCCGTCCTTCAGGCACCCCAACCCCACAGAGAGAAATACTCTAGTTCAAATCTGGTGATCTTCGTCGCCATGCAGTTTGGAGCGATCGGACAATCATTTGATTTTTCTTTCAAACTGTGTTACGGAGTAATCGAGACATCACGAGCAATGCGTCAATACTCTAACAGCAGCATCACTATTGCTGTTTTGATGTAACGGCGTAACGAGTAAAGCCGTGCTCACCTTGTCTGGGCCCATGTTTACTGTTTGCAACTGGAATTCATAATGACGCCTGCGTTTCAGCCCTACATCGCCGTAACAGTACCGGCACCTAACGAAAAATCGTAACACTCATACTGCTAACAACGCAGATCCTGCATCGCACAGCCTGAACATCATTCCTATGAAGTTGGCTACCTATACGGCAAATTGTTTTCCGCCTACACTGGCTCGAGTAGCGAAAGTTCAATTATAACCACCCCGCAGATCGCAGATGGCAGGTGGACGTCTTTCCACCTTTCTTGCAGGTCACCGAGTTGCCGATCAGTTCCAACCGCGGACCCGATCACTGAAGTCGCCGCAGTTATGATCGATCAGCTTTGAAAGACTGATTATCAGACAACAATCGCCGAGCGTCGAAATGTGTACCTTACTGCTCGGAGTAATATTGCTGGAAACATAGCAGATGTACTCTTTAACGAACTCCGAACTGTATTCTTCAGCCCACAAGAGCTATTTGTAGAAGAATGCACTATGTCTATAACACTTTGCTATTAATAAAAGGAAATGACCGACATACAAACAGTACACCAGGAAGTCTATAACTTACTTCCTAAAATGCAGCTCACTATAGAACTTTAAAAACAAATCGATAAACCATCTGGTTCCCACAATAACCAACAACAACTAAAAAACAAATTTTCGGAATGGACAGAGAACCCATCTCTAGAGATGGAATAACTAACCATACATCTACACACCCAAAATCTCACAAATTTGCATTCTTTCATTCCATGACAAACAATCCTAAATGCACTAGTGCAACACGGGGTCCACACCTCAAGTAACGAGCACACTGTAACAGATCGCAACCAAGAACAATTACGACCCTAATATTGTTCTACAATTATACAAATAAACATCCTAAATAGACCCCATAAATCATAAAATAACACGAGAGAAACCACATTAAAAAGATCACCTACGTTCCAACAGACTATATGAGGAAACTATACGATAAAAGAAACATCCTATTAAAAAATACAGATGTGAAATTTGCCATCAAACAAGTAATCTTAGCACAAAACTGCGTTCAGAGAAATCCACACGCCCGAATAAAACATTGAAATTTACAAAATTAACTGCAATAGGAATACAAAATTTTATGTAGGACTGATAGGATGAAATTCCGCCGTCAGATACAGAGAGCACATGAGGGAAACAACAACCAATGCACTTTCTTTACACACCTCAAAACTGAAAAAAAACACAGTTGACAGCATTCGAAAGGCACTACAAATCCTGCACAAAATCCGCAAAGTGCAATCACGAATACTTCGGAGGAATTTCAGGTATACATACAAACTAAGGATTACCCCCACATATTATTTTAAAAAAAATTATTGAATTTTGTACAGGTATTACGGATAGCAAAATACAGGAGATCACAAACACATTATCTGAAGTTCTGCAGATACACGACTAGAAACAAATATCTTTCAGTAAACAAACAACTAGCTATCACACTAATTTCTACGACTGTCAGAATAAAGTCATTATAATACACGTGCAACATCAAATCACCCATCAGCTTTAAAACGTTACCGAAAAAAAAATGTTATATCTAGAAACTACGGGCAGCACTAATAGTTTACTCACAGTTGACAAATGTCCGCCCACAACGTGAGGACGGTAGTACAACACCCAATGAAGAACCTTTATGAACTATGTTTTCACAATACTGGTGAAGGCAATAAAGCCGAAATAACCTTATACGAGGTCTGTTCAAAAAAATCCCGGCACTTTGTCCACAAATTTTTTCTATGTTTACCTTTTGTTGTGCATGGTCCACTTCGAAACACACTCCACAGTTCATACAACACTCCTAACGCCGTTTACACTTCGGAAAGCAGTCTTGGTACGTCTCTTGCTGGCTCGCGCGAAGTGCCGTCTGCGAATTTTCTTTCATCTCGTCTATCGTTACGAATCTTCGTCTTCAGCTTTGGAAATGAAGAAAAAGAAAGTCCGCAGTGGCCACATCTGGAGAGTACAGGGGATGAGGCAGCACAATGATTTCGTTTCTAGTGCAGTGGACATGCATCAACAGGGGTGAATATGCTGGTGCATAATAGTGTTGCAAAAGCCATGAACTGTTTCCCCACATTTCAGACTATTTCCATCTCATATATTCTCTTAGGCGTCGCAACATGTCCCGATAATAGGGTAGACTGTGTACGGTTGTGACAGTCGCCATATTAGCCAAACAAAAAAGAATAACGTGGAGAATGGGAGGGGGAGAAAAGTGGCGTGCCTGTCTGGACTTGTGTCACAGTATTGTGTCAGCCGTCACGCGACACTAACGCTAGCAGCGGACTACATTAGTTTTCAACAGTCAAAAGTAAGTTTGATTCCATTTCTTTTAATGATTGTTGCTATATGTGTACTGATAAAGTAATGAGAGTTTCTTCTCGTTAAACATTAAACATTAGTAGTTTAATATCAGTGATTACTTCCGCATGTAGAAAATTTTGTATTGCCATTGTGATGTTTTTCTTGTGGAGGAGTGCGTTGGGTACGGTTGTGACATGTTTTAAGCGTACGGTTGTGACACGAAGATAATTTTTTTCTAGATGCCCAGAAAGAGATTGAGGAAGACTGACAGAGGGCAGTGTGGCTTTACAAAATATGAAGACGCTTATAAAGAAGTGAAAAACGGGAGTTCTATACGCAGAGCCGCGGAAATGCACGAAGTTAATCGCATGTCTTTGCTACGATACATTCGTAAACACAATGGAGTCACTGCAGGCCAGAATGAAGACAGCGTCAGCATGGGGTATGTCGCACATAATAAAATGTTCTCTGAGGAGCAGGAACAGTAGCTGGCACTTTATATAACACGATGCGCAGAAATATATTTTGTCCTTTCACCGAAAGAGGTGCGGAAGCTAGCTTTCGAACTTAGTACTAAATACAATCTGAAGCGACCTGCTACTTGGCTCGAGAATGAAATGGCTGGCAAGGAATGGTTTCGTTCATTCATGAATAGAAATTCTTCACACTCCGTTCGCGTAGCTCGAGCAACTTGCCCTTCAAGAGCAACGAGCTTTAATAAAACAAATGTAAAAGCTTTAGATGACAATTTGCAAACTGGTATGGACAGACATAAATATGAACCACAAGATATATACAATGTTGACGAAACAGGTGTCACTACTGTCCAAAAACCTGACAAGGTAGTAGCAAGACGTGGGGTTCGCCAAGTGGGAGCCCTTACTTCAGCTGGGCGAGTCACAGTCACAGTTGCTTTTGCAGTAAATGGCTTGGGGAATACTATGCCTCTATTTATATTTCCACGAGTTCGTTATCGTGATCATTTTGTTATGGATGAGCCTGTAGGATCAATTGGGACTGCAAATCCTTCAGGATGGATGCAAGTTGAATCGTTCTTAGTATTTCTCCAAAATTTTAAGAAATTATCTAATGCTTCTCAAACGCATAAAGTGTTGCTATTGCTGGATAACCATTCCTCACACATCCACATCAACACACTGGATTTTTGTAAAGAAAATGCAATCACATTGCTTTCATTTCCTCCACACTGTTCGCACAAACTTCAACCCTTGGATAGATCTGTGTTCGGACCCTTCAAGAAAGCTATAAATACTGCTTGTGATGGCTCGATGCGGAGTCACCCAGGAAAAACAATGACAATCTACGATATACCAGGTATTATCAAAACTGCTATGCCTCTGGCTTTCACACAATCGAACATTCAAGCTGGTTTTTGCAAAACTGGCTTTCATCCCTATAATCGTATTCCAAGAAACTGACTTTGCATCTTCCTTTGTTACAGACAGAGCAAACCCTGCCACAGAAAAGAACACTTGTGCAACACCATCTCTTGAAATGCACACACCGAACCCTGAGACTGGGAAAAACAATGCTGGAGTTAACAATGAAATACCACAGTTTTTAATACAAGAATTTGGCTTTTCAACATCGTCTGAAATAGGAAGGCCTGACTCTGCAGAGAACAATCCTGAACGCAATGATGAATTGGAGCCACTTTCAGCTTCCTTATTATGCGAATCTTCAATCCCAAGTTCAAGTAGAATTGAGCTAATTGCGTCGTTCTCATCTACTCCACCTGTTTTCTCGCCTGAAATTGTTCGGCCTTCTCCTAAGGCTCCGCAAAGAAAAACAAGATGTTCCAGAAATAAATAGTCAACCATTTATACAGACACGCCTGAAAAAGAGGCAGTTAGGCAAGAATATGACGAAAAAGAAAAACGATTTAACAGGAATAAATCAAGGAAAAGGAAGATACCACCATCGTCATCGGATGAATGTTATTTCTGTCTGGTTTGCTTAGGCCCATATTCAAAAAGTAGGCCTGACGAAAAATGGATAAAATGTCAAGGAATATGTGAGCTCTGGTCCCACTTTGAGTGCGCAGGTGGCAGTCGGTTTTACATTTGTCATAATTGTGACGAGTCAGACTAGATCTCAGTGTCGTACTTTTGCACTTTTAGAACTAAGAATCTACCTTATATTTCTACTTTTTTTTGTGATCATATTTACACAAATGCTCAGATTTTCCTGGAATAAGACATGATAAGATTTTTGTTTCACTGCTTTTTATAATGCCTATTTATTTATACGTTTTGTATTTCAACCCACTTATTATATTGTATAGTTTGATATTTTAGCTAAATTCTTTTGCTGATTGTAATATGATGACTGTTATAAAAACAGCTATATATGCTAGAGTTCCTTATTAATTACAAGCTATTAAAGTGTTCCAAGATTATATTTCTTTTGTTGCATAAAAGTTAAATTTTTTACAGAAGATTATGTTGCTATTATGTTAGACATTAGCTGCAATAAAACTGATTTTGTATTATTTTGATGCAATATTTAACGTGTCACTACCGACTCCAGGTACTGTCACAACCGCCCCTGGGGTGTGGTCGGTTGTGACATTTTTCATTTTTTTTCTAATTTGCTCCTATGAGAACCACTGTTACTAGCGACAAAATTTTAATATTTTCATTTAGACAAATGTACACTGTACTATAAAAAAAAATTCCTCCATCTAACTCGCATAGTAACAACAATATAGGGAATCAAATGAAAATTGCCACAACCATACCCAGTCTACCCTACCATCGATTAACAGTTTGTCTCTGTGGAACGAATTCATCATCCACTAATACTTCAAAGAAAATTATCTGCATGGCTTTGACATTTGATCTGACGCGAAGAGCTTCTTTGTCTTTGAAAACCTTTCCCGACCCACTGGGTGAACACTGAACCTTGCTCTCAATCAGTTATGATTCTCTTAAGAAAAATCTCTAATTTGCGCGATTCAAAAGCTCTTCACAGATTGCAACTCATGAGCCTCTGGATAAACTTGGCGGCAACAGATGCACTCCAAGATATTGTGCTAGGATTTCATGACATGATGCAACGGAAATGTTACATTCTTCTGCAATCTTTCGGACAGTCAGTCTTCGATTACGACGGACAATTTCGTTGAAGTTCCTGACAGGAGCGTCGTGAGTAGACGCCTAAGGACGTACTGGACGAGAGCCATCTAACTTCCATCCGGCCATTTTTACACCGTGTGATCCATTCGTAACACGAAGTACGGCTTAAGTACTCATCACCTTAGGCTTCCTGCGTCAATTGGTGTGTGTCTGTAAAAGTTTCCTTGAGTTTCGTGCAAAATTCAATGCGGACTCATTCATCCTCCAATTCTACCGTATAGAAATTCACAAACTGTGCGACAACGTTTTACTCTATACAGCACTGAACAATAACTAACAGACATAACAACAACGAAACTTCTGGCAGCCTCACATAAAACACAGGTGTATATTGGGATGCAAGCCGCATTTCGGTCCAACACACCATTGGCGCGAAATTACGATTGTTCCGAAATTTTCGGGACAGACTTCGTATACAAAAATAAAATATCAATTAGCACTCTGTCTACTAATTCTCTGGATAATGTTTAAGTTTTACCGAGCTGAACTAATAGGGAGTCAACTGACGAAAGTCCACGAGTGTACTATTCAATTAGACAGTCATCGCACGGTGAGTTATGTTAACAGAATCACAACTGCATTCAGTGCCAAGCCTCTCATCACAGTTTAGTATTTGCTGTGTGTATTCTTTTAACAGATGATCGTTACTTGTTTCATTTTAAGTTCCCCACATTCTTCTTGTCATACATTTCACCGTCCTGTAACCAGGCCAGTTGCATGCTTGCAAGCACGCCTCCGTCAATATAGCGGCAAGGGGCTACCTTTATAAACGACGCCGAACTTCTTTCATGAGTACTACGGTCATAATCTGAAGAGTCTTGTCGAGAACACTGACAGTTAAGATGACTGTTTTGCTACCAATTTTGTTGACAATAGAGCACCAGGAAAGGATCCCATCCCTTACTAAAACTGTGTTTAAATAGTCATGAACAAATTTTCACTGTCTCCAGTAAGATACTGTAAGGTCATTAGTTTGAAACATTTTATCCTCGGTATTGACATTTGCAAGTTAATCAGTTCGAGATTATTTAATGTCATTAATTAGTCTGGCTTCATTACAAAAGACTAAACTTCACAATTGTTACCGTGCTGCGAGACGCTAAGCCGTGGGGGTTTGTCTCTTACAATGAATATCTAATACCATCATTGACACTTTCGAGAATGAATATCGCGAAACTGTTTCTCGTCCAGGTACCTACCCAGCGATGGGACAAGGGAAGACATCTGCTACACCTTCCCTATACCGCAACCTTCTCCCCCCCCCCCCCCCCCCAACCCCCCAACCAGTAGACAGACACGTATTAACTCCTCATCGATTGGAAGAAAGCCAGAATACGGAGACAAGCTCCAAGTGTACCGGAGCAATCTGTCATGAGGTGTCAACTACTTCACCGTTCCAGGATATTCCTGTTGCTACCGTGAATACCACAAGGCTTTGGATCCTAAACGAGTCCAGTAGCCTTCTGCCTTCAGTTCGTGATGGTTTTCTTGTGTTACCAAGCAATATGAAAAGTACATTCCTGACAGAAAATGAGTGTGACTTTTGCAAACTATACTCTCTTAATAAGAATTTCGCAAGATGTAGGTGCCAGTTATGAAGTTCTAGTGTTAGTTTGTTAATTAATAAAAACAATATTGTGGTAGTGTTAGTTTGTTAATAAAAAGAGTATTTTAATAGTTTTTAGTTTTATTTTGGTAACGAAGTGTGATTGTTACCTCCAGTCCTCGCCCCACTTACCGCCCTCCCTCACCACCCAGATTCTGGTAACATTCTTCGTTCCCACTGATTTACTCTACAACGCCGTCTGGGCAGCCGATTTCAGAACGTTCATGAACACTAAGGCTGTCAGTGGTGCAGTGTTTCCGACAACAGAGTTGCTTCGTCATATACGTTGTCGCAATTTAAACATCGCTCTAAGTACTCCAGTGACTTAGGGAAACTTTATAACGCTGTCGTATCCATCCCTGCCTCTGACACATCTGGTAGGGCTTAGCCGATACTTTCTGCAACTCACCTGTCCTGGCTTTAATGTGTGGTTGCTTGCTGAGCCAGTCCCTGATGTGCTTTATGTCCTCGCCTCGCCTCCTGGGGTCCTCGTTCAGGTCCTGCTCAGCTCTCTTCTGAAGTTCGGGGGTCAAATCCATCTGCAACGGCAACACGGAAAGTATTTTATACGAGATAGACAAAAAGAATTCTGTGGCACAGTACCTTATTTAGTCAGTACTGTAGGCGGTTCATAGTGGATCTCGCACTTTACATAGCCTTTTTTATTGCCAAAATTTTCATCTTGAGGACTTACAACCTCCCACATACACAATGCGTCAAAATTACACCGACAAACTTCTAGAGGCTGTAGAAGGCGTCTTGAGGAACGAAACAAGAACGATGTCACAGAGCGTCTGAGTTTTAGGCACCGACGCCTTTATATGCATGTATAAGTAGGGTCAGTCCGTGATGATATAAACTTTCAGGTACGTTGGAGAAGTATAAATATAGTTATTTGCTCGATTTCAGAAGTCTAAATATTGCATTCGCATTCAAAGTAAGGCGGGCTGCTTTAAACTAATATGAATGGCCAACTTTTTGGAGGTCTGCATCCTTCTTCAGCTAAAATGTCTAGTGTGGTATTCGTCAGCGCTGTCTCCGCCCCTGAGAGTCAGAACTGTGACATGAGTAGCACGTATGATTGGGCCCTAGCTCCAAATATAAAAAAAACAAGTTTTATTGTCATGATGAAAGTTTGACATAGTTTAAACGTAATTCGGGGAATATTGAAGATACACAAAAAATACTTATTGGGCTGAAATATAGAATAAATTTCTTTTCTTATTGAACGGTAAACGTATATTCACAAATGTAATATGTACTGTGATAAGAGAGGAATTCGAGCGAACTGGCAGTTATTCATCGCGTAATGGGTTGAAAAATGTGCGCTGGTATACACGTGCGGGTATCATCGACCAACTGAACAGGACTATGTTCGGTTCCGTGTTGGACGTCGTGTTTTCCTGTTTTAGAGATCCTGTAAACATTCTAGGAAGGTATATAGACTGTGACATGTCATTGCACTGCATTTAGAAAGCATGCGTCCCCGAAGAAATAGCGCGAAATGTTCCGATCTAGAGCAGAAAGTTTTCATACACGTTACCATAATGGTTTGACGTAGATGACGTCAACATAAACGTTACTTATTAATAATGCAGTGTCTGCAAATGCTTTGTTTTCTATACAAAAGCCAGTCCTTATGATTCAGATTTTAGATGCTATTCTTTCAGCCATTATTCTTACCATCAACTAAGAACTACTGAAGTTTCTTATTATAGGTTACAGAATGTCTTCTGTGACATTTATTTACCTAATTTCGGTTTTTAAAATACGTAAGATCCTTTTTTCTGCGAAAGTACGGAAAGACCGACTTCCTAATTACAGAATGACACTGGAAGTTACATTTACTGTCTCCAGTACCTATTTTTCCCGTGCATACTTCCTGCATTCATATTTCTGATTTCCACACAAATTTTCGATCATTTACCATAGATTGCGGTATCTACAAATTTAAACAACGTTTATAATTATAATATCAATTACATTTAATTATGATAATTTCGTAGAAAGAAAACAGTTTATAGCAAACCTGCGTAAAGTGTCATTTACAGTGAAATACTTCCCGCACTTTTATTACAGCATAAAGTCTCCTTCATCCCAGAGCAAGTTCAAAACTACACATTTCTGGAAATGTCTCCATTAACAAAAATGTTCGACTAGTGCCCTCTATTATTTGAGAGAACTAGAAACAGTTGTGACACGTTGTATAATGTACTTTTGCAGTCAAAATCAATTGGAATGCAGAAAAAAATGTCGTAAACCGTGTCTCTAATTTCCCACTGAGAATACACCAATTTGGTGAATCATGAATGACTGTGCAATGGTTAAATATTTCGAGAAAGAATACAAGCGCCATGTAGTTTCCATGGAGGGGTGCATGAAAGAATAGTAATAAATTTTGGTTTGAAAAGTACTGATGAAGACTAATCAGAAACTTAAGACCACACCTAGGGAACTGCATGATATGTTTGAATCACAGCATCGAAGTCTGGTTGATTTGCGACATTGTATTCAGGTGGTTGATGCAAAGTTCATACGGAAATTTTTAACACGAGACGGAACTGTCTGCATCAGCTATAGTTACTGGAAGAATAAAATATGTGCATACTTACGGAACCATCTGGAAATAAGACTGGAATTTTAAGCTCGTGGATCTTGCTGAAGAGGTTTAATGGTTCCTAAGTAATGCGTCGAAACTTAAGTATGAACTGTTTTGAGATATACAATTTCTCCCTGTAAATCTGTTGTGACATCATTATGATATTCATTGATAAATACCTTTCATATCTCAGAAGTCTGATTGTCGTTATCTTTCAATATTTTCATAAAAATCCAACTGTATTATCTAAAATCTTCAGGTTTTCATGTTAGACACTAGACTGTCAATGAATTAAAAATCTTTAACGAGGATAATGGAATGTAGTCGAATTAAGTCGGGTGATGCTGAGGGAATTACATTAGGAAATGAGACAATTGAAGTAGTAAAGGAGTTTTGCTATTCGGGGAGCAAAATAACTGATGATGGTCGAAGTAGAGAGGATATAAAATGTAGACTGGCAATGGCAAGGAAAGCGTTTCTGAAGGAGAGAAATTTGTTAACATAGAATATAGATTTATGTATCAGGAAGTCGTTTCTGAAAGTATTTGTGTGGAGTGTAGCCATGTATGGAAGTGAAACGTGGACGATAAATAGTTTGGACAAGAAGAGAATAGAAGCTTTCGAAATGTGGTGCTACAGAAGAATGCTGGAGATTAGATGGGTAGATCACATAACTAATGAAGTGTTGAACAGGGTTGGGGAGAAGAGAAGTTTGTGACAACTTGACCAGAAGAAGGGATCGGTTTTAGGACATGTTCTGAGGCATCAAGGGATCACCAATTTAGTATTGGAGGGCAGTGTGGAGGGCAAAAATCGTAGAGGGAGACCAAGAGATGAGTACGCTAAGCAGATTAAGAAGGATGTAGGTAGCAGTAAGTACTGGGAGATGAAGAAGCTTGCACAGGATAGAGTAGCATGGAGAGCTGCATCAAACCAGTCTCAAGACTGAAGACGACAACAACAACTTTAATAAATCTGAGTAACATACCAATCCACTTCATGATGTCAGTACGCCGCATCTTAAAAAATACAGGGCTACAACTTTAGATTCACGATGTACGGTCTCTCAATTTTCGCTAAGATATTTTAAGTTATTTGATAATCTCGCGAAGTGTTTCACCTCACCATCAATGGTAGTATTTAGAGCTTCTTTTAATTTGTTGTTGTAGCCAGTTGCTACCAACAATAATAGCCTATATTGATGATATTGTTCAGCACTTTGTATATCTCACATAATCCAAAACACCTCACACTACACAACGTGTTTAAACTGACAAATTTAACTTAAGAGTTTCAGCAGCAACAGCAATATTATTCAAGTGAGCAGTAGTTTGTTTTACAGTGTCAATCTGAGTACTGCAGGGGGCATCAGACACTGAATATAAAGACCGCCCGAAGGATTGTTTCAGAATTTCCCATTTTTGTGGATTGCTGCTTAACAGGTTTGTAAGGAAGCTGAATCAGACCGAAAAAATGTATCTGCTACATGCCAACTCTCAGCTGTATGTACTCCACATAATGTTCTGAGAAGTATACAGAGAAAATTATGCAAGAGGATTGCCCGAAGAAAGCCTGTCCAAGGTAATTTATAAGACCCTCTCGTATTACTTCCGTTATCATAACTCTGACTGGGTCATTCACTAATAGGAATTGTGTGTGTCTCAAGTACTGATCGATTTAAATGCCAATAGCAGCTCCTGTTTTCCGATTACAATCTACGAATCCCAAAAACCATTCACTTATTTCATATTTATGAAATTCCATATTGCAGTAAATTAACGCAGGATGAGCGTTGTTTTTTCAACATGACATGAATTAGGACTTGCATCGACAATAATTGAATGATATTGTCTTTCTGTTCCAAGAGGGCAGTTCTACATGATGGGCAGAACTAGAAATAAATTCCATTCAGAATATCCCTTGACATATTGCACTTTTAAGCATTCCAGTTTAACAAGAACTGGATCATAGTCATATAACAGCTGCAATATTCCGATGAAATTTCCATCATATGGACTCCAGTTCTGTGAGAAGCCAAAGCCAAGCTTCTTTGACTAAAAAATGTCACATCAATAACATGTGAGTTACCACGTAAGGCATGTAAGGTGGCTATTCCATGGATGAAAGAACATTACCTCTACTTACAAGCATCAGCATGGTCAATTTCTCTCTTCTACATCATTTCATTTCTTCACTTGCACCATTCTTCCACGACAAGTGCACACAAATAGATTTCATTTTGTGTTTACTCTCGAATGCAAAATACTTGCCGCATATTTTGTGTAAAATCGCGCTGTGAGGGAATTAGAAGTGAATGTTGTTGGCAATCTTACCGTATTATTACGAAGTTTCATAGCTGTTCAAGTACACAATTGTTGAGGAAATGTTTTGGTACGATTCCCAACAATATTTAAACAAAGCACATTTTCGACTCCATCGCAAGGTGGCTTTAGGTTACCACACAGGAAAAATTCAATATTAAAATTTAAATGTGACTGTATGCAGTTGCTCTTTAAGCAACATTAAAATGATGGAACGAAGTAAAAAGAAAGAGCTAGTTTGGCTGTGCTGGCACCGGGTGAATGTTCTTTTGTTTATTAGATGACAAGATTTGTTTTACAATTGCAGTCCCATATTTCCCAACTGAGCATCCTGGAGTATCCAAACCCTTCAGAGACTTGTATTCCCTCCCCCCCCCCCCTTCCCCACCTGCATGACACCTGTGTCTAATTTACAATGTGATCATACAAACTGTCAACGGACGTATTCTGTATGGAAGATGGCATTCCGGTCAACGGAAAACCTTACCAACGATGACGTCAGGGTATCTATGAAACGAGGCAGTGTTTGCTGGGTAGCCCCCACATCCAGAACCGCCCTGTACACTGTCACAGACAGTGCAGTATGGCATGGAGAAGGTGCCTACCAAACTCTGCGGTAGACGGCCAGAGAAAGAAAGGAAGCAGGGCAGTCGCAAAATGATTTGGCGCGATGGCTTACTGTGCATCGTTCTGTTGTTTCTCGGAAGTGGCGACAGTGAATACAGATCGGAACTGTATCCCGGACCCGAACAGAGCCGACCACTTGCGACTTCAGAAGTGAGGACTGTTATTCGGCTGTAAGAGTACGACAGTATCGCAACTGGTATGCGAGCTCGCAGCAGCCACTGGAATTTTTGTACCTAGGCAAACAGTGTGCAGAAGGCTTCAGCAGAGTGGACGTCATTGTCAGAACTACTGTATGTTTACCTCTGACGCATCTTAACAGAAGGAAACGTCTGCAGTGGAGTCATAGACATGCCACCTGGGCTGTCCAACAGTGGGCCAATGTTTTCATAGATGAGACCCGACTTAGACTGGAGTGTGATTTTCAATGAATTCGCATCTGGAGGGAACGTGGAACACGATTTCTGGATCAAAACCTAGTGGAAAGAGACCTATATCGAGGAGGGTCCCTAATGGTGTGGGCAGGGATTACGTTGACCACTAACCACTGTTCATGAAATTGTATGGGTGAATCGGTAAGGTTTAACTGTCATGTACCGTGACGAGATCTTGGGACATCATTTGCGGTTGTTGCGAGGTGCTGTGGGCCCAAACCTCATATTGACGGACGGTAATGCTCCTCAGAGCATGGGTGGTTGGTGTTTTCTTGGAAACTGAAGACATTGCGGTCATGGCGTGGCCTGCTCACTCTTCCGATCTGAATGCCTTAGAGCACGTCTGGGATGCGGCTTTAATCACGACGGCATCCACCAACCACTCTCCAAGACTGCGAGAAACTCTGCAGGAAGAATAGGCGTTATTGGCTCAACACTAGATTGAGGACAGAATTCACAGCATGCCCGTCATTGTAAGGCTTGTAATGCTGGCAAAGGTGGTCACACTCCATACTGAGCACATCAACCGGTTGTCGGAATGTGTGTGCAAATCCGTGAAGTTGGAAAACACGAAGAACATATTGGTCTACCGTTATGCGTGTTGTAGTTTATGTTCTGCCTTCTTTACATTGTTTCTACCTTATTATCATCTGTTTATAGTGTTTAGAGGAAAATTTCCATTGTTGCTTTAATTTTGGACACCAATCTGTTCGTATGTGCTAACAATCCAAATCCGGTTTCGCGATCTCTATCTCGGGATGTCTTAACGCAGTTGGATTGCACCTTCTTCCAGGTCTCTTCCAAATAAAATTATTTTCCTTGTCGTTTTTGAACAGTGTATTCGTAATTACTAGCTGAAATTTATTACAGAACCCAATCTTTTTCTCAACGCTACCAAGAAAAAAAAAATGTTGTACCGCATGTCTTCTACTCCTCCCTTACTAAAATCTTCCACTCACATGAAAATTACAACACGTATTGAACTATCCATTCTATGTCCTCATACGATTTCTCTTGTTCCTAATATTCTGCTTGAAACGTCGGGATGTCTATCTGAACCATTGCCGTTGGTTTGATGTCAGTTCTGACTGGAATAATTCCATCACCGAATTGTTCACAGTTACTCGCTTTCAGACTGATGTTGCTATTCATAATGAATCTCTTTCTTTGTACCATTTTTCGCTTCAGTTGATATTGGCACATGTTTCCAATTCATTATACGGACTCCGTCATACCTAGGCTGCGCCTTTACATTTCCCTTATTAGACCCAAATTTCATTCAGACGTCTGTCATTTAGCTTTCCAACTCTTAGAATATTACGCATTCATAGGTTGTTCAGCGTGTTTCACGTGGTTACCTCTTTTTTGCAATAGCCTCCCAGATAGCCGAATGGAGGACAAAGTGGGACTTCTTTGGCAATGGAGACTAACAGTTTTTCCATTACAGATGTTCTGTGGATACACAAGATGTGTGTTTCACGAAGTCGTTTCTAGTATCTTCTATTCCTCATATCTGTTATCGCTGCTGAATCATTTGCCTTTAAGGGACAGTTCCCCATCCTAGGAGCAAGCGCTTGCCGAGAAACTTCTGTCCCCTCGTCCACCCTCTTTTACGAGGTCGTTGGCGTGGGTGACTCACTATCCCGGGAATCTTCGGCAGTCATTAAAGGTTATGTCTACTCGCAATTGAAGTTTGGCTGGAACTTGACCGGGACTAGGTTAATAGTCAAAGATAAGATGCTTCCCTATACCATATTTTACGACTATTATTATTAAAACAATTGGCGCCTGGGCTGTCTTTTTGTGCTGTGTTGGTGACCACGAATAACAGTATGTGATACTGAAAGTAGCTGCGTAACAACCTGTATCAGGTGCTCTATGTGGCGTTTTTATGTCTCCGAGGCGCACGGAACAAAATGCTGCAATCTATAAAGGAGTGGTACATGCTATAAAGTGATTTGGAGGTCTATCTATGTGAGTGGAACATCCAGACGAAAAGCTCATTGTCATAAAACAGAACAGTTGTAAACGTCAAACTACGTGCAAGTTTGCTTATGTTTCAGTCTGCGGTTTGATCTGCATCTGGAGTGCATAAAATGAAGCGGATCGAGTATATGATGCGTAGCCTTCTGTTACCTTAGTCGTTGTGGTTGTCCTCAGATGGCTGGTTTGATGCAGTTGTCAAATGTTAATCTAGTAGTAGTGTTTTTGTTCATCCGCGGAAGACTTTTACAGTGACAAAAAAGTGATGTGGTACCCATTTGACCTCTTTTTTTCCCTGTGTAGTGGAGCAACTAAGTGACACACACTCAAGAAGTCCCTGGAAGTATGCTGCACAAATATTGAGCCGTGCTGACTATAGCCGCCCATAAATGCGGAAGGGTTGCCGGTGCAGGATTTTGTGCACAAACTCTCGATTACGTCCTATAAATGTTCGACGAGACTCAGTGATTTGGGTGAACGAATCATTCGCTCGCATTGTCCAGAATGTTCTTCAAATCAATCGCAAACAATTGTGGCCCGCTCATCTGCCACATTGTCATTCATACGAATTCCATCGTTGTTTGGGAACATTAAGTACAAGAATGGCTCAGGTGGTCTCCAGGTAGCCGAACACAACCACTTCCAGTCAATTATCGTATAACATCCACGATATATTACGATTACGAGTGGAATATGAACGTGTGGAAAATTACGTAACTCAATAACATTCAATTATGTAATTATTTCTTAAAAAGATAATTATGCAAAACAGAAACAATACTTGTTTCACATTCTTCGTTAATCTGTGTCATTCTTTTCTTTTGTTTTGTACCCTTTTGTCGTCTTCTGATGTACGTCGCCGACGCAAGACGCGAATCGATTCGAGATCTGTTGAATGATAAACATTTAATGTAAAATTAATTTACTTTTATGTTCATTTGCTGGTAGAAAGAAATGGGGCCAAATGCGTTAAAACTATTTATGATTAATTATTGATAATTCACTTCCTCTTAATTATAATTTTCTATTAATTGTTTTATCATAGCTGCAAGAAGCGCAGCCATTGTTAGTTGCGATAATATACCAACTTCCTCTGTACTTCTAATTGAAAATAGTATGGGTTTGTGTTAAACTAATTTCCAAAACAATTTAATAATTTTTTTATTGGTGGCTTCAATTTAAATGATTATTTATTGAAAGGAAAATCTTAATTAAAAAGAAATCCTCTAGCTTTTGTTGGCCGCCATCTTAACTTTTATTACAGCGGCAAATTTAAATTACTTGAAACTGCGAACAATATTCCGATGTGTAAGAAATAAATGTGCACCGGTGGTACTTAACTTTCTAAAAGAAAAAAATTATCGAATCAGATTGCATTCTCTAAGAACAGTGGTGATGGTATTTATTGTTGAACAAGATTTCATTGCTGATGTATGAGGCCAAAATTAAACTACGCACGAATCATGGAGAAAAATATTTCTGGCAGCATACGCCAGTGTTGCGTGCGGGTTGTATTCTGTGGTTCCTTTTCATGATCAATTTGCTAAGAATAATTAAATCTATCTAAGATAAAAATTATAAAAGCTCTGATGTACGATCTGTGATTTTAGTGATATGAACACAACTTACAGTCAACAATATTACATTACGTCAGGTGGAACTCATGTCTAATTTGAACACAATAATTATCCGGGAGAAGTTGTAATATGAATAATGCATTGTACATGTGTGTAATATGGTCAGTATCATTTCCAAAATCAAATCAAGGCAACAGCTAAAGAAAAAAAAACAGTGAATTCAAACCGCAGAATACCATAGAGTATTGTATATCCATATTCATTGCATTTGTCCATGTTGGTGATACACAATAACCGCCACAACCGGTTCAGATTGACCAGAGGACCCAGTCCACTCCATTTAAACACTCCTCACGCGATTATGGAGCCCAGAAAAATTTGCATAGTTCCTTGTTGACAAGTTGGGCCCAGGGCATTGTGTGTCGTGTGCCACACTAAGCCTACGATCAGCTCTTAACTGCTGCAATTGGGACTATTCTGCCGAGGCCACGGATTTTCAGTCGCCAAAGGTCCAAACGGTATGGTCACACGAGTCCAGCAGTGGTGTTGCAGGCGGCATCGTGCTGTTAGCAAAGGTATTCGCGTCGGCCGTCTGCTACCTTAGCCAATTAACGCCAAATTTCGCAGCACTGTCCTAACGCATAGGTTCGCCGTACGTCACAATTGATTTGTTATTTCACGCAGTGTTGCTTGTCTGTGAGCACTGACAACTCTACGGAAACGCCGCTGCTGGTAGTATTTATGTGAAGGCTGTTTACCACTGCGTTGTCCGTGCTGAGAGGTAATGCTTGGAATTTGCTATTCTTGGCAGACTCTTGACACTATCTCGGAATAGTGAATTTTTAACAATATTTGTTCATAGTTCATTTAAATTTTTATAATTTTTTGTTTTAAAATTTTCGCATTATGATATGCATTGAAACTTCCTGGCAGATTAAAACTGTGTGCCCGACTGAGACTCGAACTCGGGACTTTTGCCTTTCGCGGGCAAGTGCTCTACCATCTGAGTTACCGAAGCACTACTCACGCCCGGTACTCAGAGCTTTACTTCTGTCAGTATCTCGCCTCTTACCTTCCAAACTTTACAGAAGCTCTCCTGCGCACTTTCTAGACCACTCCTGAAAGAAAGGAGGATATTGCGGAGACATGGCTTAGCCACAGCCTGGGGAATGTTTCCACAATGAGATTTTCACTCTGCAGTGGAGTGTGCGCTGATATGAAACTTCCTGCATTTTCTGTATAAGAACACTAAAGTGTACAATACTGGAGACTTAAATTCTTTGTATTGTATGTGAGTAATGTATGTAAATAGTATGTTAATTGTCTTATGTTAAATAATTTTCTGATGACCTTTTGTATTTAAAAATATTCTTTTCTACAAATTGTTCGTATTAATGTAAATTTGACGATTTAAGAAATGGTCACGCTTACAACAATATAAGAAATAGGTGCTACGTGAAAGCCAGTGATGTTTTGTTTCAAACTAAAGTGGCTCTGGGGAGTGGTAAAGGTGGCAAGGGCGAACTGGCGGGCTACGTAGAGCAATCGCAGGATGTAAGACGCACAGTCTGTAGGCAGCAGTGACTGAGGCAACACGTTTGTAGAGCAGGAGAAGCTTTTCCTGCAAATTAGCACAAAATGCCTCGGATGGAGACTGCAAACTGCTTAAGGCATAACTGCGAGTTGAGCTACTGTATGTGGAACCGAACGACAAGACGACAAATTGAGCCCATACAGCAAGAGACTTGCAGGCCGTACTGTGGGTAGTGCAGCCGCCATAATTGTTCGCCACGGACAAGCCTACAGCCACCACGTAAGACTTTTTTATATTAATATACTTTTGTACAGCGTGAAACATTAAATTAAACTCCGTTTAAATAATCATTCTTTAACTTCAAAGAAAGTGGTTCATCCTGTCATTTCATCCTAATCTTACACCTATATAGTGTTCCTTCCTGGTGTTTGGTGACTCCGAGTATCCTAATTTACAGACTTATTAAGGGTCAAGTTAATATAAAATTGAAAATCGTTGTGTGTTTTCTCGACTATGTCAGAGTGTTATAGTAAAAGTTTGCTTACCTTAAATTCAATGAGAGTGCAGCCAAGTTACTTGAATCTGGTAAATGACTATACAGAGTTAGTTCAAAGAACAGATTTAGAAAGTAAATTCCAGTAAGAAAGATGTTTTCTTGAAGTGAAATGATTAGTATAAAAATGTGTGCTTTATTATCTACGTATTTTAGTATCTAAGTTTATTATAGAAAATGATTTTCTGTATGTTCTCCTGAACAAATTGTTTTTAGCTTCCCTGAAGTTAACTACTGGGCTTTTTGTCCTTTTTAAACGTAATGTATAAGGGTGTAGTGTCTGCTTTTCCAATACTTCTCTGTTTCATTGCCTGGATAGGCTGGTGACCATTAGTACATATTTGAACCTCTAAATGAATTAGGACCTGAGTTGTCCTAGTTTCAGTATACTTTTCATACTGCGTTTCTGTTTAACTGCTGGATAAAATCCTAGGAAAAGAAATAGTCTGATTTACTTACCCATTAAACACATCACACAGTTAAATCCTGTAACAAAGGGTAACTCTATTGATTGGCTTTTCCCACTAACAGGAATGTGCTTCCATAGTGTACATTATTTGGAAACTAAACTAAATGTTTGGGAGAGGGTTATACGTGGGTTTTCCCGTAACACGATTTTTGTTCTGTTGGGGTATAGTATACGTGACAACATAGACAAAGGTTTTTCTGTTATTTAGGTAAAGGCATAGTAAATTGCAATAGTATGGGGATAGGGTTATAAATTCCCAAAGATTTCTGAAATGGAATGCCCCATGCGTTTAGCTCTACCATTCCGCGTCCAAAGTCTACCCGTCGTGTGGCCGTAATCACGTTGGACACCTTTTCACACGAATCTACTGAGTTACAGCTCTGCCAGACGACTGCTCTTTTATACCTTGGGTACGCAACGCTAATGCCATCTGTGTAACTCTCTCTCCCGCCCCCTCTCCTCCTCCCTCCTCCCCCCCCCCCCCCCATGACTTTCGTCACCTTATTTGCCGTGGTAGTAGAGTTTAAGACCAAAAAGAAATATATATACAGAACCTTAAATACAAATATTAAAAGCGCGGCTCAGATAATCGGCCGCAGCCTTACAACAGAAATCACGCCATCATTTCTGATAATTTAGGGCAACCACGAAGAAACAAGATAGTCTGATTATTCCTAGTATATGATATACTTATTTATACATTGTTGATGTAGACAGATTAGTAGTTCCCTGTACCGATCACTGTGTATATAAACACACACACACACACACACACACACACACACACATTTTGTAATCTAACAGTACGTGAACTACCATCAAACTTCAGGATCATCATGTTTTTACCCATTCTATGTACCGAAAATTCTCTTTTGCTTGAAAACCTGAGTCTTACAATGAGAGATGTTGAGCTCATAAATAGTATACGTTTTTAGTAAAATGCGTTGCAGACGTATGATGTGAACATTTCCACGCAAGGAAAAAAAAACGAGTAATAATGCGAAATTGTGCTGCGAAATGATATTTCAATATTGTTATTTAGTTGTGTTACGTCTTTTACCAAACCTCTGCTCTGTTTCTAAGGAATTATTAAGTACATAGAAGGTAAAATTCAGTTTTCGCAGCTTTAAGGAGCCTACCGACAACTGTGGCCTCTGATGCACATAATGATTCCGGTAAACTAACGTTTTTGTAATGCCGCTATTCCGCATTGTGTGATGTTACTAATTTGTTAACAGTGGTTCCGCGTGGTTCTGAATACCTTTTGAAGTTTCAAGGCTCTTTCTAGGTTCGCCCTATTGTTCAACCCTAATGGCAGTATAAACCCTCCAAGGTATTGGAAAGAGTGTACCTGTAAAATCGTCTCATATTCCATGTTCAGTGGCAATTTCTTTGCTGTTACGGTGCACTTTTTCCAAGTAATGGGTTTTGCCATATCTGGTGCCCTATCTTTGATGTTACTTTCTGCAGTTTTTCTATAGCGTATTTTGTTTACAAATATTAAAATTAACATCCGTTTTCTTACAGAATTTCCTAGCATTATTCCTTTTACTTTTTTCCATTATCTTTCAACCTGCTTGTTTTATTCAGCCCCTTGTCTCCCTCTACAAATTATCTCGTACAGCACACACACACACACACACACACACACACACACACACACACCGAGGGGACCAGCCCGGCGGTGAAGAGAGCAGAACCAAAGAACAGGCTTAGGAATGAATGTCGTACCTAGTGTTCGTGAGACACGAGGAAGCGACGTTCTATGGTGAAGTACTAGTGAAAAGAACCACATCCGAGATGCAGGACTGAAATATAAACTGATCGATAGGGAACTGCAATACTCCTTGTGTTGCAATTCATCTTTTTATGCTGCTCCTAATTTCATGTCTGTAATTGTTTTATTCCGTTCGTATAGATTTTGCTCTCTAGACGTACACCACACAGACGGTAACATTTCAAAATTTCGCTCCATTCTTCTGTACAAAACTCCGCTTTATTCTCCCTACCACAGCGTCTCAAAGACGCGACACATGAACTGGATTGCTCCACAACCGATGTGATATCGTACACATTATGACGTCTTATCACATGTGTGGACTACAGTGATAACGTATCATTGTGCTTCACATCCTTCTCACTTATTTAAACCGACCAGAAGATGTGCTACAGCTTAACGACACCAGTTATCGTTGCGGCAAAAGTGTGGCTGACTAACGATGGACATTACAATAAGCTGATATTCTACCACAGAATCAGTTTCAGATATCCACCATGGGACTACAAATGGAGCAAATGACTGAAATAAGTTTGACAACAGTCGAATAAATTATTTTAGGTACTACGAGGTACGGTGATTGTAAAGTTTAAAGATCACACATCAATAAAAGCTAGTGGTCGTTGACTGTAGGTGAGCTAGCTGGACAGCTAGATGTTGAATACTGACTAGATACATCCGAACAGGATGTTCAATTATGCTATCTAGGAAGTAGTAAACATAAAGAAGGATCCTGCAAGAAATATACAGTAACAAGACAAGAGTAAGGCAAAAAAGCTTTCTATATAGAGGAATAGGTAACAACATACAAAAAATTTGTTTTGGACAGAAAAGGATTCTTGGGAAGATGTGTTTGGATCAGATGCCAATATGGTCGTGTACCGTTGACAAATAGTGAAATATCGTAAGGGTTTGGGGTATGGTTTTATAGAATTATGTTGGATATGAGATGCATTGATCGAGTAAGCAACGACGTTGATAGAAAATAATGAAGAGGAAAGATAAAATAGTTCTGCACGTCTGATATTCCTGAGATCTGCAACTGAACAGGTAGTGGGAGAAAAGAATGGTAGTAGATATGAGCATATCGTCGATGATACAGGATGCGATTTGTCGTGTGTCTTCTGTCTGGTTTGATGTGGCCTCCAACGAATTCCTCTTATGTGACAACCTCGTCATTCCAGAGTAGCACTTGTGACCTACGTTCTCAATTGTTTGCTGGATGTATTCCAATCCCTGTCTTCTTGCGCGGGTGGAGGAGGCTCTGCTTGCAGCGACTAAGCGCACCCGACTGCGAATCTTGTCTCACGTCGGTACGAATCAGAGCTAGCATTTTGCAGAATCGTTCCTGGTATCTATTGTGGTTCTCTGGTTTGGAGCTGAGTTGAGAGGCTCGAATGATTCTGTAACGATCTTGTATGAGGATATCTATAACCCAGTGGAGAACTAGAATCTACTGTTCACCAACAGGTTCGACCTCCGATTCAGGTAGCGTAGAACAGCGAATTAGTTATTTCAAGGCTGTTACATCACTGCTTAATACCGCTGTAAATAGGAATGTAAAGAACGGTAGGAAGACATTTCTGTTTAGTTAGAGCGATAGTAAGTAGTGTCAGATTATCTGAGTAGTCTCAAACATCGAAAATATCCGGCATCGATGGACAAAGTTCAAGAGTATTCTACAATATACCTTAGTTAATGTGCCGAGCAAAGTTGTGAGGGATGGGAAGGCCCATTATGGTTCGATAGCTGTGTTACAAAGTTCCTACGAAAGCATAGAGAGATTCACTTTTAATTTAAGCTTAGCGAAAGCCTCACAGACAAGCAGACACTGAAGGAAGCCACAGTTTGCGTAAGGAGAGCCACGGGTAGTGTTGTAAAACTGCCACTGGATACCGTAGATTACCGTAAGTTGGTGTTCACTACGGTAGCTTTCCTAGCAGCTTTGGTTAATTAAGATTGTATCCGAGGTACCTGTACATCGGGTGTGTTGTATACCTATCGGTCGTACCTGGCAACGATCTTTTTCTTCTCGCGTACGATCAGTGTCGTACTAGATTCCCCTAAAAAATCGGAGGCGGTGAATCATCTAGAAATTGAGAGAGGATATGTAAATAGCTGGATAACCTAAGGAACATTTTCGTTCTGCATAGTTAACCTTCTGTCAATGAATAATTAACTGTATTTAAAGCAAAATTGAAATTGTGAACGTTTAATTCAGGTTTTATTCAAAAATTGTTAATGTTTAACGTGAAACACAGGGATGCTGTAGTAAAAATAAAAGGTGAAATTAAACAACAAAAAACTTTAAAGAAAAACGTATTAAAAGTCGCTTCAATACTGTCCCTCGTGGAAAACAACGTTTGTGTTATTCATCAACATCTTGCGCATATATCAGTAAGAAGAAACTCCTGCCTTTGATCACGACGAACGTTCTACTGAGTGCGAAACAACGTAAAAAATAAATGTTCCGGTTACATAAAAGCGCTGAAGTTACGCGATCAACTAATTTTTATCACTTATAAAATTCAATTTATGTTCCTAAAGATATAAAATTCACAATGAACTGGCACTGGAAGAGTTGTGTGCAGAAGAAGGAACCTCACGGAAACAAAAAAGCCGTCTGTCCCCCGATTCTGTGTTAAACATTCATGTATATTTCTTTCCTACCACTGCTACCTGTACTATCGTTAGTCATACCATTTACTACCGAACCGTAGTTTTGGTAGAGCGGCACACTAGGCTCACGTGAAGCATTCAGCCTAATTCGAAAGTAAAATTGTATCTACCGACTTGACAGAAAATCATAAAAACCTTAGATCTTTTGTTAAATCAGTGACCGAATGGGAACGATCTGTTTAGACACCGAAACAGGACGACAGAGAGAAGGCCGAAACACTAAGCTTTTTCCAAAACTGTTTCACTGGGGAAGATCGTACTGTGGTTCCTCCTCAAAGTCGTCATACGAACGTCGAAACGACAGACATCTAAGTGAGTGACCACAGGAAAGGAAAGCTAATGGAAGCGCTCAACAGAGCAAAGGATATCGATACGGGTTTCCGAAGCTCATGCAAAAAAACTCTCCTCCTAGAATCGGCGAGGGCGAAGCGTTCCTAGTACTGCAAAAAGGTGTAAGTCGCTCCCAATTCCTGGAAGGTTCGTAGAACAAACGCACGAAACTATAGGCTTTCATCTCTGATACCAGCCTGTAGAATAATTTTGGAATATATTTTACGTTCGCTTATTATGACATTCCTAGAGACTGAAAAACTGTGAGAATCAACATGGATTCCAGAAACAAATATCGCGCGAAACTCTGCTAGCTGAGTTTCTAGGCTGCTTCTCATACCAGCTAGAGACATGTCATGCTTGTTCTGCATATCATTTCGATATTTACAAGTCACATGCAAGTTATAGATGATATCACACAGAAGAATGTCTATAGAGTGGCATTGAGATGATGCACGTACGTAGACGAACGACAAATGAGAATTTGTACCAAGGCCAGGATTCAAACCGGGATTCTCAGTAGGCAGATACTCTAACTGCTACACCACACTGACTGCACCGCCTGCGCCAGCACGCCTCCCTCCTTAATACGAATTCCCATTCGGGTCTCAGGCCACTTCATATTGCCCTGAACTCAAACAGCATTGGACAGGTGCTCCAACTGTACTGCAATACCACTTCAGCATCGAACGAAATGGGAGATCCTGCTTCAAATGAAGACAAGGTGGCTTTAATCAGATGAAGCTATATTGTTCAGAGGCCTTTTCAAGTCGCCATTATTTATGATGTGAGCAGACTGAAGTGACGAATGAGAATTTGTACCAAGGCTGGGACTCGAGTTCAGGTCACCTGTTTATTAGGCACATGCGCTAACCACTACACCATCGTAGCACGGTGGCTTTGTACCACTACACGGACTAACCTAGCACAATTCGTAATGCGGAGGGCGACGTGCTATGGAAGAGAATTCAGTCCTGTAAAGCGCTGTGCCACTGTGTTCGTTGTCTCATTTGATTACGTACACATCGTTAATCTAACAAGGGAAACATAACACAGATTAGTTACCAATTTCGGCCATTGTTTGTAGTGTTGTAGTACCTGCATATTTGGCTTCAATAAGTGTTGCTCTACTTCGATGCGGCTCTGAATCGTTTTCCAGAAATCGAGATTCAAAGTTTTAGTAGCATGCTGTCCATACGACAGCGCTAGTGGTCGAATGGCGATGTTAGTGCAACCGTTAAGAAATGCACTGAAACGATTGCAGATTGCTTCTACCCCATTGCAGAAGCAGAGAAAATGGTCATCCTCTCCTTGGTAATGCACCTGTTGACTGCTCCTGCATTTGTGTCTCTTTTGAAATACGCGTAGTTTGCGTCACTCTACATTTATGAATGCTCCTTCCGTTTCAGTATTAAATAAGAGTATCTTTCTGTATCATTACTTGTATTAAATATCAAATTTGCGTGCCAGAAACCAGCATTCGTAAGTTGTTCTTGGTTAAAGTCGGTACCGTCTCTTCTCATACTCCAGTGAGAGATACCACTACAAACGCTGTCGGCCTACCAACGACTACGAAGAATTTTGTGTGTAAGAACTATATTTCAATAAATTTTTAATTGGGGAGGGGAAGGTGTCAGTGGAAGAAGGGGGCTAACTTTTAATGTATTGAGAATTTACCTGTCGTGGGTTCAGATGCACTAGATGCCGGCAACTAGTCATTCCTTTTGAAGTGCTAGAAAGTATATACAGACTACCTGCAACGTTTTGTCTTACAATATTTATGTTTTGTTTGAGAACAGTGCCCTGCCGAAGTGACAGTCATGAAATCTGTAATCAGGTTAAGCGATAGGTGTTTATTAAGATGTTAATGGCATGAGTCGTCCCTTTTTGATGAGAGGGGTGTAAATCCTGATTACGCACCAGGATACACATCGTATGTTCAAAAAACCGCATGTGTGGTGTAGCATTATATTGCCACTAGTCTAACTCCAAAATGTTTAGACGAAGCATTTGTGAAAATGTGGAAGGAGTTCTTTGTTGTTAGCAGTATACAAATTTGATCTGCATCTATATTACTATATATATAGACAAGTCGTCCAACTTTTTTACCAAAATTCTAAGGGTACAAGGTAGACTTCGTCCAAAATTTTACACGATACTCTAAAAAACATTAACTTATGTAAATTTTTAAACGAAAATGTAGATCAACCACAAGAAAGCATGCTGTGCAGTTACAGCAGGTGGTTTGGATACCTTCCTCGCAGTCTATTTCAACCACCGTTTCTTCCACATTCACCGTGTTTCTCCCAAAAGTCATCAGGAGCATTTTGTCTGGTATTTCGGCACACGTTTGCAATTTCGTTTTTGCAGAGAGCAGTTTGATTCAGCCCAACAAATGTAGCTCATCAGGTCTTTCATGCGACGACCAGTGTCGACGGAAAGCGCCGGTTTGTTTGCCGTTTCAAACAAAGCACTTTCTAAAGAGAATTGTTGGTTTTCTCAGATTAAACCAGTGCGAATTTTTTTCTCGGTATAAATTACCAGGGACAGTAAAACTCGTAGGATATCCAGTGCTCCCACAATGACAGCACCGCAATGACTGATACCATCTAGCGCGCATCGGTGCTGAGTCTATCCTGGTTCACTGTTTATTCTTCTGCTTTACTGTCGCTACTGAATACCGGGCTAGGCTAATTTGCGAGCGTTGTAGCGAATGGGCGCACAATTCGGATTGATAAATAATTTTGTTTGTAACGGGAAACAAATCGACGTTATCAGTTAACTCTGGTCGTCGCATGAAAGACGTTATGGGCGGTATTTGTCTACGTTGACTTCAGATACAGTCTGCGAAAACTAAATTGTAAATATCTTCCGAAAAAAAAGAGAGAAAATGCGCCTGACAACTCTCAGGAGAGAGACCTGGTATATTCTCTCCCCTTATATATATATAAACAAAATGGTATACACAACACTTTGCTGTATTTTTTCTTTCTTGCTGTCTGTTTTACAGATGACAGGGAAAGTTGCATATACGGCTTATATGTATGCGATTAGATTATTACTCTAGGATATGAATTGTCCATAACCTTGTAATCCTACCCATTCGCAGATTAAAACTATGCGACAAGCTGTCACTGGAGCTGCTATCCTCAGTGATCGATCAGCTGGATCTCTATCCCATTCCCTTTATACTAATAATCCCAGCCGATTTTCCCTTTGTTTTCAAGTGACTAATTCTCAGTCAAGGATTTGTTTGCAACAACAATACTAGGCAAGTCTCTAGTTCAGAGAGAGGGGTAAGAGGGAGACAAGGAAGCGAGAGGAAATTAACAGTGGGAGGGGGGGGTGGAGAAAGATATGGCCAGAGTGTTCGTGCAACACACACGGGCACGGCGTATGGACAGAGAGGTGGAAAGAGGTTATGCACAAAGACAAAAGGGAGGGGGAGGAACAAAGATATGGGGAGTGGGGGGGGGGGGAGGAAATTGGCAGAGAGAATAGGGGAAGGGGTTTAGGATGTATATCCAATTCTCATATGTTTAGGCAATTGCGAAGCATTGCTGAGTTCGCTAGTGTAATATACACAAGCAGGAATCAACGAATGCCTGTATTGTTGCAACCACTGGCTCGTTTCGCCTCTTAACAAAAAAAAAATCTGTAAGAAACGTATGATTGCGTACCCTTCCGCGGACAGACCCAGTTGACAAATTTTCCTGTCATACCGTGTATGAATGTAAAAAAAACTATACTGGAGAAATCAACGTTCCAGGCACGGTTAGAAGTACAAATGAGACCCAGAAGAATGCCTCTGTGACCGTGGCCGAAACGTTCGTTTTATCCAGATTTTTACAATATGACGAGATACAATAATCTCAGATAATTTCTATAATAAACGTGTTCGAGGAATACACTTGTTTCGGCTCTAACGCAAAACATTGTGAGTTACCACTATTTTCATCTTGTATTCCTCTACAAACGTTCGTGTGTATTTACTTTGAGGAAGGAGCACAATCTACATCCACCGGAAGATTGAGTGGGAACCAAGTGAGATTGTCAATGAAGGTCAAGCGTCAAGTCAAAGACATTTTAGATTTTTCATTACAAAAGTGAGTCAGATAGGCAATTGCTACTACTATACAGGTAGCAACAAAATATAGTGCAAGGCAGTCTATCAACAAAAAGTAAGTTGTTTACTGCATACTCCCCATGAATCTTTACTATTTCGAAAGTGTTAAAGTCAATAATGGAGAAGAAAATGAAAATTCGAGATTGCATTAATAGAATTTTGACTACACCAGACAAAAGCTCAGTTTCTTCCGGAGTTCTACGCATGTGAGGAGTTTTGATCCTCTAGTATTGTTTTCTAATGCAAATGGAACCGAACACAAAGATCGGAAGCACTTCATTATTAAGCCAGTAACTTTAAAAACTGGTTATTTCGTGAATAATACTCTTTTTATTCTTTCCTATGTTTAGCGACATCTGTACACTAATCTGATTTAAGATAGTAAAAATCATCTACTTGTTCTCGAAACTTTTCTAGGTACTTTTTGATGAGATATGTCAACCAACAATAGCGGGACAACGTTACAAATAACTTTCTAGTACTTATTGGCAATCTTCATACTCGTGTGACAGGTTACGTAGGTTAAAAAGAGTGTAACAATTCGTAGAAAAAGTTACAAATAGTCCCTTTGTGATTTGCGATAACCAGATTTAATCAAACATAGAGCACACAAAAACTAAAAACTATGTTCTCATGAGTTGTAGCACTTTCTTCCGCCGTCCTTTACAATTCACGCACGAATGTACTCATAAGAAATGTTTATTTTATCACGACTAAAATATCTCGATTAGACCTCGTCAGGATTACACACTATGACTCATTATTGGTCTTTTCCATAGAAATATGATTTTCTGTTCGAACGAAGTGTTTGATGGAACATTAGAAAAAAATTCCTATACTCGAAAGCATCAAATGTCTAGTCTACCACATTAAACTGTTGGACGGTTAGTGCTCTCGTATGATCAACATGATCATTGAGGTCTGAACTTTGGTTTCCCAATAATTGTTTACAAGTACATTATACCAGAACAGCATTTGTCACATGCGTGTGTACTACAACCGTGTGAAAGATGATCAAAACCGGTAACCCATTGCCTGTATGCATTCCTTGTAAGCATGTTAAGGAAAGGACACTGTACCGACAAGGAGGGCAATCGTCACCAGGAACACCCATACATTACTGTCTGCAGGATGGACACCGAATAAACGCGGTAAACATTAACGATTGTACGGAGCGTTAATTGTAACAGGTAACACTCTGCTGGGTGATAAACGTAGCCCTTGTGGTACTTACCGCGGAGGCTGCTGGTCTGCTAATCTGGTGCTAGTTTGGAGACGAGGCAACGACTGACGGCTTGACTGATAGTCGCTCCTATATCTCTGGCAGCCGAGTCACGTGCTCGCTCGCCAATCTGTCCCATTTGCTCTCGTCACGTCTTCACTCCGGAGTGCGCCGTGCTCCGTATGTCAAACACACATCTGGGGTCCAGACAGGAGACCGCGAAATAGTAATTCAGAAACCTGGCATTTAAAAACCCTTCTTCGCAGTAACATAGTACTACAGTGCCACCGAATTATCTCCTCGTTCTGTAATATTGCAGTAAGCATGACGTACTGTGCGCAGCAAGCAGTATAAGAAAAAGGGAACAGTAATTTGGACAAGGAATTAAATATCTGGGAGAAGAAATAAAAAGTATAAATCTTGTATAGGAAGAGCAAAAAAAAAAAAAAAAACAAGATACAGTCTTTTTATTTCATTGATGACTAGTTTCCAGTTACCAGAGACGTGAAGTTAAAATTGTCCAATAAGCAGTTGCAGAAAGTGAGTGCCTATTACAGGATACAGAGCATATTGAACCGGGGTATATTTACCAAAACATGCAACACATTTTTCCGTGATAGCATGCGAACGTTAAGACTGTTCATGCTCTTACACGAAAGTCAAGATTTTTATGAACAATAGCAGGATAAACGTACATTTAATGGTCAACTTCCTAGGCAGCCAAAAAAAAAAATAAAATCCTCGGGTAGTAGGCGCCCTGTCATAACGCAGGGAATTCCTTTGTTGCAGTTTGCAATCATTAAAAATAGAACAACTACTTGGCTTGCACCATACTGCAGCTCCTTAAAATTTTCCAGAGCAGCAGGACATTTAAAACCAATAAACAGCCCGCCCGCCGGAGGTTCGAGTCCTCCCTCGGGCATGGGTGTGTGCGTTGTCCTTAGCTTTAAGTTAGTATAAGTAGTGTGTAAGTCTAGGGACCGATGACTTCAGTAGTTTGGTCCCTTAGGAATTCACACACATTTGAACATTTTTGCAATAAACAGCACACCACAGGAGCGCCATATGTGAGGCAGCCAAACAAAAGCCGTAGGCTGTAGCGACACATAACGTCAACATCAACATTTTAAACCATAAAATAGTGTGGAAAGGAACCAAATCAGTAAGGCGTTAAAAATCGTCATCACGTTTAGAATTAAATCATCCTCTTAAAACATTTAGCCATACACGAACATAACAGAATGTATAACCATTAAAACTTTTGCCGGCCGGAGTAGCCGTGCGGTTCTAGGCGCTACAGTCTGGAACCGAACGACCGCTACGGTCGCAGTTTCAAATCCTGCCGCGGGCATGGATGTGTGTGATGTTCTTAGGTTAGTTAGGTTTAATTAGTTCTGATGACCTCAGAAGTTAAGTCTCATAGTGCTCAGAGCTATTTATTACAACTTTCATGAAATTAACACTCCATCGTTACACACAAACCATTCCGTCTACAGGCCACAAGTGGCCCATCGGGACCATCCGACCGCCGTGTCATCCTCAAGGAAGATGCGGATAGGAGGGGCATAGGGTCAGCACACCGCTCTTCCGGTCGTTATGAAGGTATTCTTGACCGAAGCCGCTACTATTCGGTCGAGTAGCTCCTCAATTGGCATCACGAGGCTAAGTGCACCCCGAAAAATGGCAACAGCGCATGGAGGCCTGGATGGTCACCCACCCAAGTGCTGACCACGCCCGACAGCGCTTAACTTCGGTGGTCTCACGGGAACCGGTGTATCAACTGCGGCAAGACCGTTCCCTATTACACACAAGATTTAAGACGGAAGGTTGTATCTTAAACTGTCCCTATTTTGTATTAAATAGCTATGTCATATTGTCATGCACTATTATAGGTCCTAGTATTTGGTACAAATTAAGACACAACCTAGCGTTTTAACTTCTGTTTGCACCATTCAAGTGTCGATTTCAAAAAAAGTTTTTGTAGTTGCCAATTGATGGACTGTTTTGTTTGTCTGGTAGGTATGTCGTGGTACAGTATGCTCTGTACCCTGTAATAGGCACTAAATTTCTGCAACTGTTTGTTGCACAAATTGTAATTTTAACTGTCTGTCTCATAAGATGATTGGAAAATAATTCCAGGTAACCCGAAACTAGGCATCAATTAAATAAAAAAAAACTGTATCTTGCAGCTTTGGCTCTTCCTATACTAAACTGGTTAACACGAGTTGCTGTTCCGTTATTAACCCAGTTTGCAGGTAACCAATAAAAAGTCGAATATTTGCCGAAAGCACTTTAATTCCGTCAGAGACGACCCAGGGCTTAATTCAGTTGAACGTTACGTACAGCATCTTAAAGAAATTTCGACTGATGATCATCAACAAAACTAAGACAATGCGACATACTCGAATTAATTCGGGCGTTGCTGAGGCGAATTACATAGGAAATGGTACGCTAAAAGCAGTAAATAGGTATTGTTTCTTAGGCATCAAAATGACGATGGCTGAAATAGAAAAATCATCAATTGCAGACTGGCAACAGCAAGAAAAGAGTTTTTTTAAAAATATGTATGTTTTAACTTTTAATTATTACGTACTATAAGATAAACACCCCAGAACGGTTTTCTTTCTGTATGTGAAGGCTAATCTCGGGAAGTGCTATAGGGATTTCGATACGGGTTTCACTAGTCGATGAACCGATTCACAAATAACGTCTGTGAGCATAATTTATTTAAGCTATGCGTGCAAAGCGGCACGAGTCACTAGTATAAATTTAAGTATTAGGAGACCTTTTCTGAAAGCATTTGTTGGCTGTAGAAATGAACCGTGGATGATAATCGGTACAGATAAAAAGGGAACACACGCCTTTGCAATATGGGGTAGATAATGAAAGTTACTAAATCGAATTCTAGGTAGGGGGTGGGGGGGGGGGTGGGAGGGATTTGGAAATTTGTGGCAAGGTCTTATGGGGCCAAACTGCTGAGGTCATCGGTCCCTAAGCCTACACACTACTTAATCTAACTTAAACTAAAAGGTCTTATGGGGCCAAACTGCTGAGGTCATCGGTCCCTAAGCCTACACACTACTTAATCTAACTTATACTAACTCATCTCGCTAGCTCATGTGCTGTAGACGAGTTATGCCTGAAAATGAGCAGACTGCCTGGCAGATGTTTAGTAGATCAGTTGAAAAGACTTTAAGCTATCAGTAACTCAAATAAAGTTGTAGTTCGGTCAAAACAGTAACAGATTTCTATGGACTAATGTCTAAAGGTCGTCGATAAGTTGCGAAGTTCTCTGAACTAAATCAGTTTATGTTCTCAAGCTTTCATGCGTCGAACCCTAAATGAACAGAGCGCAATACGCGCATTACCACCTAGCTTAAGAGCACAGTAAGAAAATGAAACAACCGTATCTCTCAACATTCGCCTTAAATGGTTTATGGAAATCATGCGCAATTTACGCCGTAGTTAACGGACTGAGACTGGAACTCCAGTCCTTCACGTAAGTGATTCGATTGCGTTGAGGTGTGGCTGCACGAACCTATGAAGTGTAGCACCAGTCATTCACAATGACTAATACCTACTAGCAACTTCCATTTTTCACTCAGTTTTGAAGAACTGCCCACGTCTTCACATACGAGGGGCAATCAATAAGTAAAGAAACACATACAGAATGAGATTTGCACTGTGCAGCGGAGTGTGAGCTGATATGAAACTTCCTGGCAGATTAAAACTGTGTGCCGGACCGAGCTTCTGTAAGGTTCGGAAGGTAGGAGACGAGGTACTGGCAGAAGTAAGGCTGTGAGGACAGGACAGTCGTGCTTGGGCAGCTCATCTACATCTACATCTACCTCTGCATCCATACTCCGCAAGCCACCTGACGGTGTGTGGCGGAGGGTACCTTGAGTAACTCTATCGGTTCTTACTTCTATTCCAGTCTCGTATTGTTCGTGGAGAGAAGGATTGCCGGTATGCCTCTGTGTGGGCTCTAATCTCTCTGATCTCTTCACGAGATATACGTAGGAGGGAGCAATATACTGCTTGACTCCTCTGTGAAGGTAGTTCTCGAAACTTCAACAAAAGCCCGTACCGAGCTACTGAGCGTCTCTCCTGCAGAGTCTTCCACTGGAGTTTACCCATCATCTCCGTAACGCTTTCGCGATTACTAAATGATCCTGTAACGAAGCGCGCTGCTCTCCGTTGGATCTTCTCTATCTCTTCTATCAACCCTATCTGTTACGGATCCCACACTGCTGAGCAGTATTCAAGCAGTGGGCGAACAAGCGTACTCTAACCTACATCCTTTGTTTTCGGATTGCATTTCCTTAGGATTCTTCTAATGAATCTCAGTCTGGCATTTGCTTTACCGACGGTCAGCTTTATATTATCATTCCATTTTAAATTACTCCTAATGCGTACTCCCAGATAATTTATGGAATTAACTGCTTCCAGTTGCTGACCTGCTATATTGTTGCTAAATGATAAAGGATCTTCCTTTCTGTGTATTCGCAGCACATTACACTTGTCTACATTGAGATTCAATTGCCATTCTCTGCACTGTGTGTCAATTCGCTGCAGATCCTCCTGCATTTCAGCACAATTTTCCATTGTTACAACCTCTAGATTTACCACAGCATCATCCGCAAAAAGCCTCAGTGAACTTTCGATGTCATCCACAAGGTCATTTATGTATAATGTGAATAGCAACGGTCCTACGACACTACCCTGCGGCACACCTGAAATCACTCTTACTTCGGAAGACTTCTCTCTATTGAGGATGGCATGCTGCGTTCTGTTATCTAGGAACTCTTCAGTCCAATCACACAATTGCTCTTACTTTGTTCATTAAACGACTGTGGGCATCTGTATCGAACGCCTTGCGGAAGTCAAGAAACACGGCATCTACCTGGGAACCCGTGTCTACGGCCCTCTCTGAGTCTCGTAGACGAATAGCGCGAGCTGGGTTTCACACGATCCTCTTTTTCAGAACCCATGCTGATTCCTGCAGAGTAGATTTCTAGTCTCCAGAAAAGTAATTATACTCGAACGTAACACGTGTTCCAAAATTCGACAACTGATAGACGTTAGAGATATAGGTCTATAGTTCTGCACATCTGTTCGATGTCCCTTCTTGAAAACGGGGTGAACTGTGCCCTTTTCCAATCCCTTGGAACGCTACGCTCTTCTAGAGGACTACGGTACACCGCTGCAAGAAGGGGGACAAGTTCCTTCGCTTACTCTGTGTGAAATCGAACTGGTATCCCATCAGGTCCAGCAGCCTTTCCTCTTTTGAGCGATTGTAATTGTTTCTCTATCCCTCTGTCGTCTATTTCGATATCTACCATTTTGTCATCTGTGCGACAATCTAGAGAAGGAACTACAGACGGTAGATCACTTGCCCGCGAAAGGCAAAGGTCCCGAGTTCGAGTCTCGGTCCGGCACACCATTTTAATGTGCCAGGAAGTTTCAAAGAAACACATTTTTTCTGAATGCAGTTCGGCTTTATCGGCCATCATTCACGTACTGCTTCCCGAGGAGCGTATCTTTCATTGGGCCAAACAGACGGAAGTCAGAAGGTGCGAGATCCGTGCTGAAGGACGGATGAGAAAGAACAGTCCAGTGGCGTTTTGTGAGCTCCTTTCGAGTGCGCGGACTAGTTTGAGGCCTTGCGTTGTCATGGGGAAGGAGAAATTCGTTTGCATTTTCGTGGCAATGATCACGCTGAAGTCTTCAACTTCCTGAGGGTGCCACAATACGCTTCAGAGTTGATTGTTGCACCACGAGCGAGGTCAACGTTCCAGAAGACCGTAGCCATGATTTTATCGCCTGAGGGTGCGGTTTGAACTTTTTCTTCGGAGAAGAGACATGGTGTGGCGCCAGTCAATGGGTTGCCATTTTGCGTCCGGTTCGAAGTGATGAACTCATGTTTCATCGGCCGTGACGCTATTCGACAAAAAATTGTCACGATCAGCCTCCAAACTCGCAAGCAGTTTCGCAAGGTGGTCCTTCGTTGCTCTTTTTGCTTTCTGGTAGGCGGAGAGGAACCCCGTGGCCACACACACACACCTTTTAGTGCCTCAGTTGGTGGACGAGTATGCAGAACTACCAACAGGGACGACCAGTTGAGCAGCGAGGTTTGATTGTTATCACCTCGAATGAAACTGTCCTCAGGAGTCACAGTTGTGGGCGGCCGGCCGGCACACGGGAGATCGGTCAGGTTTGCGCGACCTTGTTGCGACGATGACAAACGTCTCGCCCAACGACTCACCGTGATTTTGTTCAGTGTCATGTCCCCGTAGAAATTCTGCAAATGCCTGATCATCTGTGCGATGCTCTGGTTTTCCACCAAAAGAAACTCAGTTACAGCTGTATGTGGAACGCATGTCCGTTACAAACACTATTTTGAAAGCTACCTATAGCGCGGCCACCTATGGGAAATTCATGAAACTATATGGGCTGAAGCGGGAATATTCCACCATATCCCACAACAGATCCCACATTTTTGCGATCAAAATTGGCCGAGTTAAAAAAAATGCGTTACTTATTGAACGTCCTTCGTATTACACAACTTAACGTTATTCTACATTTGATTACTTTAAAAACGTTGCACATGGTGTAAAGTTTCAAGAGGAGAGAAAGTAGCATGTCTCTAAGAAGCAGCGAATTATAAAACGTGTCTTCACATTAAGCGGTTACGTTCTGCCCACCAATTGCCAGCGTGCTGATTACGAATTCAGACTCCGAATTCAGACAATTGGTTTAAATTAATGTCCTTATGTATGCAAATATGGGCGACGAGGGCATCAGGGCAGTGACGAAGCGAGATTGCTGAACCATAGACCGCACTGGTGCATCGAGCTGACCACGTAGTGGTCCGCAGCTCGTGGTCGAGCGGTAGCGTTCTCGCGTCCCGAGCCCCGGTTCCCGGGTTCGATTCACGGCGGGGTCAGGGATTTTTCTCTGCCTCGTGACGACTGGGTGTTGTGTGATGTCCTTAGGTTAGTTTGGTTTAAGTAGTTCTAAGGTCTAGGGGACTGATGACCATGGATGTTAAGTCTCATAGTGCTCAGAGCCATTTGTACCATTTGACCACGTAGTGCAAAATCCCTTCATTTCAAAATGCAAGGCTATCTGACATGAAAATCTATGCAGGATTGAGTGTGATGAACGTATCTTAAAATGGTATCCTTAAACTGATCGCAGCGCTAGAGAGTCTAATGACTTTGAACGATTTCATGTAGAGAGTTACCACAGTTGGGGTTCAAATGGCTTTGAACACTATGGGACTTAAAATCTGAGGTCATCAGTCCCCTAGAACTTAGAAGTACTTAAACCTAACTAACCTAAGGACGTCACACACATCCATGCCCGTGGCAGAGTTCGAACCTGCGACAGTAGCGGTCGCGCGGTTCCAGACTGAAGCGCCCAGAACTGCTCGGCCACACCAGCCGACCACAGGTGGGAAATGAGCTACGTACATAACAATGAGAGCACACTTCGGGAGATCACAGCATACAGATAATGAACGATGAGGCATAGAAGCGTCAGACTTTAGTCGGAGACGGCATTTGAACTTCAACATAAACCAATGCCTGTGGTTCGAATACGGCACAGGACACATCCGTCTACAACTAGAGTAGCAGCAGTGGGCCACGGAATTCCCGTCCAATAATTTGACAGCCATTTGTTGCAGAGTCCTGAGCGCAAATGTAATGAGGTATCTCCAACAGAACGGTATCGTCCATGCGAAACACTATTTCTTCCAAATACCACGATCAAGTGAATCCCAACCTATGTTTTTTTTTTTCATTTATTATGAAAGTGATGAATCAAGGCAGTCTGACAGATGCACTATTAATTTCCGAAAAGCATTTGACTCAGTATCACACATACGTTAATTATACTGGGTGTCCGATTCGAAAGAGGCTCCACAAACATGTATAGCAATTCCACTGAAATTGCATAGTGGAACTTGTAACGTTTGACGTGGCAACACTGCACTCTGCAACACCGTGTGGCGCAACAGTGTGTTCCCACGCGTCGCTGTGTCTCGAACTCAGCGTTTAGTGACAATTCATCGCTATTCTGTCGAAGAGCGCGTGATTCTTGTGAAACAATATTGGATTCAAAAATGGTTCAAATGGCTCTGAGCACTATGGCATATAACTTCTGAGGTCATCAGTCCCCTAGAACTTAGAACTACTTAAACCTAACAAACCTAAGGACATCACACACATCCATGCCCGAGGCAGGATTCGAACCTGCGACCGTAGCAGTCGCGCGGTTCTGGACTGAAGGTCCTAGAACCGCTCGGCCACAACGGCAGGCATTTAATTTTATTTCCTGATTTTTATGCAAAGCATTTAAGTGTGATTTAAGGAAATGTTTGTTTGTGGGACCTCTTTCGAGTGGGACATCCAGTAGAAAGTACGATCTTATGCGGCATTTTTGGTAGGGAGGACACGGCATGTTATTTTTGATGGAGAGTCATCGACAACTGTAGGGGTAACGTCAGGTGTGCTCCAGGGAAGTGTGTTGAAACTCTTGCTGTTCATGTTGTACAGGGTTACTTTCAATGGAACACTCGGTTTCAGAGCTCTATACTTTCGAAAGTACTGCTTTTACAAATATGAATGATGTGTGAATAGAACCGTAAACTTACCGAGTTTACATTTGATACTGTAAAAATATTCTGTGAGTGCTCCTCTGGTCACACGATACACTTCCAAGTTAGTTCCACACCTTCTGTAGGGACATCCAGTCAATGGCCATCACAGCAGCGTTGATGTGTTCTCTGATCTGTTCCAGTGTTCTTGGCAGTGGGAGTAAACGAAAACGATCCTTAATGAGCCCTTGAAGGAAAAGTCACAAGGCGTTAGCTTAGGCGACATGGAGGACCAACAGGAACAGAGTTACTGGGCCTAATCCAACGATGCTCAGATTCGTCGTTTAGGTAGCGAAGAACATCGATGCTCCAATGAGCATCCTGCTGGAAGATGAAATTGGCGGAATCAGCTGTAATTTGTGGAAACAAGCACATCTGCAACATATCACGGTAAGAGATATGCTATTACTGCTCTACTGACCCTTCAGATAATATTAATAGTAACCTCAAACTGTTCGCAGATGATGAATAGCTGCCTGAAAGAATCCCAAGATGTATTCACTCACATCTCGATAAGGTAAGTACCATCACAGTCTTCTCACAGAAGGCTCATAAAGCTTCGTCTGCGACAATGGGTATAAAACATTAACCTTTCGCGAATCTCGTTTATGCGACTACATTTCATGAGGATTTTCAGTTCCCTACGCTCTACATCGTGGCGATAAAGGTTTTCAGATAAACAGAAGGTTGTTCCGTTGCTGAATATCAGCTTTGGAGACGAAATGTTCAACCTCAGTTGCTTCGTCCACTGCGATCCAAAAGCTTCCGGATTTAATTGTTGCAGAAGCTGCAGACGATCCACCCTGAAATGTAACCGCCCTCGCAAATTCTACCTCATAGTTTGCTGCGATGTTCCGTTCCCATATTCCAACACACCAAAACTTCTTTCTGACTTACTCGCCATTTTGTCAAGGCACTGCTCTCGGAACGCCGTCTGGTGGGCACAAAACAAACTCTCTAAGATAACGGTTCCGTTCAAGTCATATTTGTACATGTATTACTTTGGAAAAGACTGTACTTCGTAAACGAATGTGTCATTTATAGTTGCCCTGTAGATTACTGACCTTACAGATAATATTAATAACAACCTCAGATGATGTAATTATTTATAATGGAGAACTGCCCGAAAAAACCTCAAGATATATTCAGCTAGATTTCGAAAAGATTTCAAAATAGTTCAAAGACTGAGATCTTAAATATTGATAAATGTAAAATATTAACTTGTCAAAACGGAAAAACATAGTATCCAACGGCTACATTATCACTGAGTTACAGCTGGAATCGGTCAACTTATTCAGATAATCTGGTGTAACAGTCTGTAGATATATGAAATGGAACGATAACAAAGGCTCAGCCGTAAGAAAAACGGGTGGCAGTCTTCGGTTTATCGGTAGATTACCGGGGAAATACAGTCAGTCTACAAAAGACATTGCTTACAAATTATTCGTGCTACCCATCTTAAAATATTGATCAATATATGGGACCCATGCCAAATAGAGCTAACAGAGGATATTGAACGTATACAGACAAGGACATCACGAATGCTCCTAGGGTTTTTCGTCCTGTTTTAGTGTGTCATAAAGGTGCTGAAAGAACTGAATGAACGAACGCTTGAAGACAGAAACCAACAACATCGTAATTATTTTTCCAGCATGCCCATAGACGGCAACCTATACACAACCAATGCCATGTTTAGGTGTTTCATTTTTTAAGGTTCTTAGTATATTTAATTGACAATAACTACATTAACAAGATTCTTTTTTTCTTATTTTGCTTGTGCCTGTGTCCCGCAGGGTCAGCATGGTTAAGATCGGATTTGGCAAGGTTAGTGGGACAGATTCAGTGTACCCGAGCTGTCTGTGTCTAGTGTAAACCATGAAATAGTGCAACATATTTCAAATGTCTGCGAGTCATGTAGCTGAGGTAGGACGTGGGGACCAGCCTGGTATTCAACTTTGGGGGCTTTGGAAAACCGCCTAAAAACCACATCCAGGCTGGCCGACATACCACTCTTCATCTTTAATCCGCCTGGCGGATTCGATCTGGGGCTGGCGCTCCTCCCCGAGTCCAGGAATCAGCGCATTAGCTCTCTCGGCTAACCTAGCGGGTGCCTGCATTAACAAGCTGTTTCTTCATTATTATAAAATTGTTCTACGCAATTTTGAGCTTCTATTTATTAATAAATACATTTTTTGTACATAATTCTTTCGATGTATATCTGATTGATAAACGCTGACATTATGCTTCAGCTTGTAATCTCCCCCCTCCTTCCTTCTTCCTTCTATTGTCCAGATTAAACGATGCCCAATCCAAGTAATTAATAAGCAAAGTCTTTTATGAAGATTTGAGAGGAGCGAAGAGTACAATAAACTTTCAAGTTTACTTAGCTTGTCGTGTTGAAAGGCTCCAGCTTTTCTTGTCTAGGTGTCTGGTTCTCGAAACTGAAAATCGGCATCAGGTCTTCGTGATTGGTTTGAACTAAATATGTTGGAAGGTTGTTGTTGCAGAATTTTTTATGTAAATATATTTTTTATATGTTTCCTCACATTTTAGTATATCATACAGTATTTTGATTTTTCACATTAACAAAGCTGAAATTTCATTGTTCGCACTTATTATACAAAAATACGTCCAATCATATCAGAGGCAAGCTTACAACTCTCACTTTGCGGAAACAACAGTGATCCAAAGGGATTACAATTTTTCTTAACAAATGAATTCCTACTAGTTTTGTTACATTATGAATTTCGATTGTTATTTCATAAATGAGTCCAGAAATAAGCGTAGTAAACAGTACAGGCTTGCGTAATTAATAACAGAAATTATAGTGTGCAACTAATTCGTAATTTCAAATGTTTCACAAAAAAAAATAATTTTAACTCTAAATTCAGGAATAGTATTCAGGCGATTATAACGTCGAAACTAAAATATTTTACAAAGCAATTCCTTTTCATAAATTTTAGCTTGAAATATAACATACTGAATGTAAAGTTACATGAAGGTTTTCAGATAAGCAACTGAGATAATACTGACCTGGCCAAAATTCAAAAAATAATACTGGTATCGACAACTACTATTGAGGAAAAGTAATGCTGGAGGAGGATGTCACGTCAGATGCTGTAGATGGAGTCTCCAGTGTTTAAGAAATAGATGCACTGCTCTCTCCATAAGTTGACTATCAATATTCAGCGCTTTCTGCTCCGTGTACAGCCATTGTCCATCAGTTTGTGTATATCTATGTTTTGTAAACTTGTAGCTAATTTTAAATTCTTATTATGTATCCCTCTAATTTATACCCTCTACCATATTACAGCTCTGAAGATCTGCAGATGATCATGTGGTGATCGAAACATGTTACCCTGTTGACTAATGAGCCTGCCTTTGAGACATGAACTTTTATAATTAATTTCAAATCATCATCATCTTCAATTTTGAACACTTGCTTCCTCCAGCAATGTTTTCAAAAACAAAACTAGTAATATAAGAGTAAAGTTTTCTTTCTAGACACAATAGATGCTTGGTTTTGAATAGCATATTTATTTTGTCAAACGCATCCTAGCACATTTTTAATCTTCTGATTACCTTTTATCCTGTCCTGCCCTATAATAAAAATTCATCCTATGGTTATATGAGTTCATTATTAACATGTGCTAGTTGTTATTGTAATTTCTATTAACTTTACTTTCAGATTTGCTGTATTAAGTTGTGCTCTCGTGGCTGAGGTTTATCTGCTGAGACATAGCTGATTTCTAGGATTCAGCTGTCTGTGCCGAAATAGTTTTATATCATGTGTCGCCTGCAATATCACATTCTCTCTGACTGTGACATAATCAAAATGGCGCTGTATGACCTGCACAAATCACTACACGCCGTGCATGATGGATCAGCTTAATGAAGTGTTGGTCTCCAAAGCCTGTTGTGTCCCTAAGCACTCTGTCTTGCGACAGAAGTACGATTGACATAATTGAGAACAAGACGTGCACAACTGATTCACTCGCACTTATCCAACTGAAAAAAAGTATTTAGTGTGAAATAACTGAAAACACGAAGAAAAATCAAGGTGTTGTCGGAACTCTATTTCTTACGCACAATTAAAATTTAATTTCTATGTAATGTTAGGCTATCAACCAAAGAAATTCCGTTCTGCAAATAATCAAGAATTTTGTTGATGGAATCGATGTGATGTACATGTAAGTAAGCAAACAGTTGGAATTATATCACAAACTGACACTTAAAGTTTTCAAGGTTCAAAAATTTCGAGTGTTGACACGTGGGTCCGTGAGACCCACATCTATGGCAATCTTGCGAAATGCCAACGTTCGGAAGATTCGCTTTTATCTGATTAGTCGTTCAAGTCAACATCTTTTAAGTTCAGGTTGCCCTCCATGGGGTGGGTGCACGTAAAGACTGTGGTTATATTGGGTTAGATAGAGCAGCAATCAGTCGTGGAATTAAGTTGCTTTAATATGACATTTATAGTCACAACGTATCTACATCTACATCCATACTTCGTAAGCCACTTGACGGTGTGTGGCGGAGGGTACTTTGAATACCTCTGTCGGTTCTCCCTTCTATTCCAGTCTCGTATTGTTCGTGGAAAGAAGGATTGTCGGTATGCTTCTGTGTGGGCTCTAATCTCTCTGATTTTATCCTCATGGTCTCTTCGCGAGATATACGTAGGAGGGAGCAATATACTGCTTCACTCTTCGGTGATGGTAATGTTCTCGAAACTTTAACAAAAGCCCGTACCGAGCTACTGAGCGTCTCTCCTGCAGAGTCTTCCACAGGAGTTTATCTATCATCTCCGTAACGCTAACGCGATTACTAAATGATCCTGTAACGAAGCGCGCTGCTCTCCGTTGGACCTTCTCTATCTCTTCTATCAACCCTATCTGGTACGGATCCCACACTATTGAGCAGTATTCAAGCAGTGGGCGAACAAGCGTACTGTAACCTACTTCCTTTGTTTTCGGATTGCATTTCATTAGGATTCTTCCAATGAATCTCAGTCTGGCATCTGCTTTACCGACGATCAGCTTTATATGATCATTCCATTTTAAATCGCTCCTAATGCGTACTCCCAGATAATTTATGGAAATACGTAAAACTGTCATTTTTCAAAATAAGTGTTCAAAAGATCACGCTTTATCATATTGTTCTTATTTCTCGGCCACTAAGTGCGTCATATTGAAATTGATGCTTACAAGCGCTACAAGCGCCAACAAGTGCACTTTATAATAAAGTTCACGTTTTATCTTTTGTCAAGTAACAACTAATTACGTTAAAACAGGTCCCAACACGACAAAATATGCAATACTTCCTATAACGTACTTTACATAGCCATATCAGTTTTATAACTAATTTTAGCCCATGAGGCGTAACTGTCACTGTTACGTGCTATAGTAATTTTAAACATCTAGCACATTACAGACATGAGAAAAAGTAAGAACTGTAATTTTTACATAGTTTTACTCATAATAATTTCATGTTACTACCTAGTTACTGTACAACATAAATATTACAAAAATGTCGTCAAAACAGTAACTTCAGGTGCAGCTCATAGAGGGCGCCACAGGCAAAACCGATGTGTACAGTGAAACCAACATATAATTTTATGACAGTAATGGTTGAACTGTGTAAGCATTCGCTTGAGCACGAACAACTGCTACAATTCCGCACTGGTATGTAATGTTAACATTAAAAGACAACGATGTGATGGACTTGTACTTTCGAAAATCACATTGTAATATATACTCTTGTATTTGTTTTAACATTGATAATGACCTGAAACAGGTCGAAATCTCATCTGCGTTGTGACTATAAATGTCATATTAAAGCAACTTTTAATTCTACGACTGATTGCTGCTCTATCTTTTTAGTTCATCCCTGAAGTAAATCTATATTATGTTATTGTGTAGGATTTTCATAAACGAACTAGTAGATAGCTATGCTCTCTTTGTAAATAAAAAAAAGTTTGATGAAACTCTTTCGCTAGGTATAATGGAACGACAATTGCTGAGGTTTTGAATATAGCCGATTGTTTATTTAACTATAAGACTACATCGTAATTAACGGTACCTAGCAAGGTGACGTTAAGATCTAAACCGATACCATTTCAAGGATGCTATAGTCTTCAAGCCTTCTTAATTTACTCTTTGTATCAGTAGCAAGACGTGCGCCTTTCATAAACCAAGAGCGTACATAATCCTTAGGTTGAAACATACGCCGTGGAGGACCAACCAGTTTAATGAACGACAGATTTCTGACGGCAGAAATACTGAATAAAGCTCTTGGAAGTGTGACAATAGATTCATTTCTGAAAACCCATGTTCACATTTGCTAGTAGACATGTGTACACATTTCATTGCACTGAGAAGAGGACGGAGGGATGCTGGCAGTTTCTTCTACATGAAATAATCCCGAAATCCTCTAAGCATCCCTTTCTATGGAAGCCCAAAGCGATATTTAAGGTTTTGTACTTGTTTCACCATATACTATTCCAAGATTTTCAGGCCATCTCTTCCTCGCATTCAGAGATAGCAATGTCCTCTGTCTGTACAAGACGATCCTCCTTCCGCCGTTTCATACAATCATAACATCTGCAGTGTTCAAAACTCTGCTTTTTCTTTCTCTTTCCAGTGTAATTACTCTCAAGGTCAGCTCTTCTACTGCTGTGAGAGCTTCACAGCACTGAGAACCACTGATCCGTTTCCTTTCTTCGAACACCAAGAGCTGATTTCTGATATTCCGCTGGGCAGATTGCAGTGTGATGCCTCGTGACTGCAGCTCAAGACTTGGTTCTGATAGTTCTTGTGGGGCATCATACATTAGAGCTAAGTCAATAATGAAATCAACTTTAGTGAAGCACTTCAAATAAACCTTTGTACATGCCTCTGTCAGTTGACTTCCTACTTTGATCATCTTTTCGCAGCTGTGAAGTGAACAACCAAAAATTTAAAGTTTTCCCACGGTGCTGGCAGGCTTCTGAAGGCTCGCTGCTACCATCTAGAGCCCGAGAGTCTGCCATTTTTCAGAATTTTGGTTTCAAGTAGCTCTGCATGCTCTTTAACTCTCGAGTATTCTGCGGTGACTAGTATTACACTGAATATAGCTTGTCTACGAAAGACCTGAAGTGATTCACGTGTGGTAGAAAGTCTCTTTTTCTTACATCACCAACTGACAGGTTGTGGTTAGTACAATACCAAAACAAAGTTTGCGGGAAATGATGTTTCATTAATGTAACAAATCTTTGCTTCTTCCCATCATCAAGGCTGCTCCATCTGTTGCAATGGAAATACGATTTTCTTCCAGGACATCATTAAAAAATTCCATAGATTCCAAATAGTTTAGCAATCGGTTACAAAAACCTTCAGCAGTAACGTTATTTAGCTCAACTATATCAATATTTGTGGGCTCTCTCATTTCCGCTAGTTGGTTTGCAAAAAAAGAAATATTAATGATAACTGAATAATTGTTGTGCTATCATCAATAATTAATGATTCTTTGTTATTGTTTTAGTATCTCTTTTAATCACTGTGTTTTTTTTTCTTCTTTGTCAATGTGATTAACATGTTAGTAGGCGCATTTCCAGAATGTCAAATGCGGCTCACGTCAACTGCGTTAAGTTCTCAAAGGTCAATTTTGGTCTCAAAATCACTGTAAGATAGATTCTTGATTCTTTTTCACGATTAACAGCAGTGCGTAATGTATTTGCTGTCCCCTCTTGTTCATTTTTAAACGTCCTAGTGTAAGCATTTTCTAAACTCTTCTGTTTTAGCATAAAGCAGTATTAGGGCAGTACCTCAATGAGCGGAATTTTCTTCATATTTAAATATTTTTTATCACAATGCAACCATCTCTTCTTTTTTTGAATCACGTGGAGATGACACAGACGGGGTAGCTCAAGGTTGTGAAGTGTACTTGCCTTGTTAATTCGATTTACGTTCGTGAAATAAATCGTTGGCAAACTTTGTCCAATATTGTAAAGAAGTTAACTGCGAACAGAATAGCTTAGGGGTATGCGTCCAGTACCGTGCTCCCATATAAACAGCACTGTACAGGTCTTGAATAAGCGATTTACTGGTCCGAAGAACCAAGCATACCTGCTGTTCTGGCACTGTTGGCGCATTGTAATAAACAATCATACTTGAAAGGCAGCGAATATATAGCCATGAGACCCGAATTCCACAACACGGATTTATGTACCAGGATACTACGAAGAGCTATACCAAATAAGTTATAGCACGAAACAAAGATTTTGAGATGTTTGCAAACGCGTTTTCTTCATCCAGTATGTTCTTCTATATTGTTTCAATGCTTTTATAAGTTCTTAGAAAAAAACATAGATGTTTTGATATATATTAGAACCATTAAAACTGCTAACCAATAAGAAATGCGGATAATAAACGGGTATTCATTGAACAAATATATTATACTAGAACTGACATGTGATTCCATTTTCACGCAATTTGAGTGCATAGATCCTGAGAAATCAGTACCCAGAACAACCACCTCTGGCCGTAATAACGGCCTTGATACGCCTGGGCATTGAGTCAAACAGAGCTTGGATGGCGTCTACATGTACAGCTGCCCATGCAGCTGCAACACGATACCACAGTTCATCAAGACAAGTGACTGGCGTATTGTGACGAGCCACTTGGTCGGCCACCATTGGCCAGACGTTTTCAATTGGTGAGAGATTTGGAGAATGTGCTGGCCAGGACAGCAGTAGAACATTTTCTTTATCCAGAAAGGCCAGTATAGGACCTGCAACATGCGGTATAGCGTTATCCTGCTGAAATGTAGGGTTTGGCAGGGGTCGTAACACATCTGAAATGTAACGTCCACTGTTCAAAGTGCCGTCAATGCGAACAAGAGGTGACCGAGACGTGTAACCAATGGCACCCCATACCATCACGCCGGGTGATACGCCATTATGTTGAGTTGTTGTGGTCCTCAGTCCTGAAACTGGTTTGATGCCGCTCTCCATGCTACTCTATCCTGTGCAAGCTTCTTCATCTCCCAGTACTAACTGCAACCTACATCCTTCTGAATCTGCTTAGTGTATTCATCTCTTGGTCTCCCTCTACGATTTTTACCCTCCACGCTGCCCTCCAATGCTAAATTTGTGATCCCTTGATGCCTCAAAACATGTCCTACCAACCGGTCCCTTCTTTTTGTCAAGTTGTGCCACAAACGCCTCTTCTCCCCAATTCTATTCAATACCTTCTCATTAGTTATGTGATCTACCCATCTAATCTTCAGCATTCTTCTGTAGCACCACATTCCGAAAGCTTCTATTCTCTTCTTGTCCAAACTAGTTGTCGTCCATGTTTCACTTCCATACAAGGCTACACTCAATACAAATACTTACAGAAACGTCTTCCTGACACTTAAATCTATACTCGATGTTAACAAATTTCTCTTCTTCAGAAACGATTTCCTTGCCATTGCCAGTATACATTTTATATCCTCTCTACTTCGACCATCATCAGTTATTTTACTCCCTAAATAGCAAAACTCCTTTACTACTTTAAGTGGCTCATTTCCTAAGGTCATTCCCTCAGCATCACCCGATTTAATTTGACTGCATTCCATTATCCTCGTTTTGCTTTTGTTGATGTTCATCTTATATCCTCTTTTCAAGACAATGTCCATTCCGTTCAACTGCTCTTCCAAGTCCTTTGCTGTCTCTGACAGAATTACAATGTCATCGGCGTACCTCAAAGTTTTTATTTCTTCTTCATGAATTTTAATACCTACTCCGTATTTTTCTTTTGTTGCCTTTACTGCTTGTTCAACATACAGATTGAATAACATTGGGGAGAGGCTACAACCCTGTCTCACTCCCTTCCCAACCACTGCTTCCCTTTCATGCCCCACGACTCTTATAACTGCCATCTGGTTTCTGTACAAATTGTAAATAGCCTTAGGCTCCCTGTATTTTACCCCTACCACCTTCAGAATTTGAAAGAGAGTGTTCCAGTTAATCTTGTCAATAGCTTTCTGTAAGTCTACAAATGCTAGTAACGTAGGTTTGCCTTTTCTTAATCTTTCTTCTAAGATAAGTCGTAAGGCCAGTATTGCCTCACGTGTTCCAACATTTCTACGGAATCCAAACTCATCTACCCCAAGGTCCTCTTCTACCAGTTTTTCCATTCGTCTGTAAGGAATTCGCGTTAGTATTTTGTAGCTGTGACTTATTAAACTGATAGTTCAGTAATTTTCATGTCTTTCAATACCTGCTTTCTTTGGGATTGGAATTATTATATTCTTTCTGAAGTCTGAGGGTATTTCGCCTGTCTCATACATCTTACTCACCAGATGGTAGAGTTTTGTCATGACTGGCTCTCCCAAGGCCGTCAGTAGTTCTAATGGGATGTTGTCTTCTTCCGGGGCCTTGTTTCGACTCAGGTCTTTCAGTGCCTGGTCATACTCTTCACGCAGTATCTTATCTCCCATTTCGTCTTCATCTACATCCTCTTCCATTTCCGTAATATTGTCCTCAAGTACTTTGCCCATGTATAGACCCTCTATATACTCCTTCAACCTTTCCGCCTTCCCTTCTTTGCTTAGAACTATGATTCCATTTGAGCTCTTGATATTCATACAAGTGGTTCTCTTCTCTCAAAAGGTCTCTTTAATTTTCCTGTAGGCAGTATATATCTTACCCCTAGTGAGATAGCCATCCCTGCTTAGTCATTTTGCACTTCCTGTCGATCTCATTTTTGAGACATTTGTATTCCTTTTTGCCTGCTTCATTTACTGCGTTTTTATATTTTCTCCTTTCATCAATTAAATTCAATATTTCTTCTGTTACCCAAGGATTTCTATTAGCCCTCGTCTTTTTACCTACTTAATCGTCTGCTGCCTTCACTACTTCATCCCTCAAAGCTACCCATTCTTCTTCTACTATATTTCTTTCCCCCATTCCTGTCAATTGTTCCCTTATGCTCTCCCTGAAACACTCTACAACCTCTGGTTCTTTCAGCCTATCCAGGTCCCATCTCCTTAATTTAACACATTTTTGTAGTTTCTTCAGTTTTAATCTACAGTTCATAACCAATAGATTGTGGTCAGAGTCCACATCTGCCCCTGGAAATGTCTTACAATTTAAAACTTGATTCCTAAATCTCTGTCTTACCATTATGTCATCTATCTGGTACCTTTTAGTATCTCCAGGGTTCTTCCATGTATACAACCTTCTTTCATTATTGTTAAACCACGTGTTAGCTATGGTTAACTTGTGCTCCGTGCGAAATTGTACCAGGCGGCTTCCTCTTTCATTTCTTAGCCCCAATCCATATTCACCTACTATGTTTCCTTCTCTCCCTTTTCCTACACTCGAATTCCAGTCACCCGTGACTATTAAATTTTCGTCTCCCTTCACTATCTGAATAATTTCTTTTATTTCATCATACATTTCTTCAATTTCTTCGTCATCTGCAGAGCTAGTTGGCATATAAACTTGTACTACTGTAGTAGGTGTGGGATTCGTATCTATCTTGGCCACAATAATGCGTTCACTATGCTGTTTGTAGTAGCTTCCCCGCATTCCTATTTTCCTATTCATTATTAAACGTACTCCTGCACTACCCCTATTTGATTTTGTGTTTATAACCCTGTAGTCACCTGACCAGAAGTCTTGTTCCTCCTGCCACCGAACTTCACAAATTCCCACTATATCTAACTCTAACCTATCCGTTTCCCTTTTTAAGTTTTCTAACCTACCTGCCCCATTAAGGGATCTGACATTCCACGCACCGATCCATAGAACGCCAGTTTTCTTTCTCCTGATAACGACGTCCTCTAGAGCATTTCCCCCCCCCCCCCCCCCCCCCCAGAGATCCGAATGGGGGACTATTTTACCTCCGGAATATTTTACCCAAGAGGACGCCATCATAGCGATGACGAATACACGCCTCCAATGTCCTTTCACCGCGATGTTGCCAAACACGGATACGACTATCATGATGCTGTAAACAGAACCTGGATTCATCCGAAAGAATGACGTTTTGCCATTCGTGCTCCCAGGTTCGTCGTTGAGTACATCATCGCAGGCAGTCCTGTCTGTGATGCAGAGTCAAGGGTAACCGCAGCCATGGTCTCCGGGCTGCTAGTCCATGCTGCTGCAAACGTCGTCGAACTGTTCGTGAAGATGGTTGTTGCCTTGCAAACGACCCCCATCTGTTGACTCAGCGATGGAGACGTTGCTGCACGATCCATTACAGCCATGTGAATAAGATGCCTGTCATATCGATTGCTAGTGATACGAGGTCGTTGGAATCCAGCACGGCGTTCCGTATTACCCTCCTGAACCCACCGATTCCCTATTCTGCTAACAGGCATTGGATCTCGACCAATGCGAGCAGCAATGTCGCGATACGATTAACCGCAATCACGATAGGCTACAATCCGACCTTTATCAAAGTCGGAAACGTGATGGTACGCATTTCTCCTCCTTACACGAGGCATCACAACAACGTTTCACCACGCAACGCCGGTCAACTGCTGTTTGTGTATGAGAAATCGGTTGGAAACTTTCCTCATGTCAGCACGTTGTAGGTGTCGCCACTGACGCCAACCTTGTGTGAATGCTCTGAAAAGCTAATCATTTGCATATCACAGCATCTTCTTATTGTCAGTTACATTTCGCGTCTGTAGCACGTCATCTTGATGGTGTAGCACTTTTAATGGCCAGTAGTGTATTAAATTAAGACTTTTATTTATTTCAAAATTCATTAACAAAATAAATAGTCACGTACATTACACCATTCCATTTGAGGTATGGAAAAGGATGTCTAGCATACGACCTCTTCCTCTGCGCTGTATGCATCATGAAAAATTATTTCTGGGGTGAACTAAAAAGATATTGGCATGAACGAGTAATCTGATAACAGTGAATCTTCCGAAAGCTGACATTTCGCAAGGCTTTCATCGTTATGTGGGTCACAAGAAACCAAGTGCCAACGCCAGAAATTTTCCGTCAGCGAAATTCGCTATGAGTGCCTGACAAGATGCCATTTGCATTTCGCAACATCATGTCGACTTTTCTCTATTAGCTCACCAATGTTTCGGCATCGACATACGCCAATAGTGTAAGACAGTCCCAAAGAAAGAAATCGCAAAGGCCATTTTTGGTCTGCGGTACGCGAAATGAGGCGATACGGAAACCATTCCACTGAACTGAAGCCACAAGAGATCCCTTATAATCGCTCGGTATCGGTTTCTATTAACTTCCACAGCATTTCCTTCCCTGTCTTCAAAAAAATTAGAGCCGTTGATGCACCCCACCCAAAAGGTACAGGAAACAACAGTCGTTGTGGATGCATTTCCCTCTTTTGAAGCATGCAAGGAATTTACGACCCCTAGATTTGGCAGTTCTGTTCAGTCACAAATCCATTAAAGAAGAAGTGTGACTCTTGCCAACTGAAAATCAAAGTTCAATGCTTAACTTGCGATCTTACAACGTAAAACCCACGATCGTCCAGGTTGTGGGTTGTACAAGGGGCATCCAATAAGTAATGAAACATTTTTTCTTGTTTTCTTTAGGGTGAAAAAAAATGTGGAAGTTGTTGTGGGACATGGTTGAGCCATGGAGCTCCGACACGTAGAGGCGCTAAACGTACCATTCGAAATGACGTCTGTGAGGGGGGTGCGTTCCAAGCCAAGAGCTGTCACTGAGTCCCTCTTGGCAGAAAACCAGAACACTGCAGATATTCGTAGGCGCTTGCATTTCCCTTTCCAGATTTTCTAGCTTCCCTTCCACATTCAAGCTTCTGACCTTCCACACCCCGACTCGTAGAGCGTTAACTTTTCGTTGATTATTCAGTCTTTTTCTCGTGTTCACCGCCCCCTTGGCAATTCCCTTCCGGAGATCCGCATAGGGGACTACTCCGGAATCTTTTACCAGTAGAGAGATCATTATGACACTCCTAAATCACAAGCCACATGTCCTGTGGATACACGTTATGTGTCCTTAATGAGGCGGTTTCCATTGCCATCTGAATCCTCATCCCTCCCCCCCCCCCCCCCTCCAAGGACCAAGAGAGTGCCCTGAACCTCTGTCCTCTGCTCCGCCCCCTTTGGCAAACCTATTGGCATAATGAGGGAGCCAGCCGCGGTGGCTGTGCGGTTCTAGGCGCTGCAGTGCGGAACCGCGGGAGTGCTACGGTCGCAGGTTCGAATCCTGCCTCGGGCATGGATGTGTGTGATGTCCTTAGGTTAGTTAGGTTTAAACAGTTCTAAGTTCTAGAGGATTGATGACCTAAGATGTTAAGTCCCATAGCGCTCAGAGTCATTTGAACCATATTTTTTGAACCATAATGAGGGTGACTTATGGCGGAATTATTCGGCCGCAAAGTGCTGATTATTAATCAAAATTTAAGCGGTCGCGGATTTCGAACCTGGAACCGAGGACGTTTTGATTCCTAATAAAAGAAGCTACCCCTATATCCCGAGCACCTTGTACAATGTTATGACTAAATTAATCTTGCTCAAAACTTGACTACTTCCAGTGCATTTTCTGCTCCTTGATGACGTTCATCTTCTGTGCAAGAGGATGGACATAGCCTGTATTGAAGCGTATCATGAACCGTAAGGTCTTTTCCACAGACGCACTGAATATCATACTGATCACTGTTGCCCTATCTTGCCAAATTAACCTGCCAATCCCAAATCTCAGTTCGCCCATTTCTTATCATAGCCAGGAGCTGGCGTTTCTGAAACTATATTCCAGCCAGGGTGAAGGTAGATCGTAGCCCTCCACATTTGCAATCTATCTTTCTCGTCAGTGCTTCCGAGAGCCTTAGAAGTTGTTAGGAAAGTTCTCCTTGACTTCAGTCGTTTTAGTGTAGTTCGTGCCTACAAATAGGAAGATTATCAAAACAACAAGCAGATACAAGACAGTCAGAAGAAGGATTGTGGAATGGTAGTAAACATACTGAGAAGCCAGAAAAGGTCACTAAGGCCTAATCCTCATTGGAAAGAAGAAGAAGTAAAAGAAGAAAATATCGTTGGATTTTTGCGATGGATGCGTAAATATTGTAATCTCGTACCAGCACTTCCTACAAAAGTTGGAACGTCATCTTGCGAAGAATTTAAACGCTGATACTAAAACTGACTTACAAAACGTCGTTGGGCAGTTAGCAACTGACAAAAGCCATTTCTAGTAGCTATATACGGAAAAATTGGGAAGGATATCTGTGGAGGTAACAGTTATATGAAATTCTGCACGTCGTATCTTGTAGTCACGTTGAGAGAGTCGCCTTTCTTATCTTCTAACGACACGTGACTTCGTTACCTCACCTCTCTGCTTTTTTGCAGCTGCGGGACGTAAATGGATCACCCGCTTGTTACGACGCTGTTACAACGGCACTGTTATCAGACAATCAAACTGCTACTCTGGATGATAGCTCGATTTTATCTGGGAGAAGCGCGTGCGTTACCTCCCAAGCGATATCGCGTGTTCTCAACTGTGCGGTACGAATGAGGCAAGTACCGATTTACTGCTGCTTTAAACATTGTGCTTGACCCTGGGCTCAAAATTCACTACAGAGCTGTCGAATTAGAGACAATGCCTGGCATCGTGTTCTTCGATGACGGCACCGATGTGTCTTAGATTGGACTTCACGATACATGGAAAGTACAAGAAAATCATTTTATGTGTGTATAGATCTCCCCAGTGGTGGTGTGGACACTTTTTTCAAATAGTTAACAGAAGTTCTAGATAAATTCTCAAGTACAAAGGTCAACATAATTCTGTGCGCGGACATTAACATCAACACTAACATAATAAATGAATCCAGCAGCACCTTCATAAATATCCTTCAAATTTTTGGCAAGTCCCTATTAGTCAATAGTGTAACAAGGGTTAATACGACGACTTCATCAGTAATTGACCATGTGGCCACAAATATTGACAGGGCAAAATGTGATGTAACTGTAAAAGATCTCGGACTATCAGACAGTCTCTGTCAAATAATAACAGTAAAGTCGGGCATCGAATCATTCACTAAACTACAAGCCTACAAACGACATCTTTCAAAAATCAAAATGAACGATTTTTCAAAGGAACTAGAAAAACAAAGCTGGAATGAAGTGTATAAGGAAACGAATGTGAATATAAAATTCTCTAAATTCTCCACATTTTTCAAATTGAACTTTGAAAAGGCGTTTCCAAAACTATGCATGTCTATATCATGTCCCACAAAAACAGATGGATATCAGCAGGTATTAAGAAGTCCTCCCAAACACTGAACACCTCACTTCCATGAAAAAGATTCGCAATGATCTAGAATTCTTAAATTTCTATCATAGATACAAAAAGGTCTATAGGAAGGTGCTGATTGCTGCAAAAAAGGCATTTAATGACAAAATAATACATAATGCAGATAATAAAAGCAAAGCAGTCTGGGATGTTATAAAAAAGGAAACGGGGAGAGGCAAACAAACGCAGAATAACATACTGATAAGGGGGGGGGGGGGGGCAGGATAAATTAATAAATGATCCATAGCACTTAGCAAACTATGCAAACGATCATTTTCCAGGCATTGAAGAGAAGCTAAAGCCAAAATTCCCCCAAATAAATATAACACCTGCAAATAACGTTACACTAAATACAATTATGTTACTTCTAACTACAGAGAATGAAATCAGTAAAACAATTCAAAAACTAAAAACTAAAACATCAATAGGCTTAGATGAAGTACCAATGTGCGTACTGCAACAATGCATATGGATTATAAAAGGCCCATTAACAAATATACACTCCTGGAAATGGAAAAAAGAACACATTGACACCGGTGTGTCAGACCCACCATACTTGCTCCGGACACTGCGAGAGGGCTGTACAAGCAATGACCACACGCACGGCACAGCGGACACACCAGGAACCGCGGTGTTGGCCGTCGAATGGCGCTAGCTGCGCAGCATTTGTGCACCGCCGCCGTCAGTGTCAGCCAGTTTGCCGTGGCAGACGGAGCTCCATCGGAGTCTTTAACACTGGTAGCATGCCGCGACAGCGTGGACGTGAACCGTATGTGCAGTTGATGGACTTTGAGCGAGGGCGTATAGTGGGCATGCGGGAGGCCGGGTGGACGTACCGCCGAATTGCTCAACACGTGGGGCGTGAGGTCTCCACAGTACATCGATGTTGTCGCCAGTGGTCGACGGAAGGTGCACGTGCCCGTCGACCTGGGACCGGACCGCAGCGACGCACGGATGCACGCCAAGACCGTAGGATCCTACGCAGTGCCGTAGGGGACCGCACCGCCACTTCCCAGCAAATTGGTGACACTGTTGTTCCTGGGGTATCGGCCAACACCCGGCATCATGGTGTGGGGAGCGATCTCCTACACTAGCCGTACACCTCTGGTGATCGTCGAGGGGACACTGAATAGTGCACGGTACACCCAAACCGTCATCGAACCCATCGTTCTACCATTCCTAGACCGGCAAGGGAACTTGCTGTTCCAACAGGACAATGCACGTCCTCATGTATCCCGTGCCACCCAACCTGCTCTAGAAGGTGTAATTCAACTACCCTGGCCAGCAAGATCTCTGGATCTCTCCCCCATTGAGCATGTTTGGGACTGGATGAAGCGTCGTCTCACGCGGTCTGCACGTCGAGAACGAACGCTGGTCCAACTGAGGCGCCAGGTGGAAATGGCATGGCAAGCCGTTCCACAGGACTACATCCAGCACCTCTACGATCGTCTCCATGGGAGAATAGCAGCCTGAATTGCTGCGAAAGGTGGATATACACTGTACTAGTGCCGACATTGTGCATGCTCTGTTGCCTGTGTCTATGTGCCTGTGGTTCTGTCAGTGTGATCATGTGATGTATCTGACCCCAGGAATGTGTCAATAAAGTTTCCCCTTCCTGGGACAATGAATTCACGGTGTTCTTATTTCAATTTCCAGGAGTGTAATAAATGAATCCTTCACACCATGGACATTCTCAAAAATAATAGAAGTAATTACGAAAGATTAATGAATTTCCTGGATGGATACAAACTTTTAAGCGAATCACAGTTTGGTTTCCGAAGAGGCAAAAATACGGAGTCAGCCATAGTAGAATTCACAAAAGTTGTACTTGATGATCTGGATAAAGAAGATTGTGTCACAGGCATATTTTTGGATCTTTCTAAGGCGTTTGATACAGTCGACCACAAGATTCTAATAAATAAATTAGAAGCGTTTGGAATAAGAGGGTTAGTCAATGACTGCTTTCGATCATACCTAGCAGATAGGGTACAAAGAGTAGAGATAACACATACTTCAAATAGATCTAAACATTTAGTAATACACTTATCAGAACCAAAATACGTTAATATAGGGGTTCCGGAAGGTAGCATATTAGGACCAACACTGTTCCTGATACACACCAATGACTATCCCAGTAGTGTTACTCATGGTGAAAAAATCCTCTTCGCTGATGACAGAAATATTATAGTCACTGAGAAAACACGAGAACTCCTTGCTGAGAAAGCAAATGAAAGTCTCAATGAAGTTTATGATTGGTCAATAAGTAATATAGTGACATTGAAAATAAGGAAAACTAATGTCATGAATTTCAGTTTGAAGAGGAAAAATGACAATGTTAAATTAAATCTAGATGGCACCTCTATAGGCTGTGTAACAAATGCAAAATTTCTAGGAATGAATATTCATTCTCCGTTGAAGTGGTGTAAACACACCAAGGTGCTTCCAAACAGAATGTCATCAGCATGTTATGCCCTTAGAATCCTATCACCAGTGTGTAACATGCAGTGTCTTTTAGTTACATATTATTCGTATATACACTCAGTTCTTAGTTATGGCATTCATTTTTGGGGAACAAGGCACAAAATATGAACACAATTTTCAAACTCCAGAAAATAGCCATAAGAATAAGAATCAAAAATACTAGTCGAACTCATTGTAAAGATCTGTTCAGAACACTGGGGATTTTAGCTGCTCCATGTGAATACATTTACCAGTCAGTTGTACACATAAAAAATAACATTGGTAATTACTGCACAAACAGCTCTGTTCATGACCATGCAACAAGAGATAGACTCAACTTACATTTACCAAGAAAAACTAAACATAAAACTAAAAAAAAAATTTCTACAAAGTAATAAAACTGTACAATAAATTACCAAAAGAGATTAAAGAAATTGCAAAAACACACTTATTTAAAAAGGCAGCTAAAAAGTACCTGTTATGCAATACATTTTATACATTGAAGGATTACCTAGCTAAAACAGAGTACGGATTTGATAAAAAAAATTACACAAATAAATAATAATAATAATGATAATGATGATTATAAAAGAGCCACATACCATATGACACCTTCACTTTATGTTTCTTTCCTTATTTTTTTCCTTTCTAGAAATACGTACCCCCAATATATGAATGGCACAATACTTACACCTCTTCCTCTTTCTGAGCTCAACATCTCACTTATTATGGAGGGATGCTGACTCAGTTTTTCAGGATAGCAAATGGGAATTTGCGGTACAGAAAATGGCCCAGAGATCACTCGTGTGTGTGTGTGTGTGTGTGTGTGTGTGTGTGTGTGTGTGTATGTGTGTGTGTGTGTGTGTGTGTGTGTGTAGTGAGTGACGTGTTATGAAACAATGTGTGTATAGCGTGTGCAGTGACTGATAGTGAGATATGAGTGAACAACGTGGCATTACATTATTCAATAAGTTATTTGTAAAAAAAGTACTGTATATCAAGAGTAAATCTAATGATTGTCTTTAAACCAGAAGTCTCTAAATGTGTGTGTATACGAATTAGCTTATCTTAAATTGATCTAAATTTGCAAATACTTTGACATGTCCCATATCCTTGTAAAAAGAGATCTACAGATGAATAAAACTACTACTACTACTACTACCGTTCAACAGCTCAGTACAATTCATGGACATTGATGGGACCAAGATAGGAACGTCCGATATTTGACGCAGCTGTTAACATAAGGCTGTCACTTAGTCTTATCTGATAATCAAATAATAAGAATTAGTTCATTTTGCAGATAATACAGTATACATACAAAAATAGAGGGAATGGTAAACAACATTCTTAGAACTATCATTGACAGGTTTTCTACGACTGGTCTCAGCTTCAGTTTTAAAGAGTTTAAACATATTCAGTTCAACACATCTAGAGATTGTACAACAATGACAGATATGACGCATGACGAGGAAATAATAAATAGGCTTTAAGCTTCAAAATTCTCAGCTTTTCATGAGAATTTAACTGGAAAAAGCAGTCCAGCCACATTTGCACTTAGAATCACTGCAACTCTTAGGGAGAAACACATCGGAAAGTTGTCATATTTTGCATATTGTCGTTCACTAATGTCATATGTAATAATGTTGTCGGAAAACTCGTCTGTAAGAAAGTCTTCATTGCTCCAAAAGGTGCTTTAAGACTAATAAGTGGCTATCAGTCGTTACCATTTTGTAGATATCTGTGTAATGAGTTGGGAATTTTGGCTACTGTTTCACAGTGTATTTATAATCTCATGTAATTTATTGTAAATGATCAACTGAAGTTCAGAAGAAACAATTATATACATAATAACATACCAGAAGGAAAACTGACATTCATTTCTCCACATTAAGGTTGTCTTTTGCACAAAAAGGGGCGCACAGTGCTGCGAGAAATGCCGGCCGCGGTGGCCGAGCGGTTCTAGGCGCTTTAGTCCGCAACCATGCGGCTGCTACGGTCGCAAGTTCGAATCCTGCTTCGGGCATGGATGTGTGTGATGTCCTTTGGTTAGTTAGGTTCAAGTAGTTCTAAGTCTATGGGTCTAATGACCTGAGATGTTAAGTCCCATGGTGCTGAGAGCCATTTGAACAATTTTTGCGAGAAAAGTTTTTGATCACTTACCCAGTCTGGCAGATAGCAAAGTAAAATGTGAAAACTAACTGAGAAAGTTGCTCATTGACAATTTCTTTGCTCCGTAGAAGAATTTCTTTTATTGTTATGTGTAAAAGGTTGTGGTAGGAATTACTCACGTCTCTATATACTTTAAAAAGCCTAGAAACGTTCAGCACCTAACAATATGTACAAATTAATTTGCGATCTAAACGTAAAATGATTCGTTTCGTGCAAAATTATCCAACTAAATAATCATTAAATGTATTCGTAATTGCGAATAATGACAACCATCAGCTGTAGAAGGGAATGGTAACAATGAAAGCAGGATTTTCCGCTTTTCACGAGCGGTCGCCTTACCGTTCGACTACCCGTGCACGACTCACGGCCCCAAACCAGACTTCCATATGTTGTGAACCATGCGCCTACGGCCTGTCGTCGTACATCCATTATGTATATTCCCGTACAGGTCAGACGTTGTATTTGAAAGTCCCGGTTCGGAACAAATTTTCATTGTCGTCATTCCATTCTACAGGTGATGGTTGTCCTTAATCGCAATTGCGAATACATTTAATGTATTTCATACCGTATGTAGTCTCCGCACTTTCCATTGTAATCAAAATAACTAAGGCAGTGCAATATCGTATAACTGATTATTCACCTGGCCGCGCTTTCTATAAATCCGAGGCCTCATTGCGGCAAGTCGTCCAATTCAAAAGCCGCTGCTGCAGATAAATACCGTTTCTATTTATTTTTTTCACTATGCGCAGTTAATCCCAAAAGTAAGGTCTCCTATTTTTTTTTTATAAGTACAGAACTCTGCTTGTGTGGCAGTTGGTCACACTGTTATGAAGAGTGCTTCACGCGCTGTGCCTAAACGTGCGCACGCCACGCTGAGGCGCTCAGTCTTGGCTTTAGAGATGGGCAAACTGAAACACGTAACTGTTTCGAAACAAATGAAACAGTACAATGTAATATTTCGATACGATGTTTCGAAACACAGAAACAGTTTGTGTTTTGAAATCTAATAAACCTACACATTTTATCATCTTGAATGTCTACTGTACAAGTATGTCCATATAAACACAAATGAGGTGCGAGAGCGCTAATCATATCGCAGAAGGTATGAAACTATCACTTAGGCATCTTGGCAGTATCGAATTTCCTGCAACAAATGCGGTGCTTTTGTCATCTCGAGGCAGGAAAAATTCCTGACCTCGCCCGGGAATCGAACACGGGACCCCGTGCTCGTAAAGCGAGAACGCTACCGCGAGACCACGAGCAGCGAAGCTGAAGGACTAACTTTTACTAACGCCTCAACAGAGTCTGTCTTTCTCTTTTTCAGGTTAAACCAGACAGGACCAATCGACAAGAGTGTTAACATATATTTCTCTCTCTTACAGGAACCGCAGAAATGACAAATTTTTGTCTAAACTGCACCACCACGAGCCAAGGACAGGCTCGTCATTCCAGCGTTAGCGTCAACGCTGCTTTCGTGTCGTGTGAATTTCATACTTTTCAATTGGCTGAGGACAGCCATAGCTGAAGACAGAAGAACCACCACGAACGGAACTGGAGATGGGAGCAAACTGCAGAAACAACGATATACTACTGTGATTCCCACATTCCGTTAGTATGGGTAATATACCCATCCTGCTAATTTGCATGCACACAAAGGGAATCATTGTGGATAATAGGCACAGTGACTATAGACTCACAAATAACGCCAAATAATTCGAATAAATAACAAAAAACAACATAAAAAATTTTGTCTTTCAAGGTGTTTCGAACCGTTACTATAAATTCACTATGCTTCCCACCCCTTCTCGTTCACCATTACACTATCAGTTATATGTCAAACAGATGGCTTGCAATTATACGTACATAAAATTTATGTATATGTCTAATAACTGTCACTCTACGCCTTTTTTAATTCAATATGTTGTAGGCTTACTTGCGTTTCTTAATATGATTACTGTACATGAACAGAGAAGCGTATGTTATAAAAATGGGTAATTTAACTGAATGGTTTTCACGTATTTATTACTTTGAATGTGAATAGTATGCGTTGTTTTATTGTTTGTTTAGTGCTTATAAAGCAGATGTTACGCCATTTCGGAATAGGGCAGTCAGCAAGAAACGAAGCTTTATTTTCGGATATCTTAAGCTTCATGCTATTGCTTGTCAAAAAGATTTCGACACTCTTGAAAGTGTTTCATGAAGTTGTATGTTGTGTTTCAGTACCTGTGCCGAGCCCGAATCTCGCCCGAGCGGAATGAAACATCACTGTTTCGATACAATTTGTCCCTTCCAAGCACAGGTGGACTGAAACAGCCTTATTTTGAAACAACGATACACTTTCTGTGTCTGGCTCGAGATCGAATCTGGTCCGGTTATCCGAGACAGGGGCGGAATGGAACACCACTGTTTCGAAACAGTGAACCACCGCCGTTCCGAAACACTGAAACAGTTCTACTTATCGATACACTGTATCGAAACATAGAAACAGTGGCCAAGTATACTTGGCTTGGCAGCCGTTGAGAATGGAACTCCCGTTGGGTGTAACCGCCAAGTGCGAATTGCGCGCAGTTATTCGGGTTTTGAACGCAAAAGGGCACTGCACCGATTGAAATCCATCGCCAGTTGACAAAAGTGTATGGTGAGTCGTGCATGGATGTCAAAAATGTTCCTAAGTGGTGTAGAAATTTGCAGCTGGTTGGACCGAAATTCACGACGAACAAAGGAGCAGGAGACCGTCAGTTTCTGAAGAGACAGTGTTGAAGGTTGAGCAAAGCATACGTGAAGATCGGCGGATCACTCTGGATGATCACGTTGGTTCCTGACGTTTCCCGAAGTACCACTCACAGAATTTTAACGGAAACAATGAACTACCGAAAGGTGCGCGCAAAGATGGGTGCCACGCATGCTGACTGAGGACCACGAGTCGATGCTTCCTCCGCATTTCTTCACCGCCTTGCAGCCGAAGAGGACAACTTTCTGTACTCACTTGTCACGGGTTACGAAACCTGGGCCACTTTACACCTGAGACCAAGCAACAATCACGCTAGTGGCGGAATCCTCCTTCGCCAAGCCGCGGAAGTTCAAACAAACACAGTCTGCCGGTAAAGCCATAACAACCGTTTTTTGGGACCGGAAGGGGGTAGTGTTGGTCGACTTTATGCCCACTGGGACCACAATTAACGCTGACAGGTACTGTGAGACTCTGAAAAAACTCAACCGGGCAATTCAGAACCGGAGAAGAGGAATGTTGAGCAAGGGCGTACACATTCTCCATGACACATCGCTCGGCAGTGAGACATAATCACACACCAACCCCATAGTCTTGACTTGGCGCCCAGTGACTCTCACCTGTTCCCTAGGTTAAAAGAACATTTGGCCGGAAAGCGATTCAACTCCGAGGACGAGGTGAAAGAAGAGGCTCATAACTTTCTGAACAGCATGGCGGCGAGCTGGTATGACATGGGCATACAAAAACTGCCACAGCATCTTCAAAAATGCATCGACAGAAATTGTTATTATGTCGTAAATAGCTAAATTTTCAAGCTGTAAACTGATGTAAACCATTGTAGAAAGAAACAGGTCTATGTAGTTATAAAAAAATAGGAGACTTTACTTTTGGGATTACCCTCGTATCCTAAATTCTACGTGATAGAAGCTGATTCTGATGAAACACAGCAGACACTTTTGGCAATTATACAAAACTGCATTCAGTTATCCGCCCCCGCCTCTTTTCATCTTGATCCTTTTACTTATATTCATTTTATAAGCTCTCTTTGTGTGTGTAGCGTTTTCACATTTGGTTTCCCTTTCAGAAATTAGCTTTACTAACATGTACTGAAAAAACCGCCTCTTGTTCGCAGTGATATAACTGGTTTTCTGGGGCCTATGTTCTATTAATTAATCTTGCAAAGCCTGCCATAAGAACATCGCTGATCGTAATTTTGTCAATTTTGGAAAACGCTTTTGAAGTACTTGATGTAATTCAATAGAAAGAGGAGATTAAAAATACCTCGCCTTTGACAACCAGTTTAACTTAAAGACGATGTTTTAGTTACTATTTGCTAATGAAAAGTCTGGTAAATACATATCTTCTACATACTAAATGCTTCACGTTGACGAAATCCAACTAGCTTTGTAATCCTCTCATCAAACGGAATCGTTCGATGTATGGCAAGATAGTATTCTGACAGATTAAATTTTTAGCATTTTTCTACTGATTTTTCTTTTGTGTGTTTGTAGTGAGTTCCACGCCTTCAGTCAAAACATTTTAGACAAAATTTACATGCGACCACAAACAACATTTCTATTTTTGGACTCCAATTGTCATTTGTGCGGATTAACTATCTGTGTTACTAACCACCAACATAAATACAGATGATATTTAAGCTGAGCCATAAGATACGTCGTAATCCTCCTGTGGGGAATGCGTGACGCCAAGAGAACGATGACACAACACTCTAGAATAAAAGTAGCGGCCTCGGCTGAAAAGGCACCTCTTTTGGCTGCAGTACTTGCGTGAGTGGTTGTTGTGGTGAGATTCTAGGTGGTGGTGGTGCTCGTCGTGGTACGATGTACAGGGCGCGCAACGGCGAAGTCATCAAAGCTCTTACTCAACTAATTCGATACGAATGTGTTTTTGTTTTGCATAAGGTACTCGTTAAAACATTAAATGCAAAATGTAATGCTCAGGCACCATGGGATACACAATTTCACTCACGCTCACACACAACAGCAAAAGACGTGTGTCTCAAGGCAGTTTGTGTTTAAAATACACAGACTATAACAAAAAAAATCTATAATAGTCTAATAGGGAAAATAATAGATGAAGTAACCACTCTGAAAACAATTTAAAATCTTCTTCCTAAAATACTACTGAGAAGATCTGTTATGACACAGAATCTTAAAACATTGACCACATTTGATAATCTTCTCCTCGAATAGCTTTCAGGTCAACTGGTATGTTGATGCCAGTCCTCATGGTTTGGTATAAAACGCATTCTGTTCAAATGTGTTGTACAGATACCTGTACAACGCTGCACTGCATTGTCTTTAGCCTGGGTGAAGATTGTACTTTAGCCGGCCGTTGTGGCCGAGCGGTTCTAGGCGCTTCAGTCCGGAACAGCGCTGCTGCTACGGTCGCAGGTTCGAATCCTGCCTTGGGCATGGATGTGTGTGATGTCCTTAGGTTAGTTAGCTTTAAGGAGTTCTAAGTCTAGGGGGCTGATGACCTCCGATGTTAGGTGTCATAGTGCTTAGAGCCATTTGATCCATTTTTGGAGGTTGTACTTTAGTCTATCGATGCATTTGCCTCACATTGTTTAAGATCAGGGTAATAAAGCAAGATTATTCGTGGTGCTTGTTTGTTGTTTACATAAGGTCGCCTCAGAAATACATAAGACGCCGTTGCCTACAACCCCAGCAAACGAACGACATATCCATTGGCGTTGTGAATTTGGGAATCTGAATTGTTAGTAAAAGTTCAGTTTAATGCCATCTAAAATAAACAAGTAGATCTCAGGATTCACCAATAGAAACGCAAGTGTTCACCACTGACCTCGTCTTTGAGCAGCAATAAGAAAACTATTCAATTTTTATATGAATACTGTTTTTTCTTCCTGTTAAAATTTCAGTTCTTTGAAAGATATTGGCACCATTCGTCTCCTGTTGCTGTAAGAGGGAACTTCATAGTTAATTCTCGTAACTCCAGACAGTTTCGTGACGTCAGGTTTTTTTTCGCGTGGCTGTGACGTATCGGTCGTTCGCAACGTCCATCGCGTCCGTTACTTGCGACAGCCTTGACTCGATAATGGGTTCATTCAATCCTTAGTTACATCCACTATGTACGTTTATAGTGAAAAACGTGTGGGACATGTGCAGGCAAACTGCGGATAGGGCCTTTCACGCAACAAGTACTGCTCCTGCACATAAGCAGAATTTTTTTTCTTTAGATATTCAGTCATATAAGTGATTTCCTCCACTGCGCCAGTCTCTTCGTCCCATAGTAGCACTTGCACCCTACTTCCTTATTTTTAAATTTATTTTGGGACATCAGTCTTCTGACTGGTTTGATGTGGGGCGCCACGAATTTCTCTCCTGTGCCAACCTTTTCATCTCAGAGTAGCACTTGCAACCTACGTCCTCTATTACTTGCTGGATGTATTCCAATCTCTGTCTTCCTCTACAGCTTTCGCCCTCTGCAGCTCCCTCTAGTACCATGGAAGTCATTCCCTCATGTCTTAACAGATGTCCTATCATCCTGTCCCTTCTCCTTATCAGTGTTTTACACATATTCCTTTCCTTTCCGATTCTGCACAGAACCTCCTCATTCCTTATCTTATCAGTCCACCAAATTTTTAACATTCAATGCTTCGATTCTCTTCTGTTCCTGTTTTCGCATAGTCCATGTTTCACTACCATACAATGCCGTACTCCAAGCGTACTTCCTCAATTATTCGTACTACATATTTCAATTTTTATCTTGCGCTGCCTATTTTATCCCCTACGGCGCCATTTGGTACCATAGAAGTGTCTTAACACACTATCGTCCTATTCCTTCCTGAAGTTCTCCGTATTTTCCATTCCTCTCCGATTCTTTGAAGACCCTCCTTATTTCTTAGCGGTCCATTAAATTTCCATTATCCTTCTGTACTAACACATGCAAAAGGTATCGTTCTCTTCTTATCTTGTTTACCCACAATACGTGGCATGCTTCCTAACACAACGAGATGGTCGACCTAAATTTTACATAGTGTAAATAATCGCCTTATCAGGTGATGGCGCAATCTCGTTGTGTTAACTGAATGTACTTGAATGTGTTGGTCAAGAGAGATTAATTCCACGTGTGGGATTATGAGATAAAAAGATTTATTTTATCTCCAAACCAATTCATTAATCTATATTAGTTGTTCGGTATACCCATCTAATTTTCAGCGTTCTACTATAGTACGACATTTCTAAACCTTGCGTTCTTAGTGTGTCTGAACTTCATGATTTAAATGAGGAAAGTGCAGCAGTTATTTATTTTTTTATGCTAAGCACAACGCGTTTCGAGAATTTATTCTCGTTTTTAAGTGCATTTGTACATTGTTTAGATGAATATGGTTGGTGATGTTTGCATGTGTGATTTTCTGCCTCACTTGCGTGTTTTTGAAGTTATATTGAATTCACAGAATCTTACAAAATGAATCATTCACTGTTTTTAAACGCTAGTGTTCACAATTGTACTTTAGTTTGGCTACTTAAAGGTATTGTGCCTCCTCCATTATACAGTATACTACACTCATGCAAATCACCACTCATAATATTTGTTTACAAAACATCATGCTACAAAGGTGTTACGACACTATGCTCTACAAAAAGTTAGTACAAATTCAGAGTTGTTACGATGTTATTGGGTTAAGTAATGGATCACTTTTTTTCTAAAGACGAAATTTACATATTCATGAAAGTTGTTACAGTTATCATATCCCGGAGAAACAGCTGAAGAAATTAACTGATCCACTATTTAGTCTGTCTTTGAGGATTTTTTTCTCTTTGCGGTTTGCGATGTACAAAAATTTCGACCTCCTCCATTAAATCAATTTATGAGATTTCTGGAAGAGGTGGAGTGTCTTTAAGGTCTTCTTCTGTTTTCTCGAATGGATGTCCAGTACTTTTAATGTGTATCGCTATTACTGATTTTGTAACCTGTTTATTTATGTTCATTGAGTCTAAATTTGAAAAATTCTGCCACTTTGTCCAATGTAGTAGCGTGAGGAAGTTTTTCATGTTATTTTGTGTATTCCTGAGTCTATGAAATTTTTATTGTTTAAGGTGTGTATTTGTTTGTGTTGTAGTTTGTTGTTCGTGGAGAAAGTTACTTTCACTTTAGTGACCTAAACACGTTTGCTATTTTTTGAGAAATGTTATCTCCGTAAGGTATGGTAACCATACATTTGATTGTATTGTTAGTTCCTTCTACACATCTAGGAATTTCTTTCTCTTTTTGTTATTCGTCTCTGCATACTGTCTATCATTGAACTGGGGAAGTCATTGTCCACTGCAGTTCGCTTAATGATGTCTAATTCTTTCTCCCTGTCCGCTCTGTTTGTTGGGATTTTGTTTGCTTTGCGTATCATCGTTTTGTGTGTAGCTTTCTTGTTTTCGTGTGGGTGACACGATATGGTACGGATTGTATCGCTGGAGGTTGTCTTTTCTCTGTGTATCTTGAAATTGTGCCTGCTTTTTTATTTATTTTTTATTTTTTGTTTTCCATGCGCAAATCTAGAAATTTAATGCTATAGTTTTTTGGTATTCATCTGTGAAATTCATTTTGTTGTGTACATTATTAAACAAATTTAAGATGTTATTGATGTCACATTTGAGTAAACGTAAGGAATCATCTACAAATCATTGTCCCAGGAAGGGGAAACTTTATTGACACATTCCTGGGGTCAGATACATCACATGATCACACTGACAGAACCACAGGCACCTAGACACAGGCAACAGAACATGCACAATGTCGGCACTAGTACAGTGTATATCCACCTTTCGCAGCAATGCAGGCTGCTATTCTCCCATGGAGACGATCGTAGAGATGCTGGATGTAGTCCTGTGGAACGGCTTGCCATGCCATTTCCACCTGGCGCCTCAGCTGGACCAGTGTTCGTGCTGGACGTGCAGACCGCGTGAGACGACGCTTCATCCAGTCCCAAACATGCTCAATGGGGGACAGTTCCGGAGATCTTGCTGGCCAGGGTAGTTGACTTACACCTTCTAGAGCACGTGGGTGGCATAGGATACATGCGGACGTGCATTGTCCTGTTGGAACAGCAAGTTCCCTTGCCGGTCTAGCAATGGTAGAACGATTGGTTCGATGACGGTTTGGATGTACCGTGCACTATTCAGTGTCCCCTCGACGATCACCAGAGGTGTACGGCCAGTGTAGGAGATCGCTCCCCACACCATGATGCCGAGTGTTGGCCCTGTGTGTTCGGTCGTATGCAGTCCTGATTGTGGCGCTCACCTGCACGGCGCCAAACACGCATACGACCATCATTGGCACCAAGGCAGAAGCGACTCTCATCGCTGAAGACGACACGTCTCCATTCGTCCCTCCATTCACGCCTGTCGCGACACCACTGGAGGCGGGCTGCACGATGTTGGGGCGTGAGCGAAAGACGGCCTAACAGTGTGCGGGACCGTAGCCCAGCTTCATGGAGACGGTTGCGAATGGTCCTCGTCGATACCCCAGGAGCAACAGTGTCACCAATTTGCTGGGAAGTGGCGGTGCGGCCCCTACGGCACTGCGTAGGATCCTACGGTCTTGGCGTGCAACCGTGCGTCGCTGCGGTCCGGTCCCAGGTCGACGGGCACGTGCACCTTCCGCCGACCACTGGCGACAACATCGATGTACTGTGGAGGCCCCACGTGTTGAGCAATTCGGCGGTACGTCCACCCGGCCTCCCGCATGCCCACTATACGCCCTCGCTCAAAGTCCGTCAACTGCACATACGGTTCACGTCCACGCTGTCGCGGCATGCTACCAGTGTTAAAGACTGCGATGGAACTCCGTATGCCACGGCAAACTGGCTGACACTGACGGCGGCGGTGCACAAATGCTGCGCAGCTAGCGCCATTCGACGGCCAACACCGCGGTTCCTGGTGTGTCCGCTGTGTCGTGCTTGTGGTCATTGCTTGTACAGCCCTCTCGCAGTGTCCGGAGCAAGTATGGTGAGTCTGACACACCGGTGTCAATGTGTTCTTTTTTCCATTTCCAGGAGTGTATATCAACGCCTGAGAGCAGCTGACGGTATTAATATAATTCTATTTTTTTCTATATTTACTGTCACGTGAGGTAGCCGCATGGTCTGAGGCGCCTTATCACGGTCCGTGCGGCTTTCCTCGTCGGAGGTTCGAGTCCTCCCTCGGACATGGGTGTGGGTATGTTGTCCTTAGCGTAAGTTAATTTAAGTTAGATTAAGCAAGGCTTAGGGACCGATGACCTAGGTAGTTTGGTCCCATAAGGCCTTACCACAAATTTCCAATTATTCCTTTACCCAAGTATGGAAAATACCCAAGAGAATTAAAGAAATGTAGATTACACAAGCATATAGAACTTATGTTGTTGAATAATAAGTACGCAGGCACCCGTAAATACATTCAGTCACCCGAAATACACTGGCGCATTCGACCTATGCATCTCGTGTTGTACTGCAAATTAACTGAATACCAGACGTTGTCAGCGTATGTATTTATTCAAATCTTCTATTATTCCATCACCTCTTTCCTCCTTTCTCTGTCTATCTCCTCTTCCACCGTCACTGATCATATATCTCCTCCTCTGGCTCTTCCTGTACACCTCCTCCACCCCCTCCTTGTCCATCTCCTCCTTCCCGCCTCTCTATCCATCTGCCCCAACTTCTTTCTCTGTTCATCGGTTCCTCCCCCGTTTCTCTATCCATCTCCTTATCCTCTGTCTTTTGCACATCTCCTCCTCCTCCCTCTCTCTATATTCGCTTCATCCCTTTATCTGTTTATATCCTCCTCTTCCCTTTCTCTGTCCCTTTCTTTCTCCCTCTCACTCTGCCCATCTTTTGCTCCCGCTTTCTCTCTCTTCCTCCTCCTTCCCCCTCCCTGTCCTCTTCCCATCTTCTCTCTCCGTCACCATGTTATCCTTCGCCCCACTCCCACTTTCTTTCCTCATAATAACATGTGTACCAAGTTCGGCTGAAACCGATCCAGGAATTTGGGAGGAGCTTTTTTCCCGCAGCCTTGTCCGGGTTCGTACAATATAGGTCAACAGATCAACTTACTCTCATTTATTCCACTTCTAAGAAGAAATAATAATATAATAATAAAGGAATTATCAGTTAAATATCTTACTGTCCAAGCAGTATCATCGACAATATTATTATTCTCAATTCTACTGAGTCAAATAAAATTCCACAAAACATTTGAATACATATTTCACCTGTATCTCTTGCGAATTTCGCCCTGCAGTTTCGTTTTCATGCACTTCAATGTTTATGCGCTCTTCTGAAGTATGAGTCGCAGAATAATATGATTTTGCAGCTACATAAAGTGATGTATGGAGATACTGTTTCTGGAGCGTGTTGCGAATAGAGCTAGTAGTAAAAAATGAGTTAAAAATTCATGTAGGAAGAGGCAGTTTTTCTCGTCTGTTGGTACTCATGACGTCATAGTTTCTGAATTATGTGTCGTACAATAATATATTTTTGCAGGTACATTCAGTGGTATATTTGAATAAAGCACTCCGTCGTCAGGCCACAAGTGGCCCATCTGGACCATCCGACCGCCGTGTCATCCTCAGCTGAGGATGCACATAGGAGGGGCGTGTGGTCAGCACACCGCTCTCCCGGTCGTTATGATGGTTTTCTTTGATCGAAGCCGCTACTATTCGGTGGAGTAGCTCCTCAATTGGCATCACGAGGCTGAGCAAAAAATGGCAGCAGTGCATTGCAGCCCGGATGGTCACCCATCCAAGTGCCGGCCACTCCCGACAGCACTTAACTTCGGTGATCTGACGGGAACCGGTGTATCCACTGCGGCAAGGCCGTTGCCCGGTGTATTTGAATACGGCCCAAAAATTCAGTTACAGTTAGTAGTAAAGAAGTAGTAAATTATTATGTCTGCTGAGGCAGTTTTACTGCATGCACAGCGAAAAACGTTTTTTCCTTTCATCATTTTGTGAGGTGTCGTAAGGCTTTAAATTTATGTGAAGAGTTTCTTGCAAGTCACTATGCTCTCTCATTCTCAAATACTGGATGAATGTAGCGGTTCGTGAGCTGCTCTTCTTTTTTAGCCCCACCCTCACTCCTTCGAGAGGTAGGTGGTCCCTACACCTCTGTGGTTCTTCCCAGACAGTGTGTGTGTGTGTGTGTGTGTGTGTGTGTGTGTGTGTGTGTGTGTGTGTGTGTGGTTTGTAGTTTTCGGGCGCTAAACAGCGTGGTAGTCAGCGCCCAAACGCATAGAAACAGGAACACATGCGGAGAAGGGACGAAGACGGACAGCTAACAAGGAGAACGGCTAAAAGACACAGGCCTGGCGCAGTTACAAATCCTCACATACAGAGGGAAAACAAGAGGACAAGAAACGCACTAAAAAAGGAAAGGAGACACAAGGAAAAGAGAACAGAAATCGAAGTGAAACAAGTAGGTAATCGTGACTGGCGGACCTCTTACTTAAAACCTCGGTGAGCCAGTCACCCAGCAGCACATTAAAATCCTCTCCCTAAAATCCGAGGCAACAAATTGGACAGGACAAAAAACCGTAAGACCTTGACTAGTTGCGTCGTCTTGCAAAATAGAGGGCAAATCCGGTGGCAAGAAAACCACCGCCCTCTGGTCAGAAAATACAGGACAGTCAAGTAAAATGTGGCGGACAGTAATCTGGACGCTGTGGTGGGACGTGAAATTGAAGCGTCACCCATCCACCAGTGTCAGCCCAGTTTGCAGGTGAATGTAAGTTTGATTTAGTGCGTTCTTTAGGTATTTTGTAATATTTATAATTGTTGTGAATTATTTAAAGTTTTTGTATTTATTTTTATGTTTCATGTACGGAGAGGGCGGCGCAATGAACGGAGACAGCTCATCTTCACTGCCGGGACCAGACAGAACACTGCTGGCCACTATACGTCGCGGGTCGACAGCTAAAGAGCAACAGAAGATCCTGAAACCGAGTTGTTGTGTCGTGCTTCTAAGAACTGAAAAAATAATAATTTGTAATGTTTCTACTACAATGACGTCACAGAAAGTTTAATCATGTTGTAAATGTTCAGTCCTATCCTGTCAAGGCTCAGGTTCACGTCTATATTTAGTATATAGGAAGATAATAAACTAGTCTATACTAAAAAAGTTTAAATACGTGTTCCGAGAGTTTCTTTATGAAGAATTATGTTAAGGAAGAGGTTTTACTAATTTATTTGACAAGATTATTGATTTTTGACAACGTTCATCGCAAGTTTGAATCTTGAAAGTTTATTCAATGTGGTTCTAATATTTATTAAAGCAGACAACTTGCATTAATATAATTTCTGAGAAGAAACAAACGACATCTAAATTGAAAAAGGTTTGCGAAAACCAATAGGACTGAGTGGCGTAATTCTGCGTATACGACTCAGATGATGATGTTTTAATTACAGTTTCGTTCTATAACCATTCGGAGACAACTTTAACAGAATTTAAATTATTTTGAATTGTTTTGTAACGGACGTAAGTGACGAAGTCTGCACATGGTCATAGGTCAAAAGAAAATTATTTATACAAAACTTACGTCGTTACACTACAACGCCACAAGCACTGCAGATTGGGGGGAGCCTCCTGCCGGAGTAAAAAACCATGCGTTAAGGGACTGTGCCCGATGCGGAGGCGAGTGAGGAGAACCTCATCCCGCCTGCACAGCTGGTAGGACGTACGCTACGACCACGTGGTGGTCTTGACCAGACGCAGCTTATTTTCACCGATTGCCAGCCACTCCGTCTCCCATTGACGCATAACTCGAAAACGCAAAAGGGAGGCAACAGCAAGGAGGGGGACAACACAACGTGAGGGAGGGAACATGCATCTTTGGCAGCCACATCCGCCAGTTCGTTTCCCCTAATACCCACGTGCCCCGGCACCCAGCAGAAAAAAACCTCCTTCCCCTGCCGTTGTAGGTGGAGTAGGGCATCATGGATGTTCTGGAAGACCGTATCCGCTGGGTACAAGTGTTGCATGGTCTGAAGGGCACTCACTGAGTCAGAACATATGAGAAACTTAAGACTGGGAACACATGTCATCTGCTCCAATGCCCGCAAGATCGCAAACAATTCGGCATCAAAGATGATAAACGCCGCAGGAAGCCGCAACTTGACGACACGATCAGGGAAAACAGCACAACTAACAGAGCCCCCTGTTTAGAGCCATTCGTAAATACTGGTACATGGTCTGGATTCTGGTTTAAAATATCGTAAAATAAGGAGGTAAAAACGAACGCAGGAGTGCAGCTCCTCCGGTACTCTGACAAGTCTAAAAGGACGCTGGACCCCGGAGCAACGAGGGAGGAAGGGGGGTAAAACCCTGGAGTTGGGATGCCACACGCTCCACATCAAGGGACTCAAGCAAATGCTTGGCACGGATCCCAAATGGTCTCGTTGCCCTGGGACGACTGGAAAAGAAATGTTCCATAGGCTGTTGGGCAACAGTAGGGTACGCAGGGGAGGTAGGACAGGCATGGAAATGACACACCCGTCGGACCATGAGGAGTTTCCGCCCTATGGCGAGCGGCGGTTCCCCTGCCTCAGCACACAGGCTGGGGATAGGACTGGTACGGAAGGCACCAGTGGCCAGCTGATACCCTCATGGTGTACTGCGTCAAGAATCTTCAGATACGAAGGTGCATCCATAGTCAAGACGCGACCGGACGAAAACTGCAGCAGACGCGCCCGATCTGCTCCCCAGGACCGATGGCTCAGACACTTCAAAATATTCAGTGCCTTCAGGGCCCGCACCTTGAGGTCTTTAAGGTGCGGCAACCACGACAACTTGGAATCAAAACTGACGGCCCAGGAACCTCACACTGTCTCTAAAAGGAAGAATGGTGTCCCTCAGACGCAATTCAGGGGAGGTAAAAGCACCTCGAGAACGATTAAAATGTACACACACACATTTGTCTGCAGAAAAGGTAAAACCCGTCTTCGCAGTCCATGTCTCTAATCGCTTTACCGTAAGCTGCAACTGCCGAATAGCAGTGACAAGACTGGAGGAAGAACAGAAAACCGCAAAATCGTCCACAAACAAGGAGCATTGGGCAGGACTCCGGATAGTGGACGTGATACTGTTAATAGCGACGGCAAAGAGGGTGACACTTAAAACGCTTCCCTGAGGAACACCATTCTCCTGCACGTACAAATCAGATAGCACATTACCAACCCGATATCGAAAGTGGCGGCGGGAAAGAAAGGACCGAATGAAGATGGGGAGATGGCCACGAAAGCCCCACTGATGGAGTTGATTGAGGATAAGGCGGCGCCAAGTAGTGTCATACGCCTTGTTAATGTCAAAGAATACACCTAGACAATGCTGGTTACGTAGGAAGGCCTGCTGGAGAGCCGCCTCAAGCAGGGTAAAGTTGTCTATAGTTGAACGACATCTCCGAAAGCCACACTGAGACTGGCTAAGGAGCTGACTGGTCTCGAGCAGCCAAACCAGGCGACGGTTGACCATGCGTGACAATGTCTTCCCGACACAGCTCGTCAAAGCAATACTGCGATAACTACTGGGATGCGTTCGGTCCTTTCCCGGTTTGAGGAGGGGAATCAAAATCTCCTCCCTCCAAGAGTCAGGGAACGTGCCGGATGACCATATCATATTAAAACAATTCAGGAGGACTTCCTTGGGTGGCAGCAACAAGTGCTGCAGCATGCTGTACAGGATTTCATCATCACCTGGCGCAGTATCATGAGCCACAGACAGCGCCGAATCCAGTTCCCACATTGTGAAGGGGCAGTTGTCGGGTTCAGAATTTGGAGACCGGAAGTCCAAGCGATCCCTCTCGATGGCAGTGCGGTAGCGACAGAAATTTGGATCACAGTTAATAGTGGTAGTAGATTCCGCAAAATGAATTGCCAGTGTCTGGGCAATGTCTCTCGGCGCCGTGAGGAGACATCCCTGAAGCAGCAATGCCGTGGCGGGTAGTTGGCTGCGTTTCCCGGAAATCCTCCTGATGGCTTCCCATACTTTCGTAGAACTAGTAGAGCGGGAGATGAAGTTCAAGAACGATTGCCATGACCGTCGTTTGCTCTCTTTAATCACTCGCCGCGCCTTGGCCCTTGCCACCTGAAAGGCCGCAAGATTGTCAGCTGAGGGACGGCACTTGAAGCGGCGCAGAGCTGCACGGCGGGCTCGGATGGCTGAGCGGCACTCATTGGCCCACCAAGGGACAGGACGCCTCTTGGGATGACTTGAGGACCGTGGTATCGACAATTCAGCATCATTGGAGATCACGGCTGTAACATGGTCGACCCATTCGTGGACGCTGGCACGGTGTTCCAAAACAGCTAAATGGCTGAAAAGTGTCCAGTCAGCTCTGCAGAGGTGCCACCGGGGCGGCACTGGTAATGCCACAGCCTCATCCAGGAGGCGAATCAAAATGGGAAAGTGGTCACTAGAATGGACGTCAGCGGCAACCTCCCACAGAGCAGAATCCGCGAGTGCTGGAGAGCAAAAGGAAAGGTCAATAGCTGACGACGATCTAGAAATGAGTGGAAGCACCAGAGTTGAGGATGCACAGTTCTTCGGACGCCATGAGGCTTTCCAGAGCCCCATTAGACATTATGAGCATTGAAGTCCCCCAGAAGGAGAAATGGGCGGGGGAGTTGGCTAATAAGGTCTGTGAGAGCCTCAGAGTCTATTGCATCCTGAGGCGGTAAGTTAACGGAACAGATTGTGGGCCTCCGCCCCACAAGAAGGGCAACTTCAACTGATTGCAAGTCCGTAACGAGAGGGAGCTCAGATGAGTGGTGCACGTGACGGACAAAAACCGCAAAACCACCCTTTGCCCTTTCCCCCATCAGATCATCTTTTGGATACACGGTACAACCCTGTGAAGAGGAAACATCAGTGGCCCGAAAATGTCTCTTGGAGGCATAAGCACAAGGGGCGCTCTCGTATAAGGAGTTGTAATTCGGCCACATGCATCCTGAACCCATTCAGGTTCCACTGTAATATGGGAGCCAGTGATCAGAGTGGCTCAATTTTCACCCTGCCTCTGTGCTTTGGAGGGGAGCCCGTACTGGCCGGATATTTATTCCTGGGGCGAGAATATCGCCCCCGGACGACATCAATGTCCATCAGCTCCGATAGAGACCCAAGGGAGATGTCAGACAGTACGATGGCATCGTCATCGGACTGACCCTGACTAGTCTCCTCAGATGGCAAAACCTTCACCTTTCGCGCCTTCGTCTTGGGTGGCTTAGAATGCAGAACCTTGTCAACAGTTGGAGCTATACTCGCCTGGGCAGAAGGCGCCATATGGGGAGGGGCAGGAAGTACCCCAATGTCAGCAACCACGGCCTTGTCCGACGTTGTTGGGAGAGCTTCAGGTTGCAAAGCAACCGCAGCAGCACAAGTGCACTGGCAAACGCAGGTATTAGTGCTGACACTAGCAACCTCCGTTTTTGTAGCAACAGTGGCCAACTGTACCGATTTCTGCAGAACGGAAGCGAAAGATGTTGTAAACACAGGAAGCTGCATGGCCTTAAAGAGCTTCTTGGCCTCACCATAGGGGATGCGCTTAGATGTTTTGATCTCCTGTATCTTCCGTTCCTCGAGATAGATTGGGCAGACCCGGCTCCAGACAGGGTGACTCCCAGAGCAATTCACGCACTTCACAGGCGATGAACAATCGCTCCTTCATGGGCAGGCTGACCACATTTACCACAAGTGGCTACCCCATTGCACCCCAACGTAGTATGCCCAAAGCGCTGACATTTAAAACAGCGCACTGGGTTGGGGAAATATGGCCGTAGTGGCAAACGCAAGAAACCCGCTTTAACATGCTATGGGAGTCTTGGGTAATTGAACGTGACAATAAACGAGTCGGATTTGACTAGGTCCCCATCGACTCGTTTCATAATATGCTGCACGTCGACAATACCTTCGTCAGCCCACTCAGATTTCAACTCGTCCTTGAGGATATCCACCAAGTCCCTACATGTCACAACATCCTTACTATAGTTCAAAGTGGAGTGGAGCTCGGTCTCGATAGCGTACTCTCCGAGACAGGTTGCTTTCCGAAGAGAAGTGACTTGACGGGAACTAGAAGTATCAACTAACAGAGTCTCATAGCGCAGTCGCTTCACAGATTTCAGTGTTCCTGCAATTCCCTCAAGACCCTGGTGGATGTAAAATGGAGAAATCCTCTCAAAGCTACCTTCCTTTTGTTTGACAATCAAAAACACATTCTGGTTATCAGCATGTGCTCTGTTACGACAGTCTGATAAATCTCTAGTAACACCAGGCGCTGGAGGACTCGCAGCGCGAAGTCGCTTTTTCGATGGGGTGTGTTTTCCTACCAGTGGCCCACCCAAGCCACTGGTAGGGGGAAATGTAGAGGTTGAAGGGTCCATTGTGGTCCCACGAGCAGCTAGAGAGCTAAAGGTCCACTCAGACAGAGCCCCGCGTGCCTGAGTAAGCGTTATACAACTGGGGTGCGGCAGGTGCCCCAGAGGTTGCCCGCTTGCGACTGTTGCACCCCAACAGCCATGCATCTTATAGGCGCGCAGCACACAGTAAGATTGAGGGTTTTTATAGAGGTTTAACTTCCTCGCAATCCAGGTGGTGAAGCCAAGATTACCATTCCCCGCAGCACACAACATTCCATCGCCGCGCCATGCGGTGGTCGCTGAAGCATGTCCGGGGGTTACGGTGACAGGAGACTGGCGGCGCTGACCAGTCCGCAGCTCAGGATCCCGGGGTCGTCAAGCCCGTACTCAGCAAATGAATGCTGAGCTCCTGGGGGGATGCAGCTTCAACACGATACCACAGCTGATCAAGAGTAATGACTGGCGTTTTGTGACGAGCCAGTTGCTCGGTCACCATGGACCAGACGTTTTCAGTTGGTGAGAGATCTGGAGAATGTGCTGGCCAGGGCAGCAGCCGAACAATTTTTATATCCAAAAAGGCCCGTACAGGACCTGCAACATGCGGTCGTGCATTATCCTGTTGAAATGTAGGGTTTCGCAGGGATCGAATGAAGGGTAGAGCCACGGATCGTAACACGTCTGAAATGTAACGTCCACTGTTCAAAGTGCCGTCAATGCAAACAATAGGTGACCGAGACGTGAAACCAACGGGACCCCCATAGCATCACGCCGGGTGATACGCCAGTACGGCGATGACGAATACAAGTTTCCAATGTGCGTTCGCCACGATGTCGCCAAACATGGATGCGACCATCATGATGCTGTAAACAGAACCTGTACTCGTCCGAAAAAATGACGTTTTGTCATTCGTGCACCCAGGTTCGTCGTTGAGTACACCATCGCAGGCGCTCCTGTGTGTATGCAACGTGAAGGCTAACCGCAGCCGTGGTCTCCGAGCTGATACTCCATGCTGCTGCAAACGTCGTCGAACTGTTCGTGCAGATGGTTGTTGTCTTGCAAACGTCCCCATCTGTTGACTCAGGGATCGAGACGGGGCTGCACGATCCATCACAACAATGCGGATAAGATTACCTGTCATCTCGACTGCTAGTGATACGAGGCCATTGGGATCCAGCACGGCGTTCCGTATTACCCACCTGAAGCCACCAATTCCATATTCTGCTAACAGGCATTGGATCTCGACCAACGCGAGCAGCAATGTCGCGATACGATAAACCGCAATCGTGATAGGCTACAATCCGACCTTTATCAGTCGGAAACGTGATGGTGCGCATTTCTCCTCCTTACACGAGGCATCACAACAACGTTTCACCAGGCAACGCCGGTCAACTGCTGTTTGTGTATGAGAAATCGGTTGGAAACTTTCCTCATGTCAGCACGTTGTAGGTGGCGCCATCTGCGCCACCCTTGTGTGTGCGCTCTGAAAAGCTAATCATTTGCATATCACAGCATCTTCTTCCTGTCGGTTAATTTCGCGCCTGTAGCACGTCATCTTCGTGGTGTAGCAATTATAATGGCCAGTAGTGTACTTCCTGAATTTCGGAAGTATCTCCACACAAGATACAATTTTCTCGAGCTGGAAAGCAATGACCTCATCTTCGAAACTTGCAGCATTTTTCCGACTTATCCGTATATTTTAGAGCATTTCGAACTTATAGTCGTGAGGAAGTGTAGGGACAGGCGAGGCAATACTGGCCCCAAGATTTGTCCTAGAAGATAGGACGAAGGAGGACAAGTTCACATTTATAGAACTTGTAGATCGACATAAGGGTTTTGACTCTCTAGGATGAAACAAACACTACGAGATACTAAATAGTAAGGGATGAAATACAGAAAGTTGTAGTTTTATTATTATTATTTTTTTTTTACCAATTCATACAGGTTGCAGAATTCAGCAGTAGAAAGGGATGAAGCTTTTGAGAAGGGAATGAAAGAGGATCCTAGCCTATCTCCCCTTATATTATATCTGCACGTAGAGCCAGCAAGAAAAACGGAGACGGCAAAGGGTTTTGTATATCAATGGAACGAAGTGGCCTCAAAATAACTCACAAGCGAGCATGAAAGAAATAACGAGAGGGCTGTTCTCAAACCAAGCTTTTGACTGAAATCAGTTCTTACGCTATGTCTTTTATTTTCGGTTTTGAGTTTTTTGAGGCCATTCTTATGCTTTTTAGAGCCATGGTGAATTACATGTTGTTAATTAAGCTTCTGATAACTTTGAGAGTTCATCTAAAGGGAAGGTGAGTTGCTTACTTATCTGATGCACCGCTTTTTCTTTCTGTGATAATGGTCGCAAATCGGCAAAGAATGAAGAATGACTCGCATAGCTAATGGCTAAAATGCAGTTCTTCAAAAAAATGGATAGTGCTGAAAAGGGGTTATATGATAAAAAAGAATAAAAAACCTTTTCAAAAGACAAGGCATAAAAATAGCATTCACAACAGACAGTTCCATCCAAAAGTAGATTACAAAAATGACAATAGACACATACATCTACCAGAAAGCATGAATACACCAACTGCAATGCAACATGTGACGAAACATGTAAGAAAAACCAGCAGAACATTCGATACTCGATACAAAGAACATATCAAACCACGGAAATATGGCACGGCCACTCAACGTTTGCACAGCATTTAAGGGAGAATTATCACAAGCCTACTAGAAGAGAGAGACAGAGAGGGAGAGAGAGAGAGAGAGAAATGAAAATAGAATAAACAACAAAACACACCTTCTAACCCAACAAGAAAATTACCACACGTGCAAAACCAAGGCTGAAAAGTTGCTACTACTAAATAACCGAGTGAATATGACTAACGACTCACGGCTTACATTGACTGATCATATAATAGACAGTAATCCCAATAAATGGTGACAAATCCTTTTTCTGTCCCAAGTATATAAATGAAAAATGAAAAAAATAGTAATAATAATGAACAGTAAAAAACTATGAAAATAAACAAATAAACATAAAATAAAAAAGATGCGCGCGCACACACACAATCACAATCACGGGCGCACATTCACAGCTCTTAGATCAGCACTCGTGTAGTGACAGAAAAACCAATTGAAAGCAGAACCTGAGAAAGTTGGCAACGCATAGAACCAATGACACTCCAGCCACAGAAAATGGCAGTCAACAGTGCTATATTTTAAAAAGAGTGCCTGCAAAGGAAATTGCAAACATTCAGCCAATTTGCTACGTGAAATAAAGCTGTTTGGCTTACAAACAATCAATTAAACCCTGATCTGAAAGTACTTCTCCGTTGTTGTCAAAACATCGATGAACTGTTTTAAATCTATGACCTATACGTGTAAACGGTAACCTGTATGTGAAAACAAAAAGTCATGTAATATTTGAGGATTCTCACTGAAGATGCCTTTAACTATAACGTAACGCATCTAGGTGCATAAGCTAAATGAAAAAACTTAATGTATGGCATAAAAAGACGTTTTTCTTCTGAATTACTACAGTCAATAAATAGCTACTGCAAAAACTGCCACCATAAGAAACTTGTTTGCAATAAAGATCTCACTGAGTTTTGCTGTTTGAGTAGCAAAATAACTGACGGTGGCAGAATAGCAAAAAATCTTTTCTGAAAAAGTGCCACATGTTAACGTCGATTATAAATTTAACTTTAGAAAATATTTTTGAAAGTAATTGTTGATTTAAATCAGACAATGCTGAGGGAATTAGATTAGCAAATGAGAAAGTGAAAATAGGACATGTGCTATGATATTTGGGCTGTAGTATAACCTACGATGAACGATACGAAGCGAAGACAAAAGCGAGAAAAAATTTTCTGAGAAAGATAAATTTTTATCTTCGAACATAGATTTAACTGTCAAGAAGTCGTTTCTGAAAGTATTTAGAGAGGTGACTTACAGGGTGTTTCAAAAATGACCCATATATCTGAAAAGGCAATACAAACTACACGAGCAGCGATAGAAATACACCGTTTGTTGCAATATGCTTGGGACAACAGTACATTTTCAGGCGGACAAAATTTCGAAATTATAGTAGTTACAATTTTGAACAACAGATGGCGCTGCAAGTGATGTGAAAGATATAGAAGACAACGCAGTCTGTGGGTGCGCCATTCTGTACGTCGTCTTTCTGCTGTAAGCGTGTGCTGTTCACAACGTGCAAGTGTGCTGTGGACAACATGGGTTATTCCTTAGAACAGAGGATTTTTCTGGTGTTGGAATTCCAACGCCTAGAACACAGTGTTGTTGCAACAAGACGAAGTTTTCAACGGAGGTTTAATGTAACCAAAGGACCGAAAAGCGATACAATAAAGGACCTGTTTGAAAAATTTCAACGGACTGGGAACGTGATAGATGAACGTGCTGGAAAGGTAGGGCGACCGCGTATGGCAACCACAGAGGGCAACGCGCAGCTAGTGCAGCAGGTGATCCAACAGTGGCCTCGGGTTTCCGTTCGCCATGTTGCAGCTGCGGTCCAAATGACGCCAACGTCCACGTATCGTCTCATGCGCCAGAGTTTACACCTCTATCCACAAAAAATTCAAACGCGGCAACCCCTCAGCGCCGCTACCATTGCTGCACGAGAGACATTCGCTAACGATATAGTGCACAGGATTGATGACGGCTATATGCATGTGGACAGCATTTGGTTTACTGACGAAGCTTATTTTTACCTGGACGGCTTCGTCAATAAACAGAACTGGCTCATATGGGGAACCGAAAAGCCCCATGTTGCAGTCCCATCGTCCCTGCATCCTCAAAAAGTACTGGTCTGGGCCGCCATTTCTTCCAAAGGAATCATTGGCCCATGTTTCAGATCCGAAACGATTACTGCATCACGCTATCTGGACATTCTTCGTGAATTTGTGGTGGTACAAACTGCCTTAGACGACACTGCGAACACCTCGTGGTTTAAGCAAGATGGTGCCCGGCCACATCGCACGGCCGACGTCTTTAATTTCCTGAATGAATATTTCGATGATCGTGTGATTGCTTTGGGCTATCTGAAACATACAGGAGGCATCGTGGATTGGCCTCCCTATTCGCCAGACATGAACCCCTGTGACTTCTTTCTGTGGGGACACTTGAAAGACCAGGTGTACCGCCAGAATCCAGAAACAATTGAACAGCTGAAGCAGTACATCTCATCTGCATGTGAAGCCATTCCGCCAGACACGTTGTCAAATGTTTCGGGTAATTTCATTTAGAGACTACGCCATATTATTGCTACGCATGGTGGATATGTGGGGAATATCGTACTATAGTGTTTCCCAGACCGCAGCGCCATCTGTTGTTGACAATTGTAACTACTGTAATTTCGAAAGTTTGTTTGCCTGAAAATGTACTGTTGTCCCAAGCACATTGCAATAAACGGTGTATTTCTATCGCTGCTCGTTTAGTTTGTATTGCCGTTTCAAATATACCGGTCATTTTTGGAACACCCTGTATATGGTAATGATACGGGGATTATAAACAGCACAGGAAAGAAGAGTATATACAACGTTTTGAAATGTGGTGTGACGGTAGAGTGCTGATTATAATAAGGGCTGAAGATTAGATGCCACTCAGTGGAATCGGGAAGAAAGGAGCTTCATAGCAGAACTTGAGTTAAAACAAGGAACAGGTTGATAGGAGACGTTCTGTGGTATCAATGAACGGTTGATATGGTACGGGAAGAAGTGCGTCGGATAAAAACTGTAGAGGGGGAAGACCACTTTAGTGAGCGGGTTCAAAAGGATGTGGGTCTTGATAGTTATGCAAACATGAAGAGACTTCCACATGGTAGTCTAGTGTGGAGATTTCTATTAAATCAATCTTCGAATTGGAGACTGCCACAGCAGCAGACATCCTACTTACAACAACAGGACTTCTCTACGAAAGCAAAAGCTGAAAATTTGAGAGCTTTTCCGCTTCGTGTGTGCCTGCTGCGACGTCAGCTCGAGGAATGTTGGCCCACGGCGATTCGTATCGTGAAGTACAATGGAAGGAAGGGTGGGGTGGTGAATGAACCAAACTTCCTGCGCCAAGGCAGGCGTGCACGGGAATCGCTAATGAGTCCTAGAAACAACATTCTTGACACGCAGTAGGAGCTGCTAATTGACTGACCTGATAAGTAAACACAATGAAGAAACGTGGTTAGTACAGAGTGGTGAGAAATATCACAAAGCACGTACTGTCGGTGGATCAGTGGGGAAAATCACAGTCACAGATTTTAGTTATTGGTGATGTTAAGTTTCCTGGTTACGCAGTTTTAACTTCTCTACACATGGGCCAAAGTAGTTTTGCGTGTTGTCACAGGTTGGGTAAAATTTGTTGTACGACGTCCTGCAAACGGCATATAAGGTCTACTGAATCTTACGCCTTGCTTAAATTACAGCAGAGTTAACGATATTAGTGTATTACTTGACAAAGTTTTTTTTGGGTATAGAATGAGAAGGCAGAACCAAAATTTTTTAAACAAAATTTTGTTTTGTATTATTTTGCTAGTTAGTTATGCATCTTATACGCAGCCTGGTAGAATAATTTCAGCCTTCAATATTACTTTCAGTCGTACCCGTGATACCACACTTGAACAAGTTTTTTAATTTTTTTTTACAAGTTACCAGTTTTTAAATGAAGTTTTCATATTGAGTGGAAGAAGCTGTCCAGAAATAAATCGTTTTAGGTACTCTTTAAAAACTTTTTTGTTGCCTGTCAGACATATAAATCAACTGATTAAAAATTTATGTTGATGAGTTTTGAACTTCTTTCGGAGCCAGTGCCAGCTATAATAATGAGTAATTTTATCCTCTAAAGCCTGGACATCAATAATCTTCTCAAATTATGATGGATTATTTATGGTGAATTTCAGCAGCTAATATATGAATTTTTTAAGCGCTGTTAAAACTTCTATGCACAGGTACGAACAAGATGACTGCAGGTCAGTAGCACATATTATTCTTATTTATAAATTCTTCTCGGGTTGACAGCCGAGTCAATGCGTTGTTCTCCAGCAACGTTGCTGGAGAACAACGCATTGACTCGGCTGTCAACCCAAGAAGAATTTATCTTCAAGATTCGCCGAGAAAGCCTGCATTCTCATATTATTCTTATTGTTCACTTTCGTGCAGTCAATATTTTGTTTCTAAGTGACGTTTAACACCACAAAATTATTCCGTTAGGCATTATTGAGTGCAAATATGAAAAATATGTTAGGAGGTTGATTGATTTGTTTTAAAGACTAGAAATAGTACGAAGAAGAAAAGTAACTGAACCTAATTGTTTAAGAAGATCAATAATATGCTTTTCAGATTTATCAATATGTGCAACCAAAAGCTTACAGTGTTCTACCGTATTTTCGTACTGCTGTTCAAGTACTACATCAATTGATGGTATGACTGTTTGTGTACATAAAGGTTTTATCAAAATAAAGGGAGAGTCTGTTTACAGACAACCACTTAATAATTCCTTCACAAACGTTATTAACAATATCTACTGTCGCTTTCTTTCTGATGGGAGTTGTTATAAGATTATTATGGGGATGGAGGGAAAGGAAGGGATGAGTGATGTCATCTGCATCAGGACATAATGAGGAATCAGCGGCGACGAATGAAAATGTATGCTGCACCGGGATTCGAATCCAGGATCTCTTGCTTACCTTTTCTTCAATAATCTATATTGAACAAACTAACAGTTCATATATATATACACACAATGCAACAATTCTTCAAGGTACCATTTAAATATATACAAATGACTGTTAGTTAAACAAAAATATTAGAAAAAGATTAAATGCAACAAAATATAACATGTTCTGTTTTTTTTTTCAATAATCTTTATTGAACAAACTAACAATACACATATATACACAATGCAACACTTCTTCAAGGTACCATTTAAATATATACAAATGACAGTTAAATAAAAAATATTAGAAAAACATTAAATACAGCAAAATATAACATATTCTTTTTTTTGTCGATGCATGAGAACGTACGGGGAGGACTAGGGACTGGATGATCGGCCCGAACGTAGCTGAGTTCCATGAAACAATTGGCGACGTGGTACAATAATGGAGAAGTAGGCGCCACATTGACCGGTGGATCGATAGAAGCTGGTCGGAGGATATCTAAGAGGCAGTGCCAGTGCCGCAACAGAGTGTGGGCAAAGAGTGCAGTAGATCGTGCCCGCACGTCGACGAGTCCGAGGCCACCTTTTGCAGAAGGCAGTGTTAGAGTGTTGTAGCGGACTTTGAAAAGAGTCCCTGCTGACACGAAATATCCAAAGGCTGATTGGATGCGCCGGCCAAGGAGTAACGGAATTGGGAGGATCTGGGCGACGTGTACCAGTTTAGGGGCGACAGTCATGTTGACATAGGACACACGTTGGAGTTGATTTAAGTTACGGTGCACGTGACCGCGGACGTGGTGCCGAATCGACTGCAAAAGCCGCCGGTAAGCGAGGGCCACAGTGCGGTGTGTGGAGCTCGTAAATTGCTAGGCTGTTGCTTTAGGCACTGCGCCACGCAGTCACAGTGTTTATAGCACCTGCGTGGACTACCTCGGCACACTTCTCCCACCCACACTCCCGTCTAGATTTCCGCGGAAGGTCTACTACTGAAGGGGCGGATTCGTTGCCCATAACGCGGATGGGTGGTGTCTGTTCTTTCGGATATATCTACCACGCCGAATCCACAGCTGTAGTACATTACGCGGAGGAAAGGAAAGGAAAGAGGAGGGATGAGCGATATCAGCAGCTTTATCGGGACATTACACGGCATCAGCAGCGACAAACGAAGTTGTGAGTATTACGGGGATGTCCTGCTTACTACGCAGTAGCGTTAACTGCTGCGCCGCCCATTGACAACGTCATCGCAACTGCACGGACTGCCGCGGCGCGCCTCACAGCCTACCCACACTCCCATCTAGTGCCATCTATTCACAGTCCTGTCCATGTCCTCCATATTCGCCACTCAGAAATTCGCGCAGGAGGTCGGACGTATTTGTGCATCCGCACTGACGAAGGTGGATACATTGTTCATCGAGGCAAGTGAATTATATGAGTGCGTGGCGCCTGCTCTTTCTGACATGCCCAGTTATTAATGTACCAGCATTTCACATTTTCAACAGCTTATCTCGCACTTACATTGCCCTATGATCTTGCAATGTTACTCACTTAAATATGTTAACTAGGCAAATGTATTCTCGAAATGACATTACATTGCATTAATTATGTTTGGTGTTGCGATTTTTTCCGTTCGTGTATTTATAAGGGTGGTTCATTGATAGTGACCGGGCCAAATATCTCACGAAATAAGCATCAAACGAAAAAACTACAAAGAACGAAAACTGTCTAACTTGAAGGAGGAAACCAGATGGCGATATGGATGGCCCGCTAGATGGCGCTGCCATATATAAAACGTATATCAACAGCGTTTTTTTTAAATAGGAATCCCCATTTTATTACATATTCGTGTAGCATGTAAAGAAATATGAATGTTTTAATTGGATCACTTTTTTCGCTTTCTGATAGATGGCGCTGTAATAGTCACAAACGTACACTCCTGGAAATGGAAAAAAGAACACATTGACACCGGTGTGTCAGACCCACCATACTTGCTCCGGACACTGCGAGAGGGCTGTACAAGCAATGATCACACGCACGGCACAGCGGACACACCAGGAACCGCGGTGTTGGCCGTCGAATGGCGCTAGCTGCGCAGCATTTGTGCACCGCCGCCGTCAGTGTCAGGCAGTTTGATGTGGCATACGGAGCTGCATCGCAGTCTTTAACACTGGTAGCATGCCGCGACAGCGTGGACATGAACCGTATGTGCAGTTGACGGACTTTGAGCGAGGGCGTATAGTGGGCATGCGGGAGGCTGGGTGGACGTACCGCCGAATTGCTCAACACGTGGGGCGTGAGGTCTCCACAGTACATCGATGTTGTCGCCAGTGGTCGGCGGAAGGTGCACGTGACCGTCGACCTGGGACCGGACCGCAGTGACGCACGGATGCACGCCAAGACCGTAGGATCCTACGCAGTGCCGTAGGGGACCGCACCGCCACTTCCCAGCAAATTAGGGACACTGTTGCTCCTGGGGTATCGGCGAGGACCATGCGCAACCGTCTCCATGAAGCTGGGCTACGGTCCCGCACACCGTTAGGACGTCTTCCGCTCACGCCCCAACATCGTGCAGCCCGCCTCCAGTGGTGTCGCGACAGGCGTGAATGCAGGGACGAATGGAGACGTGTCGTCTTCAGAGATGAGAGTCGCTTCTACCTTGGTGCCAATGATGGTCGTATGCGTGTTTGGCGCCGTGCAGGTGAGCGCCACAATCAGGACTGCATACGACCGAGGCACACAGGGCCAACACCCGGCATCATGGTGTGGGGAGCGATGTCCTACACTGGCCGTACACCTCTGGTGATCGTCGAGGGGACACTGAATAGTGCACGGTACATCCAAACCGTCATCGAACCCATCGTTCTACCATTCCTAGACCGGCAAGGGAACTTGCTGTTCCAACAGGACAATGCACGTCCGCATATATCCCGTGCCACCCAAACCGTGCTCTAGAAGGTATAAGTCAACTACCCTGGCCAGCAAGATCTCCGGATCTGTACCCCATTGAGCATGTTTGGGACTGGATGAAGCGTCGTCTCACGTGGTCTGCACGTCCAGCACGAACGCTGGTCCAACTGAGGCGCCAGGTGGAAATGGCATGGCAAGCCGTTCCACAGGACTACATCCAGCATCTCTACGATCGTCTCCATGGGAGAATAGCAGCCTGCATTGCTGCGAAAGGTGGATATGCACTGTACTAGTGCCGACATTGTGCATGCTCTGTTGCCTGTGTCTATGTGCCTGTTGTTCTGTCAGTGTGATCATGTGATGTATCTGACCCCAGGAATGTGTCAATAAAGTTTCCCCTTCCTGGGACAATGAATTCACGGTGTTCTTATTTCAATTTCCAGGAGTGTATAAGTACGTGGTATAACGAAACATTCCGCCAGTGCGGACGATATTTGCTTCGTTATACATTACTGGTGTTAAGACGGAACGTTTACCAATTGCGGAAAAGGTCGATATCGTGTTGATATATGGCTATTGTGATCAAAATGCCCAACGGCCGTGTACTATGAATGCTGCTCGGTATCCTGAAAGACATCACCCAAACGTCCGGACCTTTCGCCGGATAGTTACTTTAAGGAAACAGGAAGTGTTCAGCCACATGTGAAACGTCAACCACGACCTGCAAAAATAATGACGCCCAAGTAGGTGTTTTAGCTGCTGTCGCCGATAATCGGCACATCAGTAGCAGACAAATTGCGCGAGAATGGGGTAATTTCAAAATCGTCGAGGTTCAGAATGCTACATCAACATCGATTGCACTAGCACCATATTCCTATGCACCAGGAATTGCATGGCTTCGACATTGAACGTCGTCTACAGTTCTGCCACTTGGCACAAGAGAAATTGCGGGACGATGACAGATTTTCGGGATGAAGCGTGATTCACCAGCAGAGGTAACAAAACCGGCATAATATGCACTATTCGGCAACGGAAAATTCACAATGTCTGCTACAAGTGGAACATCAGCGACTTTGGCGGGTTAATAAATGGTGCGGCATTATGGGAGGAAAGGTAATTGGTCCCCATTTTATCGATGGCAATCTAAGTGGTGCAATATATGCTGATTTCAAAAAAATTACTCAAATGGCTCTGAGCACTATGGGACACAACTGCTGTGGTCAGCTATCCCCTAGAACTTAGAACTACTTAAACCTAACTAACCTAAGGACATCACACACATCCATGCCCGAGGCAGGATTCGAACCTGCGACCGTAGCAGTCGCGCGGTTCCGGACTGCGCGCCTAGAACCGCGAGACCACCGCGGAAGGCTATGCTGATTTCCTACGTAATGTTCTACCTATGTTACTACAAGATGTTTCAGTGTATGACAGAATGGCGATGTACTTCCAACATGATGGATGTCCGGCACATAGCTCGCATGCGGTTGAAGCGGTATTGAATAGTATATTTCATGACAGGTGGATTGGTCGTCGAAGCACCATACCATGGCCCACACGTTCACCGGATCTGACGGCCCCTTATTTCTTTCTGTGGGGAAAGTTGAAGGATATTTGCTATCTTGATCCACCGACGACGCCTGGCAACAAGCGTCAGCGCAATGTCAATGCATGTGCGAACATTACGGAAGGCGAACTACTCGCTGTTGAGAGGAAAGTCGTTACACGTTTTTCCAAATGGATTGAGGTTGACGGACATTGTATTGAGCATTTATTGCATTAATATGGTATTTACAGGTAATCGCGCTGTAACAGCATGCAATCTCAGAAATGATAAGTGCACAAAGGTACAACCGAAATAAAATGTTCAAACGTACCTACGTTCTGTATTTTAATTTAAAGAACATACCTGTTACGGACTGTTTGTCTAAAATTGTGAGCCATATGTTTGTGACTATTACAGAGCCATCTATCACAAAGTGAAAAAAGTGGTCCAACTAAAACATTCATATTTCTTTACGTACTGCACGAATATGTAATAAAAATGGGGGTTCCTATTTTAAAAAATTCGCAGTTGATATCCATTTGACCTATGGCAGCGCCATGTAAAGGCCAACCATAGCGCCATCTGGTTTCCTTCTTCAAGCTAGGCGAGTTTCGTTCTTCATAGTTTTTTCGTTTGACGCTTATTTAGCGAGATATTTGCCCCGGTCACTATCAATGGACCACCCTGTATACCGTATATATCAAAACAAACGTGACATATGTCCGTCCGAACGCATATTAGAATATCGAGTAAAAAGCTGAGGGAAACTGGTCAAGAACCCTTCGAGTGTTTTAGTAACAAAGTTAAACTACAACTTGTCCTCGTATAATAGTATATATTGATGGCCAGTCGCAATAGAACTATTATTTGTTTTCTGCTTCACCTTACTGGTGATGAGTATTTCCGTTCATACAGCTTATTAAAGATCCAGACGATAGATATTAGCTTACTGTGAAATTTATTGGCAGATTGAAACTGTGTGTCGTACCTGTAGTCGAATCCAGGACCTTTGCCTTTCGCTGGCGTGTGTTCCATCAATTTTTTTTTCCTTTTCGTTCTATCTAATGTATCTTCGTTATTTTGCGTTATTTTTAGTGTACAGCTGATGTCGTATGACACCTCTCAAATTCCATCGGTGAAGACATCACTCAGGTTTTTTTAAAATTTTATTCTATTTTTTTATTAAAGAGGATTGTCAGTCGTCTGATATTACACGCTAATCTACCGTGCCCGCTCCTAGAGTGGTAGTCCCGCAAAAGAGCGTGTTTGAAGTTTGGAAGGAAGCCGTCACGAGGGGTCGTGAATTGTGCACGGTTACTCATTTGGTTGAGCACTTATCCACGAAAGGCAAAGGTTATGCTTTCCAGTTCCTATCCAGAACAGAGTTGTAACCAGCCAGGAAGTTTCATATCGGCGCACTCTCCACGGCAAAGCGGAAATTCACTCTGAAATAGCTTACTATTTTTATACCAGTGATAAATATAGTTTGTCATTAGTATAAGTGGCTAATCTTCAATGTTTTACTTTACAGTAGAACTGAATTAATCAAACTTTCTGCAGATATCTTTCATAAGGAAACAGCAGAGCATTGTGAAAATTTCATTTTTAATTGTTATAAACTGTTACAGACTTATAAAAAACACATGTACTATCTTCTCCAAACATGAGAAACAAAACTATACAGAGAAATTGATCTTACTTTACTATAGCTGAAAAATGACGAACAGTTTCCAGTAAACATACTGCAGCCTGTGCAAAAAGACCAAAGTGAGGCTCGCCCAATCTAAAAACAACTAATCTCTTGTGTTCAACTCGTTGCGTTCCCACATCACTAAATTTGCCCTTTGACTACGGGCTTTAGTATGTGTTGATTCCCGCCATATTCTTCGTTCTGGAAGTCATCGTCGAGTTCTCACTGCTTCGTACCCCTGCAGCCGTTTGAAGCTGCCTGCCTTGGACGATATATAAACTGCGATAGGCTACGCTCTCCACAGGAGTGCCAGAAACGTCAATACTGTCTCCGTCTCATGGTAGAAACCTACCATGACTTTATCCGGCTGGACTTTCTCCATGTCTCGAGGCCTTTCCCACGTACACTTTCACCTCTTCTGATTTTTAACAGTGTATTCGCTATTACTAGCTAAAACTTGTTTCAAAACTCAATTAATGTTTCTACTGAGTTAAACCTACTGCTGAACCCATATGCGCATGTATCAATTTATTCTACTCTCTCCCTATTGCACCGTTATAATCACTCGTGATTATTATATTGTCGCCTCCCTTTGCAGACTGAATTACACGTTCAGTAACATATATACACTGAGGTGACAAAAGTCATGGGCTAGCGATAAGCACATATAGAGATGGCAGTAGTATCGCTTACACAAGGTATAAAAGAGCAGTGCAAGGGCTGTGGCATCAGACGAACGACGTGAGTGCCTTTCCTGAAAGCACGACGGTAGGGTTCGAGCGTGGCCCAGACCCTTGAAGCCATGGATCCAAGTTGTCAGGAAGGCACTGTGAATGCTGGTGCCGCCACTATAATGATGTGGGCTGTGTTTACATGAAAGTGGACTGCATACCAGGTAGATTTATGTCTAGTCAGGTATGTGGATGTTAATGATGTGCTACTGACGCTGTACAGACGCACTTGTTCTTCTACAAGTACACAGCACGACGGTATATCACGAAACTTTCGATGACTTTCTTACTCTACAGTACCTCGTGTCACTGACTTGGCTGGGAGCCCTTTTGCACCGTACACTGAGATAAAATTGTATTTCCACTGATAGTTGTGGCTGTTGAACGGCACAGTCTCACTTGAGGACCTAATTCTTTTGAATTTACAGTTAAAATACGTACAATAAAATGACTGTATTGTTTTGGCTGAGAATACTTTAGCCAATCAAGTTAGTCCATGTCCTTCCACTGTAGAAACTGTTCCTACAAATATTTTGAAAATTTTCGTGGTTCAAATGGCTCTAAGCACTATGGGACTTAACATCTGAGGTCATCAGAAGCGCCTGGAACCGCACGGCCACAGCGGTGGGCAGAATTTTCTTGATATCTCGTTACTAAGGTAATACTAGTCATGAAAGCCAGTTGATTAGAACTAAATATACGGCATTATTTACAAGTTAACGATGTTTTGCGCTAATGGTTGCCCGTGAAACGTTGCCGTTTCATTTTTTAACTGACACACTATACATCTACTTGTGCGTGACCAAATATTATTTACATATACTACACTTTTTACATTGTGTATCTTCAAGTATATATGTAACTCTCGCTGTTAAGAAGAAATCGTAGGTATTGTTTGTATTTTTACTACAATTTTCAAACCTCTGTTTCATCTGTAATTTTCCTGTACCAAGATGTGTGTGCAATAGATGCAGGATAAGGGTCTTGGATCTAAACTGGTCAGTTACTTAAATAGCAGATTAAGGCGGTGTTACATGAATGCATTTCAACAATTCTGCATTTAAAATTCTTTAGGTGCCTTAATTCTGCTATTTGAGGCTTGTGTGCTGCCTACATACAAAACTTCTTATACATACAATGCTATTCTGTTTAGATGGTGACAATTCGCCGTATGTGTTAGCACAAATACAATGACGGGAAAAAATCGCTGCACCAAGAAGGACTCGTGCAACTTAAAGGAGAATTGGTAGGCGTGTTTCTACATCTAAAAGATGTTGTCTATTAAAATGTCACGCCAGCCGCATAAGAGTGACATTAGTAGCGCCACTGTGAGGATGCAGAAGAGGTTGGCACTAAACACAAGCTATAACGGTCTTCAGGTTTGGTTGCCATTGATATTTGACGTGGTGAGTTGATGTTTGTCGAGAACGCCTTTAAGGCGACAAAGATGCCACTGTCAACACCTCGCGGAGTTTGAACGATGTGTTGCAATAGGGCTACGAGGAGGTGGCTGTTCGTACTGCGATACTGCAGAAAGACTTGGCAGGGATGTGGCCACTGTACATGACTTCTGGCGGCGGTGGTCACGATAATGTACGGGGGGGGGGGGGGGGGGGAGGAGACCAGGCAGCGAGGTCATCGGTCTCATCGGATTAGAGAAGAACGGGCAAGGAAGTCGGCCGTGCCCTATCAAAGGAACCACCCCGGCATTTGCCTGAAACTATTTAGGGAAATCACGGAAAACCTAAATCAGGATGGCCGGACGCGGGATTGATGAGAATGTCCGGTCGCAAGATGACCACGCTCCTGACGGCCATGAGGCACTACAGAGAAGAAAGACCATCGTGTTCGGTTTATGGCACTGGCGCATCGTACAGAGTCTGCAGCAGCAGTTCGAGCAGCTGTTGGGACCACAGTGACAGAAGGAACTGTTACATATCGTTTACTTCAAGAACAGTTGCCTTGTGGTTTGTATTCCACTGACCCCCAAACCATCGCTGTTTGCGACTTCAGTGGTATCAAGCGTCAGCTTATTGGAGAGCAGGCTGGAGGTCTGTTGTGTTTTCTGATGAAAGCTGGTTCTGCCTCGGTGCCAATGATGGCCGAATGTTGGTTACAAGGAGTCCAGCTGAGGACCCGTGCGCGACTTGTCTGCGTGCTAGGTACATCTACATCTACGTTTATACTCCGCAAGCCACCCAACGGTGTATGGCGGAGGGCACTTTAGCTGCCACTGTCACTACCTCCCTTTCCTGTTCCAGTCGCGTATGGTTCGCGGGAAGAACGACTGTCTGAAAGCCTCCGTGCGCGCTCGAACCTCTCTAATTTTACATTCGTGATCTCTTCAGGAGGTTTAAGTAGGGGGAAGCAATATATTCGAAACCTCATCCAGAAACGCACCATCTCGAAACCTGGACAGGAAGCTACGCCGCGATGTAGAGCGCCTCTCTTGCAGAGTCTGCCACTTGAGTTTGCTAAACATCTCCGTAACGCTATCACGCTTACCAAATAACCCTGTGACGAAATGCGCCGCTCTTCTTTGGATCTTCTCTATCTCCTCTGTCAACCCGTCCTGGTACGGACCCCACACTGATGAGCAATACTCAAGTATAGGTCGAACGAGTGTTTTGTAAGCCACCTCCTTTGTTGATGGACTACATGCCACCCGCCTTACCAACAATTAATTTTATATGATCATTCCACTTCAAATCGTTCCGTACGCATACTGCCAGATATTTTACAGAAGTAACAGTGTTTGTTCCGCTATCATATAATCATACAATAAAGGAACCTGGACTGTATGGCGTTATGGTCTGAGGTACGGTTTCATATGACACCAGGAGCACTCTCCAGGTTAACCCACACACCCTGACTGCAAAACAGTCATCAGCCTCATGATTCGATCTTTTATGCTGCCGTTCACGAACAGCATTCCAGGTGGTATTTTCCAATAGGATAATGCTCGCCCACATATCGCTGTTATAATTCAACATGCTCTACAGACTGTCGACATGTTTCCTTGGCCTGCGCAATCGCCATATTTGTCTGCAATCGAGTACCTATGGGACATCACCAGACGACAACTCCAGCGTTATCCATGAACCGCATTAACCGTCCCTGTACTGGCGGACCAACTGCAACACGCATCGAACTCCATCCCACAAACTGACATCCGGCACCTGTACAACACAATGCGTGCACGTCTGCATGCTTTCAGTCAACGGCCTGGCAGCTACATCGGTTATTAATCTGTTGTTGTCGTGGTCTTCAGTCCTGAGACTGGCTTGATGCAGCTCTCCATGCTACTCTATCCTGTGAAAGCTTCTTCATCTCCCAGTACCTACTGCAGCCTGCATCCTTCTGAATATGTTTAGTGTATTCATCTCTTGGTCTCCCTCTACGACTTTTACCCTCCACGCTGCCCTCCATTGCTAAACTGGTGATCCCTCGATGTCTCAGAACATGTCCTACCAACCGATCCCTTCTTCTTGTCAAGTTGTGCCCCAAACTCCTCCCCAGTTCTATTCAATGCCTCCTCATTAGTTACGTGACCTATCAATCCAATCTTCAGCATTCTTCTGTAGCACACATTTCGAAAGCTTCTATTCTCTTCTTGTCCAAACTATTTATGGTCCACGTTTCACTTCCATACTGGGCTACACTCCATACAAATCTACCAGCATTTATATTTGCAATGGTTTATGTTGACTTAAATATCTTACCTAGCCAAATGTATTCCCGAATTAATAATTTTTTGGTTTTGCGATGTTTTCCGTCAGTGTACTTCTCTTGTTGGTCTGATAAATTGTTTCCTGAAACAGTCGTGTCGATCAAATATTGAGACGTAACGTTGCAAATGGAACGCGAAGTCCGTAATATCGTTTGTGGGGAAGAGAAAAGGTCGACTCCAGTTTATTGGGAGAATCGTAGCAAATGTGCCTAATCTACAAAAGACTGAAAACACAACACATTTTTGACCCATTCTGGAACACTGCTCGAGTGCTTTCCAGCTTTAAAAGGGAGCATTAAAGTAAGACATCGAAGAGCTACAGAGGCGTGCTACTAGATTTTTTACTGATAGTTTCCATAAAAACGTGTTGTTACGGAAATGCTGCGTGAAATCTTGAGCCGATGAGGACGTTTGTTTCGCGAAACGCATTTCAGGAAGATCAGATAACCGGTATTTGCGACGCACTGCCACCAACTTACACCTATCGAAATAAGCGGGAAAACAAGATAAGAAATACGAGGGCTCCTATGGATGCATGAAGGCACTCATTTCTCCCTCTCTCCACCTGGGAATCAAGTGATTAGACCTGGTACAACGTTTTCTCCGCCATGCATCGTCTGGTGGGTTGCGCGGTTTTACGTAGATGCCGTGCGGCCTCAGGCGTCTTGTCACAGTTCGGGCGCCTCAGCTCGTTGGAGGTTCGAGTCCTTCCTCGGGCATGGCTGTGTGTGTTGTCCTTAGCATAAGTTAGTTTAAGTTATTTTAATTAGTGTGTAAGCCTAGAGAGCGATGACCTTAGCAGTTCGGTCCCATAGTCCTTACCACAAATTTCCAATAGTTAAACGTAAAATAAAATGTTCTGGTAAATAGAATCAAAACATTTTTAGTTGTAATATACCACCATCCCTTCCATGTCCCAGGCAGATCCCAAGAATTCTTTCGACTCGATGTCTTATCATCCTGCCCACTCTTCTTGTCAGTTTTCCCTTACGTTCCTTTCCTTGCGGAGAACCTCCTCATTCCTTATCAGCTAATGTTCAACATTAGTCTGTAACACATCCCAAACGCTTCGATTCTGTTCTGTTCCAGCTTTGTCACTGCCCATGATTCACTAGCATAAAATCTGCGTTCCAAAATTAAGTCTCAAAAATTTCTTCTTCAAATTAAGGCCTATACACGCTGTAGGCCAGAAATGCCCTCTTTTGCCTGTGCTAGTCTGCTTTTTATGTCCTCCTTGCTTCGCCCGTCGTAGCTTATGCTCCTTCCAAGGCATCAGAATTCACCAATCTTGATGTCAATCTTCTCGCTATACTCGTTTCTGCTATTTCTCGTTATTTTTCTGTCTTCGGTTTACTCTCAGCCCATATTCTGTACTCATGAGACTGTGTATCTCAGTCAACAGATCCTGTAATTCTTCACTTTCACTTAGGATAGCAATGATATGATGTCCTTGGTATCCTGTTCACCTTGAATTTCAATCTCACTCCTCGATCTTTCCATTATTTCAGTCAATGCTTCTTCGATATACGTGAACAGCAAGTGCGAAAGACTAAATTCCTGTCTTACACCATTGTTCATCCGGGGACTTCGTCTCTGCTCTTCAAAAATTTGTTTTTCCCTCTTCGTTCTTGTACATATTGCATATTACCCGTCTTTTACTATAGCATACTCCTACGTTCTCATACAGTAATTTCGAAGTTCTTACACTATTATACACTCCTGGAAATGGAAAAAAGAACACATTGACACCGGTGTGTCAGACCCACCATACTTGCTCCGGACACTGCGAGAGGGCTGTACAAGCAATGATCACACGCACGGCACAGCGGACACACCAGGAACCGCGGTGTTGGCCGTCGAATGGCGCTAGCTGCGCAGCATTTGTGCACCGCCGCTGTCAGTGTCAGCCAGTTTGCCGTGGCATACGGAGATCCATCGCAGTCTTTAACACTGGTAGCATGCCGCGACAGCGTGGACGTGAACCGTATGTGCAGTTGACGGACTTTGAGCGAGGGCGTATAGTGGGCATGCGGGAGGCCGGGTGGACGTACCGCCGAATTGCTCAACACGTGGGGCGTGAGGTCTCCACAGTACATCGAGGTTGTCGCCAGTGGTCGGCGGAAGGTGCACGTACCCATCGACCTGGGACCGGACCGCAGCGACGCACGGACGCACGCCAAGACCGTAGGATCCTACGCAGTGCTGTAGGGGACCGCACCGCCACTTCCCACCAAATTAGGGACACTGTTGCTCCTGGGGTATCGGCGAGGACCATTCGCAACCGTCTCCATGAAGCTGGGCTACGGTCCCGCACACCGTTAGGCCGTCTTCCGCTCACGCCCCAATATCGTGCAGCCCGCCTCCAGTGGTGTCGCGACAGGCGTGAATGGAGGGACGAATGGAGACGTGTCGTCTTCAGCGATGAGAGTCGCTTCTGCCTTGGTGCCAATGATGGTCGTATGCGTGTTTGGCGCCGTGCAGGTGAGCGCCACAATCAGGACTGCATACGACCGAGGCACACAGGGCCAACACCCGGCATCATGGTGTGGGGAGCGGTCTCCTACAGTGGCCGTACACCTCTGGTGATCGTCGAGGGGACACTGAATAGTGCACGGTACATCCAAACAGTCATCGAACCCATCGTTCTACCATTCCTAGACCGGCAAGGGAACTTGCTGTTCCAACAGGACAATGCACATCGGCATGTATCCCGTGCCACCCAACGTGCTCTAGAAGGTGTAAGTCAACTACCCTGGCCAGCAAGATCTCCGGATCTGTCCCCCATTGAGCATGTTTGGGACTGGATGAAGCGTCGTCTCACGCGGTCTGCACGTCCAGCACGAACGCTGGTCCAACTGAGGCGCCAGGTAGAAATGGCATGGCAAGCCGTTCCACAGGACTACATCCAGCATCTCTACGATCGTCTCCATGGGAGAATAGCAGCCTGCATTGCTGCGAAAGGTGGATATACACGGTACTAGTGCCGACATTGTGCATGCTCTGTTGCCTGTGTCTATGTGCCTGTTGTTCTGTCAGTGTGATCATGTGATGTATCTGACCCCAGGAATGCGTCAATAAAGTTTCCTCTTCCTGGGACAATGAATTCACGGTGTTCTTATTTCAATTTCCAGGAGTGTATATACATGTCGAGCGCCGTTTCTAGGTGGACAAACCGTATGAGCGTGTATTTATTTTTCCTCAGTCTTGTTTCCATTATCGAATGCTACGTCAGAAATGCCTCTCTGATGCCTTTACCTTTCCTGAAGCCTAACCAATCGACATTAACAGATCGTACATTTTCTTTTTCATTCTTTTCTATGTTTTTCTTGTTAGCAACTTGGATGCGTGAGCTGTTAAGCTGATTGTGAGACAATTCACACACTTACCTGCGCCTGTTCTCTTCGAAATTATGTGTCTGACTTTTTTCCGGAAGTCTGACGGTCGCCAGTCTCCAGATTCTTCACTCTTGAACAATCATTTGGTTGCCCTTCTACCTAGTGACTTTAGAAATTCCTGATCGATCTCTTGAGCCTCATTTGATCACAAGCCTTCCAAATCTGTTTTAAATTGCCGCTAGTGTTGGACCCTCTATGTCTGCCCGATTGGAATTTCTTCTTGTACGACGTCATCACGTAACTCCTACCCCTCACAGAGGTATTCAATGCACTCTTTCCACTTGCTGCTCTTTCCTCTGCGTTTAATTGCTATTGCACTCTTAGTGTTATCGTTCTTCCTTTCAATTTCATCAGTGATTCTACTGACTTTTCTATACTATATTCTGCGGGTCTCGTCATTTTTCACTTCTTCACATCTTTCTTTCAGCCACTTAGACTTGCCTTCCATTCGTTTCCTATTTATTTCATTCCTTAAAGATTAATATGACTGTATTTCTGTCCTTCCCTGAGCCATTTCGTACCTCCCTCTTTCGTCGATCAACTGAAGCATTTCCTCTGCTACCCACGGTTTCTTCGCAATTTCCGTCCTTTTACGTACTTTTTCTCAGCAACTACCGTGACTGTCCTTCTTAGAGATGTCCATTCCTCTTCAACTGCGCTGTCAGCTTTACCTTTTGACCGTATTGCGGTAAGAGGAAGCGTACTTCAAGATTACCTCTCCCCCCGCATTGCAAGCAGGACAGGTAAGTGAAGTGGAGGAACGGTCTGCAGATCCTCAGGGCGACGCCACTGTTGAAGTTGAGTGCTCCCGCGCGTATGTGTTTCCTGCGCTCCTCACTAATCCCAGGTCTGTACGAGTTTCCCTTTCAGACGGTTCGTTGTGTGCAGAGTGTCCAATTTTCACTGAAGAGTTTTCAAGCTTCCACAGCACGCGAAAATGTATTATATAAAAGTGGTAGTTGATCGTGAACAGAGAACCGACTCGTGGCGTAACATATTAGACCTTCTGGTGACAAACAGACCCGAACTATTTGAAACAGTTAACGCAGAACAGGGAATCAGCGACCATAAAGCGGTTACTGCATCGATGATTTCAGTCGTAAATAGAGATATTAAAAAGGGTAGGAAGATTTTTCTGTTTAGCAAAAGTGACAAAAAGCAGATAACTGAGTACCTGACGGCTCAACACAAAAGTTTTGTCTCAAGTACAGATAATGTTGAGGATCAATGGACAAAGTTCAAAACCATCGTACAATATGCGTTGGATGAGTATGTGCCAAGAAAGATCGTAAGAGATGGAAAAGAGCCACCGTGGTACAACAACCGAGTTAGGAAACTGCTGCGGAAACAAAGGGAACTTCACAGAAAACATGAACATAGCCAAAGCCTTGCAGACAAACAAAAATTACGCGAAGCGAAATGTAGTGTGAGGAGGGCTATGCGAGAGGCGTTCAATGAATTCGAAAGTAAAGTTCTATGTACTGACATGGCAAAAAAACCTAAGAAATTTTGGTATTATGTCAAAGCGCTAGGTGGATCAAAACAAAATGTCCAGACACTCTGTGACCAAAATGGTACTGAAACAGAGGACAACAGACTAAAGACCGAAATACTAAATGTCTTTTTCCAACGTTGTTTTCTCTAGATTGTCGCACAGATGACAAAAATGGTAGATAACGAAATAGACGACAGAGGGATAGAGAAACAATTAAAATCGCTCAAAAGAGGAAAGGCCGCTGGACCTGATGGGATACCAATTAGATTTTACACAGAGTACGCGAAGGAACTTGCCCCCCTTCTTGCAGCGGTATACCGTAGGCCTCTAGAAGAGCGTAGCGTTCATAAGGGTTGGAAAAGAGCGCAGGTCATCCCCGTTTTCAAGAAGGAACGTCGAACAGATGTGCGGTATTATAGCCCTATATCTCTAACGTCGATCAGTTGTAGAATTTTGGAACACGTATTATGTTCGAGTATAAATACTTTTCTGGAGACTAGAAATGTACTCTGTAAGAATCAGCATGGGTTTCGAAAAAGACGGTCGTGTGAAACACAGCTCGCACTATTCGTCCACGAGACTCGGAGAGCCATAGACACGGGTTCACAGGTAGATGCCGTGTTTCTTGATTTCAGCAAGGCGTTCGATACAGCTCCCCACAGTCTTTTAATGAACAAAGTAAGAGCATATGGACTATCAGACCAATTGTGCGATTGGATTGAAGAGTTCCTGATAACAGAACGCAGCATGTCATTCTCAAAATAGAGAAGTCTTCCGAAGTAAGAGTGATTTAGGTGTGCAGCAGGGGAGTGTCATAGGACCTTTGATATTCACAATATACGTAAGTGACCTTGTGGATGACATCGGAAGTTCACTGAGGCTTTTCGCAGATGATGCTGTGGTGTATCGAGAGGTTGTAACAATGGAAAATTGTACTGAAATGCAGGAGGATCTGCAGCGAATTGTCGCATGGTGCAGGGAATGGCAATTGAATCTCAATGTAGACAAGTGTAATGTGCTGCGAATACATAGAAAGATAGATCCCTTATCATTTAGCTACAAAGTAGCAGGTCAGCAACTGGAAGCAGTTAATTCCATAAATTATCTGGGAGTACGCATTAGGAGTGATTTAAAATGGAATGATCATATAAAGTTGATCGTCGGTAAATCAGATGCCAGACTGAGATTCATTGGAGGAATCCTAAGGAAATCCAATCCGAAAACAAAGGAAATAGGTTACAGTACGCTTGTTTGCCCACTGCTTGAATACTGCTCATCAGTGTGGGATCCGAACCAGATAGGGTTGATAGAAGAGATAGAGAAGATCCAACGGAGAGCAGCGCGCTTCGTTACAGGATCATTTAGTAATCCCGAAAGCGTTACAGAGATGATAGATAAACTCCAGTGGAAGACTCTGCAGGAGAGACGCTCACTAGCTCGGTACGGGCTTTTGTTGAAGTTTCGAGAACATACATTCACCGAAGAGTGAAGCAGTATATTGCTCCCTACTACGTGTATCTCGTGAAGAGACCATGAGGATAAAATCAGAGAGATTAGAGCCCACACAGAAGCATACCGACAATCGTTCTTTCCACGAACAATACTAGACTGGAGTAGAAGGGAGAACCGATAGAGGCACTCAGGGTTCCCTCTGCCACACACCGTCGGATGGCTTGCGAAGTATGGATGTAGATGTAGATGTGGAATAAGTGTGAGGCACTCCACAACTGTACTATAAAAATATGTTAAACATCGATTACTCTATAAACCAAACAAATTTGATGCTTATCGGTTTAACTGGATTTCTGTCATGAACAATGCCCCGACTGAAAGCGTTGTGAGAAAGATGAATAAAAGACTGCATTTTAGACTGAAGTGACAAAACTCATATATATAAGGGTAGTGCATGGGCGGAGCTGTCATTCGAAGGGCTTATTTCAATGGTGGTACAAGTCCATTTTTGTTCATTCTGAGATACAGCGTCCTAAAGCTAAATGAGCGCTGAAGTATCTGCTGTTGAGATACCAGAAATATTCAAGTATATATACTTGAATATTGCTGGTATCTCATCTGCAGAATTTTCAGGGCTCATTGAGGTATATATGCTTGAATATTTCTGTTGTCTCAAATGCAGATTTTTCAGCGCTCATTTAACTTTAGGACTCTGTATCTCAGAATGAACAAAAATTGACTTGTACCGCTATTGAAATAAGCCCTTCATTTGTACTCAGATGATATATATATATCATCTGAGTACAAATGAAGGGCTTATTTCAATAGCGGTATATATATATATATATATATATATATATATATATATATATATATATATATATATATATATATATATATATATAAAGGTTTCCGATGTGATTATGGACGTACGACAATAATTAACAGAATTCGAACGCGAAGGAGTTAGACATATGGGAAATCGTTAGGGAATTCAATATTCCTAGCTCCACAGTGTGAAGAATGTGCCGACAATACTAAATTTCAATTATTCTCTTTCACCACGGAAGAAACAGTGGCTGGCGGCCTTCAATTAACAGCCGAAAGCAGCGGCGTTTGCGTAGAGAATTTGTGGTAAGGCCTTATGGGACCAAACTGCTGAGGTCGTCGGCTCCTAAGCTTAAGGACTAGTTAATCTAACTTAAACTAACTTACGCTAAGGACGACATACACACTCACGCACGAGGGAGGACTTGAACCACCGACGGGGGGAGCCGCGAGGGCCGTGACAAGGTGCATAGACTGCACGGCTACCCCGCATATAATTGTCATTGCCAACAGGCAAGCAATAATGCATTAAATAAAGGCAGAAGGCAATATAGAAATTACGATGACGTATTCGCTAGGACAGTGCGGCGGAATTTGGCGTTAATGGGCGAGTGTCTTTTCTGACAGCACGACATCGCTTGCATTGCCCCTTCTGGGCTCGTGACCACATCGTGTGGACTCTAGGTGACCGGAGAACTGTGGCCTGTTCAGGGGAGTCCCTGTTTCAGCTGATAAGAACTGATGGTAGGGTTCGAGTGTGGCGCAGTTCCCACAAAGCCTATGAACCAGTTGTCAACAAAGCATTGTGCAAGCTGGTGGTGACTCCATAATGGTGTGGGCTACGTTTGCATGGAATGGACTGGGTCGTCTGGTCCAACGGAACGAATCGTTCACTGTAAATGGTTATGTTTGGATACTTGGAGACCATTTGCAGCCATTCATGGACTTCATATTCCCAAACAGGTCACCGGGCCTCAATTGCTCGCGACTGGTTTGAAGAACATTCCGAACGATTCGGGCGTATGATTTGGCCACCCACATCATCCGATGTGAATTCCATCGAACATTTATGGAACATAAGCGAGAGGTCGGTTCGTGCAAAAATCGTGCACCGGCAAAACTTCTACAACCATGGATGGCTGTAGAGGCGGTAAGGTTCAGTATTTGTGCAGGGAACTGCCAACGACTTCCACGTCGAGTTGTTGTACTACTCAGGTCAACAAGAGGTCCAACACGATGTTATCTAGTGATTTTTATTAACTCAGTGTATTAAAAAGAATACTTACACGAGACAGACAGATATTGCCTACTATATGCTTGTCAGTTCTATTCCGGGGGGGAAGGGGTGCTTACCATTTAGGATTGACAGAGGACATCGTAAACATGCGAAGAAGGGCATCTCGTTCATGATCGTGAACATTATTAGTTATAAATTGTTTACATTCCAATTACCATCACTGTTTCGCCAAAAGTAAAGTAAAATGTACAACTTGAGGACATACAGCAGAAACGTAGGAGCCCGTAGATGTAGTTATATCAGCGCTTGTGACTACTCCTTTGTTAACAACTATATCACAAAAGCGTGTGCTGCAAGTGCGCAGTGAACATGAAACGTAATTCTGTATTTACTCTGTAAGGCAGCATTCTATTTGCAACGGACAGCGCCTGCCGTTTCTGCAACCTGCCAGACAGAACTGCAAACGGTGCTGCTGGAGAAGGAAGGCGCAGACGCCTTCACCTATCGGTAGAAGGTGGAAGATGAAAGAGGCAAGGGATTCAGCCGATAACTTCCCACAACAATTCGGGGTCTGTGTTTAATAATGGTTGAATAAAAGTACCCGAAAGTTCCCCACGACAATCTCTTTAATAAGCTAAATAAAACTTCAGGTGCTGCAAAGGTATTGGTTTCGTCTTTCTGACTGCTCTACGCATCAGTTCTTTTATTCAGTTCAACCCATATTCTAAATGATCAGCACGGCATTGCACAACGTTACCAGAGATGAAATACGATTTCAGTTATTCTATTCTACTGCTTGCTCAACAAAAAAATTATCAGTCCAAGTATTTTATTCAGTATGATGCAAAGCTCATAGAATACATGACACGTTTCAGTTTTAAGCCATCTTTAATTCGCGTGACATACATCTTTATCACTATTAATTTTTTGTCGAGTGCTTCAAGTACAGCCTTGCCAAAACAATAAACAACAGTAAATGAAACAATGATCATCAGTACTCCGTCTAATCTACCTTTCTACATAATTTCCGTCAATATTGAGGCGCTTGTCATAACGTTGTACCAGTTTTTGAATATCCTCCACATAGAAGTCTGCCGCCTGACTTGTTAACCACTGAATCACCACTGTTTTGACCTCATCGTCTTCAAGATGCTGACCGCCCAGGTGTTTCTTCAAGTGCAGGAACAGATGGTAGTCACTGGGCGCAAGATCGGGGTTGTACGGAGGATGATCTAGAGTTTCCCATCGAAAAGATGTGATGAGATCTTTGGGCTGATTCGCCGCATGCGGACGGGCATTATCTTGCAGGAAAACGATGCCCTTGCTTAACTTCCATGGACTGTTGCTTTGATTCTGGTGTGACGTAGGCCACCCATGTTTCATCACCCATAACAATTTGGCTTAAGAAATCATCACTGTCTTTATGGTACCGCTCAAGGAAAGTCAATGCACTGTCTAACCGTTCGTTTTTTGCACATCCGTCAACATTATCGGTTCCCAACGTGCGCACAATTTTCGGTAACTCAAGCGCTTGGTCACAATGCCACACAAACCACTACGAGAAACATAAGGAGAGTCATCCCGCAAGGAGGAAATCGTAAAGCGTTTGTTTTTTCTCACCTTATATTCCACTTCCTGCACCAAACTTTCATTAACGACTATTTTTTTCACTTTTATATCTTTAATCTGGCATATTATTATTTTGGAAATTACGACATTCTAGTCGAGCTGGAGACTAGAGACTTTTTTGAAACTAATTTATTGTCCGATACACTTACACTAATTTCAAAACGAAATAACCGGTTTAGGCCAGTATCGGACATCCACATACCACAAGACAACTTCAGCGTTTCAATCCCACCGCTGCATAAACAAAGATATCAGTAATACCAGCCGATGACAGTCATATTGTTTGGAATTCGTGTGACGGACAATGAATTATTTTCCTGTTAGTCTTTATTTGTGCGACTAATCTGAATAAGAAAAAGTCTTCCTTTACACACATGGTATATTAAACAATGTATTGTTCACAACCTGAGCTTCATTTTTTTTTTCTTTTCTCTTTCATACACAGGTCCGTAGCAATTTTGCAGGTCACTAATACTAAGCCTATTCACAACTGCCTTCTGAAGCAGCTTCAAATATTATTCGATGATAACACACAAATGCAGGCAAGATGTCAAATGCTGTGATGCACCAATACACCAGAGAATCTAAAAGTATGTGACATGTACACAAAATCCGATAGAAGGAACTACAAGTTACAGACCAAAGGTAGCAGCACCTAAGTGTAAATAAGATGCAACTATAAGACACTGGGTACGTGGCAGCTAAATGAAAATTTTGCATTATTAAAAATACAATGGAGATTGTAGATGCGCCAAAACTCTAAACCTGTCTTGGCATCAACAAAACAGTATAACAGTAACTAGTTGTTGCAATTGTTCAAGTTATTTGCCAACGAAGTTACGGTACCACTAATAAGGGAGGAAAGAAGACCTTGTACACTCAAAACTTCATTGAGAATGTTGAAATATTAGTGTATACTGGGTGGGCCATTGACACTGACCGGGCCAAGTATCTCATGAAATAAGCATCAAACGAATAAACTACAGAGAACGAAACTCGCTTGAAGGGGGAAACCAGATGGCGCTATGATTGGCCCGCTAGACGGCGCTGTCATTTGTCAAACGGATATGAACTGCGTTTCTTTGTTTTTTAAATAGGAACCCCCATTTTATTACATATTCGTGTAGTACGTAAAGAAATATGAATATTTTAGTTGGACCACTGTTTTCGCTTAGTGATAGATGGCGCTGTAATAGTCACAAACGTATAAGTACGTGGTATCACGTATAATTCCGCCAGTGCGGACGGTATTTGCTTCGTGATACATTACCCGTGTTGAAATGGACCGTTTACCAATTGCGGAAAAGATCGATATCGTTTTGATGTTTGGCTACCGTGATCAAAATGCCCAACGGGCGTGTGCTATGTGTGCTGCTCGGTATCCTGGACGACATCATTCAAGTGTCCGCACCGTTCGCCGGATAGTTACGTTATTTAAGGAAACATGATGTGCACAGCCACATGTGAAACGTCATCCACGATGTGCAACAAATGATGATGCCCAAGAAGGTGTTTTAGCTTCTGTCGCGGCTAATCCGCACATCAGTGGCAGGCAAACTGTGCGAGAATTGGGAATCTCAAAAACGTCGGTGTTGAGAATGCTACATCAACATCGATTGCACCCGTACCATATTTCTGTGCACCAGGAATTGCATGGCGACGACTTTGAACGTCGTGTACAGTTCTGCCACTGGGCATTAAAGAAATTATGGGACGATGACATTTTTTGCACGCGTTCTATTTAGCGACGAAGCGTCATTCACCAATAGCGGTAACGTAAACCGGCATAATATGCACTATTGGGCTACGGAAAATCCACAATGGCTGCGACAAGTGGAACATCAGCGACCTTGGCCGGTTAATATTTGGTGCGTCATTATGGGAGGAATGATAATTTGCCCCCATTTTATCGATGGCAATCTAAATGGTGCAATGTATGCTGATTTCCTACCTAATGTTCTACAGATGTTACTACAAGATGTTTCACTACATGACAAAATGGCGATGTACTTCCAACATGATGGATGTCCGGCACATAGCTCGCGTGCGTTTGAAGCGGTATTGAATAGCATATTTCATGACAGGTGGATTGGTCGTCGAAGCACCATACCATGGCCCGCAGTTCACCGGATCTAACGTCCCCGGATTTCTTTCTGTGGGGAAAGTTGAAGGATATTTGCGATCGTGAACCACCGACAACGCCTGACAACATGTGTTAGCGCATTATCAATGCACGTGCGAACATTAAGGAAGGCGAACTACTCGCTGTTGAGAGGAATGTCATTACACGTTTTGCCAAATGGATTGAGGTTGGCGGACATCGTTTTGAGCATTTATTGCATTAATGTGGTATTTACAGGTAGTCACGCTGTAACAGGATGCGTCCTCAGAAATGATAAGTTCACATATGTACTTGTATCACATTGGAACAACCGAAATAATATGTTCAAACGTACCTACGTTCTGTATTTTAATTTGAAAAACCAACTGTCCGTCTAAAATTGTGATCCATATGCTTGTGACTCTTACAGCGCCATCTATCACAAAGCGAAAAAAGTGGTCTAACTAAAACATTTCTTTACGTAATACACGAATATGTAATAAAAAATGGGGGTTCCTGTTTCAAAAAACGCAGTTGATATCCGTTTGACCTATGGCAGCACCATCTAGCAGGCCAACCATAGCGCCATCTGGTTTCCCCCTTTAAACGAAACAAGTTTCGTTCTTTGTAGTTGTTTCGTTTGACGATTATTTCATGAGATATATGGCCCGGTCACTATCAATGGACCACCCTGTATATCGCTTTCTTGTAAGCCTTAAGAACTTAGATATTATTTAACGACAATGCTTGTTTTGTGTCTCGTAAATTCTGCAGAAAATATTCATATACTGTGAATACTGTACACTATTTCAATATATTTTTTCATACAATCTTTTTGGGTTCGTGTGTCATGCAACAGCTGGAAATGAGAATTCTGTAAGACAAAGTCTTACTATTTGAGAAGGACGTCATTTGTGTTCATGTATTCAAGTCTACCGCCGAAGCTGTCCCCAGAAACATGCGACAACGCTTGATTTGGTGTGGCAACGGAAACATGTGGAGTTTAGTCGTTAATTATCATAACCGGCGGATGCAAGCTGCAATGTTGACAGATGACATTGACTTTATGTCAGTTATTATAGTAAGTAATGTGTTTACAAGACGGTAAGTGAATTCAGGCATGCACACGAAGTGTGAAAAAACGTTCATGTGTTAACGAAGCGCTACGTTATTTTTTTAAATGATGGATAACCCTGTCACATTACACCTCCAATTAGTGGCTCTACACCGACTGAAAGTCAGCAGTTTCTTTCTGATTATCCACTTCTTCACTACAATCAATACCTGACTCCCTTAGCGAAGCTTATAACTTTGCATCCTACCCCTCCGACTTTACAATTCCTGATGATTTTCAGTTTCATTACTCGCTATTCACTACAGTCTGTAGCTGTATCCCCGACCATCTTAAACGGAAGTCGATATTAATTTTAAAGCTCTGCGAGGAATTTTTGAGAAAGTTGTGGCCATGAGATAGGCTAATGGGAACAGAACAATCAGACTGGGATTTGTTTCCGGAACACTCTAGTAAATTATAACCAACAGCAAACAAGTGAGTCAGGAACAGGCGTCCTCCCAGCACAAAAGCAAGTTATAATATCATGTATTATTATAGGTCGCAAGCCTAATTAGGCATTCTTCTGTCAAGCAATATAATAAAGCAGAAGGCAGTGCTGAGGCTAACCTAACCTTCCTTGATACACACACTAAAATCTTTCTTTATATCTGTTCACACTACAACACAGCAACCTGACCTTGCAGATAAATGTACTTGGAAGTCGAACAAATGGCCCATGAGATAGCAAACAGTAACATACGCACCTCGAAAATACGTACCGTAAATGAACTAGATGCAGCAGTTCATAGAAACAATCACCAACACACATGAAACTAATAGCAATACTAAACAAGGAAGAGCATGAAATGATTATGACTTAAATCAGGGGGATTATTAATAATCTCACTCTGTAACATCATTGCTTAATACAGGGTCTCTACGCCTGTGCACTGACCAACTAGCATTTGAATAGCTAACACAGTAAATATTCCTTTCTTAAGCTCAGTCTGAAGCAGTTAAACAGAATGCACCTCTAACCACACTGATCCTGAAGGAGCCTTTGCTTTCCTTCATTAACTAACTAGTCTAGCTCATGAGGGCCCTTAAACTTTCATGATTTGAAGAACCCTCGCTCTTTAACGAAACTGCACAAGTATGTATGAGAAATGGTAAGGATTCCTATCAATAATTATTGATTAATAATCCTTTAAATAACAAATGTACTTTGATAATCACTCTTTTTAACTTACTCGAAATATAGTCGGCTGTGCAAATGTTATCATTAAATTCAAGTTCAAACACTTGCTCATGAAATGAGCTCTGATGAAACTTTGTAATTCTGCTCAAAGTGTATAAATACAACAATTAATAACCTTTTTCACTTCAGGTCAATATTATTGTTCTATTAATTTCCAATTTAACTATTTTCAGGCAGAGTTTCAAGTAAGGCAAATTATTTTAGAAAATGACTTCAGATTGATTTAAAAATGCACTGGAAGCGGAGTACTTCTCAAGCTACAAAACTGGACTTTAAACATTATGGCTCCACACATTAGAGAGCATTCACAACTATTTTTACAGCTGCAGAATAAGTCTTTCCATAATAACTTAGGATTCTCGTAATTGAATTCACTAGGACAGGATTCCTATCCAGGTTTGTGATTTGGGATAATCAAGGATGTAAGATAGAGTTTTTAGCAACACCACGATTTTTATTACAATCAACCACATTTCACAAATACCTGGTCCATTTACAGAGTATCAAATATAAACAGTTTAGCGGAAGGCTGGTGGCAATGGCGGCGTAATTTGCAGTGACTGTTAACATGGCGGCGTTGCAGCCATGGCAGTGCTGTTGGCCTTGCCCTGTTACAGATCTTCTTGGTGTCGAAATTATATTTTTACATGGTCAAAAACCATGCCATGATACTAGTATCACTAGATATAGCATCCGAGGCTAAGCTTCTCTGGCCTCAAAACTCCATGAATGTGAGCCACAACGACCCGCTGCTGCTAGCGAGATGTTGACCACAGCACTGCTCCTCTCAGACTCTTCACCTGTCACAAAGGACGAGTTGCCGCTTGCGCGCCAACCACACTTTTTCCACTCCGTACCTGTGGGGCATCACCACATCTTTTACATTCACCCCGACGTTCCCTAACTATGGACCATCTCATTTACAGTACATTATATAACAATCATTCCAGTAATTATTTAAGTCCACAAGCACTTTTAAACAGCATCGTTCAAAAAGTTCACATAACTGAACTAGACTATGTGATCAAAAGTATCCGGACACTCATAAAAACATACGTTTTCATATCAGGAGCTTGTGCTGCCACCTACTGCCAAGTACTCCATATTAATCATTAGACATCGTGAGAGAGCATAATGGGGCGCTCAGCGGAACTCACGGACTTCGAACGTGGTCAGGTGATTGGGTGTCACTTGTGTCATACGTCTGTACACGATATTTCCACACTTCTTAATGTCCCTTGGTCCACTGTTTCCGTTGTGATAGAGAAGCAGAAACGTGAAGGGAAACGTACAGCACAAAAACGTACAGGCCGACCTCGGCTATTGAGTACAGAGAGTGCAGACAGTTGAAGAGGTACGTAATGTATAAAAGGTAGACATATATCCAGACCATCACACAGGAATTCCAAACTGCATCAGGATCCACTGCAAGTACTATGACTGTTAGGCGGGAGGTGAGAAAACTTGGATTTCATGGTCGAGCGGCTGCTCATAAGCCACACACCACGCCGGTAAATGCCAAACGACGCCTCGCTTGGTGTAAGGAGCGTAAACATTGGACGACTGAACAGTGGAAAAACGTTGTGAGGAGTGACGAATCACAATACACAATGTGGCGATCCGATGGCAGGGTGTGGGTATGGCGAATGGCTGGTGAACGTCATCTGCCAGCGTGTGTAATGCCACCAGTAAAATTCGGAGGCGGTGGTGTTATGGTGAGGTCGTGTTTTTCATGGAGGGGCTTTGCACCCCTTGTTGTTTTGCGTGGCACTATCACAGCACAGACCTACATTGATGATTTAAGCGCCTGCTTGCTTTGCACTGTTGAGGAGCAATTCGGGGATGATGATTGCGTCTTTCAACACGATCGAGCACCTGTTCTTAATGCAAGTCATGTGGTTGAGTGGCTACACGACAATAGCATCCCTGTAATGGACTGGCCTGTACAGAGTCCTGACCTGAATCCTATGCAACACCTTTGGAATGTTTTGGAACGCCGACTTCGTACCAGGCCTCACAAACCGACGTTGATACCTCTCCTCAGAGCAGCATTCCGTGAAGAATGGGCTGCCATTTCCCAAGGAACCTTCCAGCACCTGACTGAACGAATGCCTGCGAGGGTGGAAGCTGTGATCAAGGCTAAGGGTGGGTCAGTGCCATATGGAATTCCAGCCTCACGAACTAGTAAGTCATTTTTAGCTAGGTGTCCGGATACTTCTAATGACATAGTCTACTCTACATAAGCAGAATTACGAACTGACATACAAATATCGATACAGATACAAAATAGGTCGAAAATAGGTGTAACAAGTCCACTATCGTACAGACACCATTGTGTCTCCGCTTGCTCCCAGCTTCCTCAACATGGGCAACAGACCACAGACAGAGCTGAATACACCCATCACAGGGGAAGAAATAAAACAAGTATTGCATAAAAAACGCAACACTGTTGTCGGCATTACATAAAGGCACCTGAAGGAATGTCCTAACCCCTTCTTAGTAACCCTCATACAGGAAACTAAGCTGAACTGCGGATAATCTCTCAAATCCTACGTTTCCTCAAATCATACAAAACCCTAGCAATATTTCCTCCTGCCGACCCATCAGCTCAATCTCGGTGTTTCGCAAAGTCTTCGAATCTGTACTCTCGCAACGCAGCCATAAACGCCTAACACTTAACCCTTACTGTCTTTCATACGAGCTTCTTCTCTGAATACGAACTTCTGTGCCTCATAATCTCCCATGCCATCAACATACCAACAGGAAATCTGTAAATTTCGGACCTCTCGCCCCTGAAGAAGCCTACGACCGTGTCTCCTGTCTGAACTCCAGACATATATATTACAGCGGACATACTACGTTCACCTAATTTGTCCTTTCTAACCGTTCATCCTTTGTCATTATTAAAACCAAACAATTCCTGATTCTTCTATCCTGCTGAATGTGTGCTCCAGACTCTATCCTCTCCCCTCTCCTTTACATCCTGTACACTGTCGATATGTCAAAACTACCGACTCCCCACCCCCAGCCCAACCTCCTTCAGTAGTCGGTGGAACTGCATTCCTGGGCCCATACTCAACACTTTGGAAGCCCCTAAAGTGCTCCAACTCTATCTTGTCGTTTTCCTCCAGATGTCTCTTGAAGATAAATCCCTCCAAGACACATGCAATAATTATAGTACGAGCCAGGCATAGTTTCTGCACCCATGTCTCTTCCCTCACCATTTATAACCGATATGTCCCGTTAAAAAAAAGTGTGTGAAATCTTATGGGACTTAACTGCGAAGGCCATCAGCCCCTAAGCTTACACACTACTTAATTTAAATTATCGTAAGGACTAACACACACACCCATGCCCGAGGGAGGACTCGAACCTCCGCCGGGACCAGCCGCACAGAAATGTCCAGTTAACTAATTCACTAAAATATCTTGGTCTGACCCCCGATTGGCAGCTAACATGTAAACCTCACCCACTAACTACCCAACAGAAAGCCCCCAGTAGACGAAAGCTACTGAAAGCGCTAACCGACTGAACAAGAGGTCTGCAACCGTCCACTATAATCCACACTTACAAAACGTTGATCTTCTCTAGCCTCTCCACGCAGTATTGACATTCGCTTCAATAAAATTCTATCACTCCAACAAAATTCTTGTAAGCCACGCACTCCGTCACTTTCCTCATCCGCTTGATTTCCCTCAGGTGGATATTCTACCATTTTATCAAATCCCGACGTCCTCAACTCACACCGAAGACCTCCACGTATCCTACACTATCTGTTAACTAGGTTCCAATATCCCCATTATTTCTCTTCCTATTATTAATCCTGATATTAGTCCAAACCCACAACAACACATCCCACCGTCCCTGGACCTGCACACGCTCTACGAGGTTGAGTAAAATTCTAGCACTCGGGCTTCTCAGCGCGACTCCTCACTTGCCAGCGATAAAAAAAAAAAGTCTCACACAAAATTTCTTCCGGCGAGTACATCTTTCAGAAAAAGGAGGTTAAAGAGTGGCAATCTGGCAACACTGTAACTAAATGTGTGGGAACTATCTCTGTCAGCACGTGTTACGCCTATTGTGTGCTTGGTGCAGTGGATAGAGTTTTGGGTTAGCTTGCAGGAGGTCGGTGGTGCGATCCTGGGTTGAGATATATGTTTTTAATCTGCTAAATATAGTCCAGGTGGTACGGTATCTGACATCTTAATGCTCGACAGCGATTGCAGCGGGTTCTGTAGAAAACATTTGCACTTACATACCACAATCGTGGAAATGGAAGATTGGTCAGCTTTGAAAGAAGCCCTTTCGACGTCGTGAGAGTGAATTTATTCCCACCACTTCATCTACTAGATGGGAAATCTGTTTTCTTTGTACCCTCCTCCAATGGTCCCATAGATTAATACCAGCTATTGTTATTGCTTCATTCACGTCCATTACATTTCATTAGGGCTTCACGTTGCCAATAAGTCTAGCAATGTGCTTTGCGAATAATGTCCAAACACGGTTATTATTTGTATGTGTTATCACCATGGTCCCTCTAATTATGCCTTTCAACGTTGAGTCTGGCAACCGCATGCTGTCTAGTAGGTATCTCAAAGCATTACTACTATAGTTATTATTATGACTATTATTATTATATCAATGGGATTGCGGAAACATGGCATCTATTGCCATTAGGGAAACAGTATAATTCGAAACCGAACATTTCGCAATTAGCGGTGTCGGGATGATTCATACAGAACAATATCTGTCAGAGGGGTAATGAGCGTTAGCTGGAACAGCACGCAGGACTGACGGCATGTTTATACGGTATGCTCTGTCCACCACACGGGGACTAGTAGTAACGTCCCCATTACAGACTCCAATGTACATGCGTACATGTATCGAAATTTCTCATTGTAAACCCCTAAACCAGTGTGGCAGACGTATGGCATACACTAACGATGAATATGTGGATATGCTTCTGGTCCTTGCTGCATCTGATGACTGGCCCGGTTTTGCCGCTCGTGAATATGCTGCTAGATATCCTCATCCAGATAAAAATGTGTTTCGTGGCCTGGAGCTGCACCTTCGGGAGTCCGGTTCTCTCCTTACACCATCGCGTGACATAGGCCGTCCACGGCCTCGCTGTACTCCAGCTACTGAGAAAGCTGGCAGATGAAAACTGTGTGCCCGAGCGAGACTCGAACTCGGGATTTTTGCCTTTCGCGGGCAAGTGCTCCACCAACTGAGCTACCGAAGCACGACTCACTGGCGCTCCTCACAGCGCTACTTGTGCAAGTATCTCGTCTCCTACCTTCCAAACTTTACAGAAGCACACAGTTTTAATCTGCCGGGAAGTTTCATATCAGCGCACACTCCGCTGCAGAGTGAAAATCTCATTCTACTGAGAAAGCTGTTATGGAGATGATACGCCAAGAACCTCAGCGAAGTACTCTTAGCGTAGCAAGGTAGCTGCGTGTCTCGCAATGCACGGTCGTTAACGTACTGCAAGAGCATGGGCTGCACCCCTATCTTTATAGTTTCACGCAACACCTGCCTCCTGCACATCGCCATCAGTGGATGCTATTCTGCGAATGGTTCCAATAACAGAAAGAAGCCAACGATGACTCCGTGAAGATCGTAATATGGTCGGATGAAACAGTATTCACTCGTGAGGATGTCTTCAACATGCACAATGCCCGCCACTGGTGTGAGGTTAATCCGCATGTGACTCGTGACCGTGGATATCCAGTCCGCTTTGATATCAACGTATGGGCCTGAATATTCGGCTACAGATCTTTGGGGTTGTACAAGTTGACGCTGCTCTTGTTACTGTGGACACAGCTTGCTGCGAAGGGTCCAGAGCTGTAGGTTCAGGCTGGTTGCGCAATGTTTAGACGTACAGGGAGGTCGCTTTGAAAATCTGTTGTTCTGGGGACAGCGTATTCTGTAGTGATGGTCATACGGTCATTAATATGGACATTATTATTGTCACTGATTGATAATGTGCGACATCTGAGCACTCATATTACATATGACAAGTAGATGTGTTGCTGTACTGTGTTATCATCTTTAGCTTCTCGAAATTGATATTGTTTTTGTTGTTATTCTGTCCTATAACAGGTCATTTGTTTCAACTGTCTGTTTCTTATTTGTCTAACCATGTATTTGTTATGTTCAGCGTTACAAAATATCTTGAATTCAGCATACATGTGACGTAAGAAACGGTTTATATTACAGTATGAAATGTCAGAATGAATTTAGCAAAAAAATGCCACCTCAACCCAGGATCGAGCCCTCGACCCGCTGTATGATAACCCAAAACTCTGTCCATTGTACCAACTGTACAGCAGGCTCAGCATGTAATGACAGAGGTAGTTACCGTACATGTGGTTATAGTGTTGCCAGATTGCCACTCTTTAACGTCCTTTTCCTCCCTGTTGTCCCGCGCCGGAAGAAATTTTGTGACAGACATTTTTTTTATCGCTGGTATGTGAGGAGTCGCATTGCGAATCCCGAATGCGCGAATATCGCTTCACCCTGCTTATCCTCTTCCAACACAAATTCAGCCGACTCCCTCTCCCAGACAACGACGTACACTTCCGTCTTTATTGAGGTAAGCGACCATTCAGAACTGGCACTTAATGTATTATGGGAAGTCAATTCATTAAGTACCAATTCTGAATAGCTAGCTATATCAATAAAGACGGAAGCACTTCTCTGCCAAGAGAAGAAAACTGTGCCCTGTCGGCTGCTGTTTTATCCGTCCGACCAACTGTAACTATAGCTCTTACCCACTTATCCCATAATAGTTCAGGGATCCTCCCTCTCCCTTCTTCCCCCACTTTCGCCATCCTTTCTCGATACCATGGCCCTGCATGCAGTCTTTCTGTTTTCCCGCTATTCATACCAACAGCTGCCTTCGTCTCGTTGGATACTGCCCAAAAGACCCATGTTGTTGTTGTTGTTGTGGTCTCCAGTCCAGAGACTGGTTTCATGCAGCTCTCCATGCTACTCTATCCTGTGCAAGCTTTTTTTATCTCCAAGTACCTACTGCAACCTACATTCTTCTGAATCTGTTTAGTGTATTCATCTCTTGTCCTACCTCTGCGATTTTTACCCTCCACGTTCCCCTCCAATAGTAAACTGGTGATCCCTGGATGCCTCAGAACATGCCCTACCAACCGATCCCTTCTTCTAGTCAAGTTGTGCCACAAATTTCTATTCTCTCCAATTCTATTCAATGCCTCCTCATTAGTTATGTGATCTACCCATCTAATCTTCAGCATTCTTCTGTAGCGCCACATTCGAAAGCTTCTATTCTCTTCTTGTCCAAACTATTTATCGTCCATGCTTCAATTGGCTCTGAGCACTATGGGACTTAACATCTGTGGTCATCAGTCCCCTAGAAGTTATAACTACTTAAACCTAACTAATCTAAGGACATCACACACATCCATGCCCGAGGCAGGATTCGAACCTGCGACCGTAGCAGTCGCGCGGTTCCGGACTGTTATCGTCCATGTTTCACTTCCATACATGGCTACACTCCATACAAATACTTTCAGAAACGACTTCCTGACATTTAAATCTATACTCGATGTTAACAAATTTTCTCTTCTTCAGAAACGCTTTCCTTGCCATTGCCAGTCTACATTTTATATCCTCTCTATTTCGACCATTATCAGTTACTTCGCTCCCCAAATAGCAATACTCATTTACTACTTTAAGAGTCTCATTTCCAAATCTAATACCCGCAACATCGCCTGATTTAATTCGAGTACATTTCATTATCCTCGTTTTGCTTTCGTTGATGTTCATCTTATACCCTCCTTTCAAGACACTGTCCATTCCGTTCAGCTGCTCTTTTAGATCCTTTGCTGTCTCTGACAGAATTACAATGTCACAGGCGAATCTCAAAGTTTTTACATATTCTCCAGGGATTTTAATTCCTACTCCGAATTTTTCTTTTGTTTCCTTTACTGCTTGCTCAGTGTACAGATTGAATAACATCGGGGATAGGCTACAACCCTGTCTCACACCCTTCCCAACCACTGCTTCCCTTTCATGTCCCTCTACTCTTATAACTGCCATCTGGTTTCTGTACAAATTGTAAATAGTCTTTCGCTCCCTGTATTTTACCGCTTCCACCTGTAGAATTTGAAAGAGAGTATTCCAGTCAACATTGTCAAAAGCTTTCTCTAAGTCTACAAATGCTAGAAATATAGGTTTGCCTTTCCTTAATCTACTTTCTAATATAAGTCGTAGGGTCAGTATTGCCTCACGTGTTCCAACATTTCTACGGAATCCAAACTGATCTTCCCCGACGTCAGCGTCTACCAGTTTTTCCATTCCTCTGTAAGAGTTCGCTTTAGTATTTTGCAGCTGTGACTTATTAAACTGATAATTCGGTAATTTTCACATCTGTCAAACCCTACTTTCTTTGGGATTGAAATTATTATATTCTTCTTGAAGTCTCAGGGTATTTCACCTGTCTCATACACCTTGCTCACCAGATGGTAGTATTTTGTCAGGACTAGCTCTCCCAATGCTATCAGTAGTTCTAATGGAATGTTGCCTACTCCCGGGGCCTTGTTTCGACTTAGATTTTTTTCGCAGTTGGTCCACTTTTTACTGAAAACACAGGGATGTTTTTCAAAAGAATGTCATCACTTGGTCAATGAGTTTTAAATATTTTTTATCTTTTTTTAGTCCTTCAATACTAATCTAAACAACGAAGAATGTCAAGTATCAATTTTATGTACACTCCTACAAAATTGACCCTTTTATAGATCTTAAAAACACCTGTAACTTTACAGCTTTTAACCATATGTAATCTGTCGTGTATGCAGTGTCTCCGTTATACGATGTACAATGCAAAGTCCTTCAGACATGCATATATGTCTGAAGACACAGACACTGCGGCGAACGACAGCCGATTGGAATCAATTAAATCTATTCACAATTGCGAATACGATTAGATTTCAGCTGCATATTGCCTAGTGAGAATGAAAATCTATGCCAAACCGGGACTCAAACCCTGCTTCCTGCTTCTCGCTAGCGGTCGACTTAACCATTTAGGCTACCCGTGCAAGCCTCCAGGAGTGACCCAAGCCTCCTTACGGTCTACGTGTGCCTGCTTCTTGTACTTGCACAATTACTGTTTTTCCTACAAAGGGAGAGATATTAATTATCTTTGTCGCGGCTTTGTCGTAGTATGAAATTATGTATGCAACGTCTGTGTTGGACGATGAAATATGCAATGTCTGGAGGTGAATGCATGTACACTACCAGCCATTAAAATTGCTACACAACGAAGATGACGTGCTACAGACGCGAAATTTAACCGACAGGAAGAAGATGCTGTGATATGCAAATGATTAGCTTTTCAGACCATTCACACAAGGTTGGCGCCTGTGACGACACCTACAACGTGCTGTCATGAGGAAAGTGTCCAACCGATGTCTCATACACAAACAGCAGTTGACCGGCGTTGGCTGGTGAAACGTTGTTGTGATGCCTCGTGTAAGGAGGAGAATTGCGTACCATCACGTTTCCGACTTTGATAAAGGTCGGATTGTAGCCTATCGCGATTGCGGTTTATCGTATCGCGACATTGCTGCTGGCGTTGGTCGAGATCCAATGACTGTTAGCAGAATATGGAATCGGTAGGTTCAGGAGGGTAATACGGAACGCCGTGCTGTATCCCAACAACCTCGTATCACTAGCAGTCGAGATGACAGGCATCTTATCCGCATGGCTCTAACGGATCGTGCAGCCACGTTTCCATCCCTGAGTCAACAGATGGGGACGTTTGCAAGACAACAACCATTTGCACGAACAGTTCGACGACGTTTGCAGCAGCATGGACTACCAGCTCGGAGACCATGGCTGCTGTTACCCTTGACGCTGCATCACAGACAGGAGCGCCTGTGGTGGTGTACTCAAAGATGAACCTGGGTGCACGAATGGCAAAACGTCATTTTCGCGGATGAATCCAGGTTCTGTTTACAGCATCATGATGGTGGCATCCGTCGCGGTGAACGCACATTGGAAGAGTGTATTCGTGATACCATACTGGCTTATCACCCTGCGTGATGGTATGGGGTGCCATTTGTTTACATGTCTCGGTCACCTCTTGTTCGCATTGACGGCCATTTGAACAGTGGACGTTACATTTCAGATGTGTTACGACCCGTGGCTCTACCCTTCATTCGATCCCTGCTAAACCCTACATTTAAGCAGGATAACGCACGACCGTATGTTGGAGGTCCTGTACGGGGCTTTCTGGATACAGAAAATGCTCGGCTGCTGCCCTAGCCTGCACATACTCTCCAGATCTCTCGCCAATTGAAAACGTCCGGTCAATGATGGCCGAGCAACTGGCCATTCACAATACGCCAGTCACTACTCTTCATGAACTGTGGCATGGTGTTGAAGCTGCATTGGCAGCTGTACCTGTACACGCCATCCAAGCTCTGTTTGACTCTATGCCCAGGCGTATCAAGGCCGTTATTACGGCCAGAGGTGGTTCTTCTGGGTACTGATTTCTTAGGATCTATGCACCCAAATTGCGTGAAAATGTAATCACAATCCAGTTCTAGTATAATATATTTGTCCAATGAATACTCGTTTATGATCTGCATTTGTTCTTGGCGTAGCAATTTTAATTGCCAGTAGTGTATGAAGGAACAGACACTGTGGCGAACGACAGCCCTATGAATGAATTAAATGTATTTGCAATTGCGAAGACGCTGAATCTTCAGCTGCACAGTGGGTTAGTGACAACGAAAATCTGTGCCAGACCGGGAGTAGAATCCTGATTTCCCGCTTATTGCGAACGATCGCTTTAACTACTTGATCTACCCAAGCACGTCCCTAGGACTTACATACGTTGACTTATGGAGGTTCGGATTGGCTCTGGAGGCGTGCTCCGGTATACTAAGTTGTTAAGACGATAAGCTGGGGTTCAGGATTCGAGTGCCGGTCTGGCGCTGATTTTCATTACCACTAAACCATAATGCAGCTGAAGTCTAATCATATTCGTAGTTGTTTTTAAAGCTTTGACTGACCAGTGGAATGTTTGTACCGCTGTCAGACCGACTCAGCCCCCATGGTGCAAGTGTGATGAAATAACAATAAGAAAAAATAAATTCGTATTACGCGAACAGAATATTTAAACTCCAATGACACGCGGATATTGTCGCAAACGAAACGACACAATGACACACTTCGCGGGACAGGAAGAGCTACAATTAAAAAACAACCTGTTTTTATAAAAAAATTCTTGAATAATCTGTTCCTAGCCGAATTGTTGTTTAGGTGATTTATGTCCTTACAGTTACCACGGGAAAATGGTACCGTATGGCGAAATCGCGATTGTGGTAACTACACAAATTTAATTACACCCCAGGTGGAAAATGTTTCCCCTTCTTAAATCAACATGCAAATTGAATTTCTGAATGAGAAATCCACCGCGTAAGCTTAGCTTTAGTTATATTTATCTTCACGTTGTTTGCGTGGTTGTGCAGAAATGCATATCACTTTTTATCGTGGCATGTAGTGTACTTCACGCCAGAATGATCATCTGATGTTTAATACTTGTCGCCTCTACGATTTTGCAGTTCTAATGCCCGGCAGCGTATTTCAGGAGGAGAACATTTTAAGGATCTGACAGTGAAAATGCTTTATATTTGGAGTGTCTGTGTGCAAAACAGTGATTCAGAGAATCCGTACTTACATGTTTCGCTTCATCTTGGCTTTCAAAACGTGTCAAAGCAGCGGTCTTTGCACGCAGTTAAAGTATCGAGCCTCTGAGTGCGGCATTCATTGCTAGTGGCTGAGCTGGAAAGACAGCAGTGTGAAGGAGGTGAGTAAAATTGTGAGTAGGAGGCAGAGGGAGGTATTGGGCAACATAAGTGTGGAAGTGTCAGAGGTGCAGCTCCTTCAAGTCGGTGCAAACGTAAACATGTATTGGCTCATAGAGCAGTCTTTTATTTTGTACCTATTTTACAAATGATTTACATGTATACATCTTTTCCTCACGGATATGACAGTGTTATTGAATCAAAGCGCTTGAGAACAGTACATGAAAAATGTGCACATCGACACTCTTGTTATGAGGTAGGTTAGTTCCCCATCAGTCCACGACCAGCTGTCTGAATGATCCCTCGACGCCGAACAGGTCGCTGCGTGTCTTGGGCTTCCCCGTCCTCTTGGACTCGTCCGTCCCGTATTTCTCGTCCTCCTTCAGGTACTCAGCGAAGCTCTCCAGCTGCTTACGCCATGGGGCTGCAACACCAGGCACAACACTTGTCATCAGTGTTAAAAACAAAACTCTCCGTACTTTGTGAGTTCCTGGACTCAGATAGCCGTTAGGTAAAACTCTTGTATTTGATGATCCGTAAAGGCCTCCGAAACGCATCGACATTAATAAAGAATAATAAATAGCTACAGATAATTTTAACGATTCGAAATCTTTAATATGCACTATCTGACCAAAAGTATCCGGGCAACTACGCTGGTGCCTAAAATTAAATCAAGAAACAGAAGGTTTGCAACGTTGCACTTACTTGCCACAAAGCAGTACAAATAGTGATAGCAAAGTAGAAATAATGTAATGAATACAGAGCGTAATCAACTATAGCACGCGTAACGGTAGACAAAAATTATCTTGGTTTCTTTCCATCTGAATGGATTTGTACGCTCATGCTGACAACTGGTTAAGGTGCTCAGTGTGAGGTGTGACCACCTCTTGCACCAATACAGGCCTGACGAAGACGGGACACGCTATGAATGATGTCATCAATCTCATGTTGACGCAATAACACCCATTCTTCCTGCAGGGCTACTCACAAGTCTTGGAGAGTGGTTAGTGGATGGTGACATTGTGCAACCCATCTCCCGAGTGCATCCCAGACATGCTCTATTTGATTCAAATCGGGAGAGCAAGCAGCCCACGCCAAGCCTGCAGTATCTTCCGTTTCTAGAAAAAACATCAACTACCTGTGCTCTATGAGGTCGAGTATTATTGTCCGTCAATACGAAGTCTGGGCCCACAGTACCTCGCAACAGCCTCCCAAGACCTTCTCAAGGTATCTGAAGCAGTTAAATCTTGTTGGTTCACCTGTACAATTTAATGAAGAGCTGTTCGTGTGGTCAAAATAATTCCTGCCCACACCATTAGGTATCCTCCTCGATATAGGTCTCCTTCCATAATGGTTGCATTTCGAAATAGTGTTCTGCTTGACCTCCAGATGCGAATCCGTCGAAAACCACTTTCCAGACCAAATCGCGACTCAGCTGTGAAAAGAACATTGGGCCACCGTTCGACCGTCCAGGTGACGTGTTGAAGACTCCACTCTAGACGTTCCTATCTGTGAAGACACGCCAGACAGCAGGTCTGCAATAACAGAAGCCACTGTGCTGAAGCTTCCTCTACACCGTTTGCCTCGATGCAACACAGCCAGGGTACGCTGCGAGGTCAGATGCCCCAGTTGCAGTGCACCACTAAGGTGGTACCGCCGTGCCCTTACTCTTTCTGATGTGGTCGACCCTGTCCTGGTCTCTGGGATACAGTTTCGGTCCCTTTAAATTGTCGTCTCATCCGAGAAACGACAGAACAATTCGCATTCAGCCAACTGGCCTCATCAGGTTGTGACCCTCCTGCTTCCATTCTTCCCATGGCCCTCCACAGCGTCTTCTGTGTGCCATACTGCACCGTTGCCACTGTGTATATCTCGATTATGGATATGGGACTACCTTACAAACACGGCCCCGCTTGATAGGTGTCCTGATGTCATTGCTGGCGTGGTTGTCCGTTGACTGGAATGCCGTATTCGGTGCAGAACACCATCGTAACGACATTTGTTGACAGTTTGTACTATTATATCGTTAATTAGACACAGCACGGGGAAATGGAAGTTTGTTGCTTAAATTTTGGGCACCAGTGTATTAGTGGACATTAATGTGGGGTCCCCTCACTTCACCTGGACTCTACTGGGGATACTTTCAGTGAGGAGTCTGAAGGAGTCTGAATTTCTGTGAAGGAATGGCAGCTTGTACTTCCTAAGGAGCCGAAACCACTGAAGGTGGTGAACTGGTTATCGGGATTAATACGTAAGTATTTATTGTGATCTGGACTGTCTTTTTCTATTGTATCCTAATAGGTGCTCCATTAGGTTCAGGTCGGGACGATGGGCAGGCAAGTTCATTTCAGGACTGTTACTGTCCACAATCCGCTGCATCACAGATGGTGATGTTACAGTTTGCTTCACTGTATCACTATTAGTCTGATTGCAACAACGACATATGGTAAGTACCATTGAGTTTAAGAACTGGTAAATGAAACTTTTCTTAAAGTAATGTTTAAATTTACTGAAAACTATAAAATGTGTGTACTTTTTTCTTTCTTTTTGTTCATGAGGGGCGCAGCAAAAGTGATTTTCATCCATACACGAGACGCTGACGCCATCGGAAGTTGGCTCCTACGAGCCTGCGACCACGGGGGAGATGATCATGCTGGAAGCTACACTTACTTACTACGTGCACCGTTTTAATAATGTAAATTTGTGAAGAAAATGCTACCACCAATACTTTAGTACACTACATAACTGATTTCAAGCTTTACGTGACGAAGGATGTGTAATACTCTCAGAAATAAAACTGCTGAAAGTGTTTCACTTAATTATAAACATGTTCGTGAAGCTATTTTATGGTGAGTTACTATTGGAAATAGTTTCAGAGTCGTACACAATAGCGTTCTTAATGTTCATCAAGCATATCAAGTCGGAATAAAGATTAACGAAAACGCTCAAGAATTGACAAAAAATGGTTCAAATGGTTCTGAGCACTATGGGACTTAACATCTGAGGTCATCAGTCCCTTAGAACTTAAAACTACTTAAACCTAACTAACCTAAGGACATCACAAACATCAATGCACACACATCCATCACACACATCCAGGCCCGAGGCACTGTGTTATCAGGATGAAGAGCCTAGAACCGCTCGGCCACAAAATCCGGCTACCCTGACAATAATCTATTCGAAGTACAATGGGATAGGAGTGATCATGGAAATAGGATCACATTTGAGGAAGTGGAGAAAATGGTCAATAGATTGCAGTGCAATAAAGCGGCTGGGGTGGATAAAATTAAGTCGGAACTCATAAAATACAGTGGAATGTCAGGTCTACACAGGATAACTGAAATGGCGTGGGAGTCGGGACAGATTCCATCAGACTGGAGGAAAGCAGTAATCACACCAATCTTTAAACGAGGCAACAGAAAAGATTGTAACAAATACAGAGGTGTATCTTTAATCAGCGTTGTGAGTAAAATCTTCTCAGGAATTGTTGAAAGCAAAGTGCGAGTATTAGTTGAGGACAAACTGGATGAAAATCAGTGTGGGTTTAGGCCTCTTAGAGGTTGTCAGGACCAGATCTTTAGCTTACGACAAATAATGGAGAAGTGTTTTGAGTGGAACAGGGAATTGTATCTACGCTTTATACATCTAGAAAAGGCATATGATCTGGTTCCTAGGAGAAAGTTATTGTCTGTTCTCCGAGATTATGGAATAGGAGGCAAACTTTTGCAAGCAATCAAAGGTCTTTACATAGACAGTCAGGCAGCAGTTAGAGTTGACGGTAAATTTAGTTCATGGTTCAGAGTAGTTTCAGGGGTAAGACAAGGCTGCAACCTGTCTCCACTGTTGTTCATATTATTTATGGATCGTATGTTGAAAACAATAGACTGGCTGGGTGAGATGAAGATATGTGAACACAAAATAAGCAGTCTGGCAAATGCGGATGACTTAGTTGTGATGGCAGATTCGATTGAAAGTTTACAAAGTAATATTTCAAAGCTAGATCAGAAATGCAAGAACTATGTTATGAAGAAAAGCATCCCCAAAACGAAAGGAATGTGAGTGGGAAAGAGATATAAGCGGATTGAGTGCCAAATAGGCGGAACAAAGTTAGAACAAGTGGACGGTTTCAAGTACTTAGGATGCATATTCTCACAGGATGGCATCATAGTGAAAGAACTGGAAGCGAGGTGTAGCAAAGCTAATGCAGTGAGCGCTCAGTTACGATCTACTGTCTTCTGCAAGAAGGAAGTCACTACCAAGACTATGTTATCTGTGCACCGTTCAATCTTTCGACCAACTTTGTTGTATGGGAGCGAAAGCTGGGTGGATTCAGGTTACCTAATCAATAAGGTTGAGGTTACCGATATAAAAGTAGCTAGTATGATTGCAGGTACTAGTAGATGGTAACAATGGCAGGAGGGTGTCCACAATGAGAAAATCAAAGAAAAACTGGGAATGAACTCTATAGATGTAGCTGTCATGGCGAATAGGCTTAGATGGTGGGGTCATATTACACGCATTGGAGAAGCAAGGTTACCCAAGAGACTCATGGGTTCAGCAGTAGAGGGTAGTAGCAGACGAGGTGGACCAAGAAGAAGGTACCTGGATTCGGTTAAGAATGATTTAGAAGTAATAGGCTTAACATCAGAAGAGGCACCAATAATCTATTCTGTTTCCACACCACATTCCTTCTGCCTTCTCAATGGCATTTTTAAACACCTTACAGTACTGTTTGTAATGGACTATTGCAGCTCGAGTGTTCCTATCCCTTATGCTTTGATATGATTCCCACTTGTTCTAAGCTGGCCGGGGTGGCCGAGCGGTTCTAGGCGCTACAGTCTGGAACTGCGCGACCGCTACGGTCGCAGGTTCGAATCCTGCCTCGGGCATGGGTGTGTGTGATGTCCTTAGGTTAGTCAGGTTTAAGTAGTTCGAAGTTCTAGGGGACTGATGACCACAGATGTTAAGTCCCATAGTGCTCAGAGCCATTTGAACCATTTGAACCTAATACTGTGTATCTGTCAGAGAGACTTCACTTAAGCAGCTGACTTCAGTCTAAAATATGTGCAGCTCTAAGACTGAAGGAATTTCTCGATAAGTGATCCCCCCCTCCCCATTGCTCTGTTACCTATAAACTTTGCCATCTGCTTCTTACGAAAACTACTGAGAAGCAGGCGATGCCTAGTGAAGAGTAATCTATCGACAGCAACTGGTTACAGTGCAATGCGAGCGTACCCTTCGTCATCAGTTCATTCTCAAGCCCCACGCTAAAACGCCTAAAAACAGTGTTAAGACGAAGCCGATGATGAGGCTGAAACACACGAGGTTCACATTATTCCAATACACCGGGGAGATACAAACACCCTCTCCGTAATGAAGTAGCTGTCTCTTATTCAGTCCCCAATTAGTATACATTGTCCGAGAAAAGAAAAGGCACTCCGAATGAGAGGAAGAAACGACACAAACCTCACTCATAGGTAGGTTACGAGGGTATTTGATGTTATTTCTGTGATTACAAAGTCGAGTCAAATTTACATCGAAATTGGCGGTCCGTTTATCAGTACGGTTTTGTGCCCACTCTGCCCTGGATGCAAGCGCTGATTCCGTTGGAAGGCTGTCATAAAGCCGTTGTATTCTGTCCTGAACCAAGCTGATCCACATCCTTCGTTAACTGGTCCTTGACAAAGCCGATACAGCATTGGGACGGAACTGATAGTCGATCTGTTCGCACAAACGTTCTATCGGATACCGCTCTGAGGATATTGCTGGACATGGGAGCACATTGATACCACACAAACGGTTCAAAATGGCAGTACGTCACTGTCGCACGAGACGTAACACACGGGAACGTAGGATGCCAATAACGTACCACTGTGCAGTCAGTTTTCTCGAACACTGCCAGTTGTGACCTGACGTCGTACTCGATGGTTCGCCACACCACGGACCCCGGGAGTAACACCGCTGTGGCCGTCCAAAACATTGCGGGAATAGAGCCTCTGTCTAGGTCGTCGCCACTCTCGGCGAGGATAGGCATCTGGTGTAGTGTAAAACTGCAGTTCATCACTGAACAGAGTGAGGCGGCGTTCACCAACAGTCTATGCTTCCTCGTCACAGCACCACTCCAAAACGCAGCCATTTGTGTTGTGGTGTTACCGACAGCATACCGTGGGACGCTAATTCCCTAGTCTGACTGCCGCTGTTTTCCGACCAGTAATGTGGAATGGCGCTGACTGTTGCACAGTGTCCTCTACTTGTTCTCGGAAGGCGCGAGGAGGATAGAGCTGATGCTAAGAACTACCGCCCAGTCTCACTTCTGACAGCTTTTCCGAAATTCTTGAAAAAATTATTTATTCAAGAGTTGCATCACGTATTTGTAAAAATTAAGTACTAACAAAATGTCAGTTTGGTTTTCAGAAAGACTTTTGAACAGAAAATGCTACATATGCTTTCACTGATCAAATATTAAATGCAATGAGCAACCGCACATCACGCATTGGGTTATTTTGTGATCTCTCAAAGGCTTTTGACTGTGTGAATCGTGAAATTCTTCTAGATAAGCTTAAGTATGCACAAATGGATTAACTCATATTTAACTGAAAGAGTGCAGAAGGTTGAAACTAACAGTACACAAAAAAAAAAAAAAAAAAAAAAACAGCAGTGTTCTCTAACTGGGGAGGTATCAAGAATGGTGACCCATTGCAAATTTTGGTGATAAACATATCAGTAAATTAGCCTAATACGACTATTTCCTTTCACTGCTTTCATATGGCATCATATTTTGGGGCAATCCGTCATTAAGAGAGAAATTGTTCATTGCACAAAAGCGTGTAATCAGAATAATACCTGGAGACCACCCAAGATCACCTTGCAGACATTTATTTAAGGAACACGGGATATTCACAGTACCATCGCAATACATAAATACACTTATGAAATTTCTCATTAATAAACCATCCCAATTCAAAAATAAGAGTGAAGTGCACAGCTATAACACTAGAAGAAAGGATCATATCCACTATGTTGTTGTTGGCTTCAGTCCTGAGACTGGTTTGATGCAGCTCTCCATACTACTCTATCCTGTGCAAGCTGCTTCATCTCCCAGTACCTGCTGAATCCTACATCCTTCTGAATCTGCTTAGTGTACTCATCTCTCGGTCTCCCTCTACGATTTTTACCCTACACGCTGCCCTCCAATGCTAAATTTGTGATCCCTTGATGCCTCAAAACATGTCCTACCAACCGATCCCTTCTTTCTAGTCAAGTTGTGCCACAAACTTCTCTTCTCCCCAATTCTATTCAATACCTCCTCCTTAGTTACGTGATCTCTCCACCTTAACTTCAGTATTCTTCTGTACCACATTTCGAAAGCTTCTATTCTCTTCTTGTCCAAACTAGTTATCGTCCATGTTTCACTTCCATACAAGGCTACACTCGAAACAAATACTTTCAGTAACGACTTCCTGATACATAAATCTATATTCTATATTAACAAATTTCTCTTCTTCAGAAACGCTTTCCTTGCCATTGCCAGTCTACATTTCATATCCTCTCTACTTCGACCATCATCAGTTATTTTACTTCCTAAATAGCAAAACTCCTTTACTACTTTAAGTGTCTCATTTCCTAATCTAATTCCCTCAGCATCACCCGATTTAATTTGACTACATTCCATTATCCTCGTTTTGCTTTTGTTAATGTTCATCTTATATCTTCCTTTCAAGACACTGTCCATTCCGTTCAACTGCTCTTCCAAGTCCTTGGCCGTCTCTGACAGAATTACAATGTCATCGGCGAATCTCAAAGTTTTTACTTCTTCTCCATGAATTTTAAAACCTACTCCGAATTTTTCTTTTGTTTCCTTTACTGCTTGCTCAATATACAGATTGAATAACATCGGGGAGAGGCTACAACCCTGTCTCACTCCTTTCCCAACCACTGCTTCCCTTTCATGCCCCTCGACTCTTATGACTGCCATCTGGTTTCTATACAAATTGTAAATAGCCTTTCGCTCCCTGTATTTTACCTCTGCCACCTTTAGAATCTGAAAAAGAGTATTCCAGTCAACATTGTCAAAAGCTTTCTCTAAGTCTACAAATGCTAGAAACGTAGGTTTGCCTTTTCTTAATCTTTCTTCTAAGGTAAGTCGTAAGGTCAGTATTGCCTCACGTGTTCCAACATTTCGACGGAATCCAAACTGATCCTCCCCGAGGTCCGCATCTACCAGTTTTTCCATTCGTCTGTTAAGAATTCGCGTTAGTATTTTGCAGCCGTGGCTTATTAAACTGATAGTTCGGTAATTTTCACATCTGTCTGCACCTGCTTTCTTTGGGATTGGAATTATTATATTCTTCTTGAAGTCTGAGGGTATTTCGCCTGTCTCATACATCTTGCTCACCAGCTGGTAGAGTTTTGTCAGGACTGGTTCTCCCAAGGCCGTCAGTAGTTCTAATGGAATGTTGTCTACTCCGGGGGCCTTGTTTCGACTCAGGTCTTTCAGTGCTCTGTCAAACTCTTCACGCTGTATCGTATCTCCCATTTCGTCTTCATCTACATCCTCTTCCATTTCCATAATATTGTCCTCAAGTACATCGCCCTTGTATAAACCTTCTATATACTCCTTCCACCTTTCTGCCTTCCCTTCTTTGCTTAGAACTGGGTTGCCATCTGAGCTCTTGATATTCATACACGTGGTTCTGTTCTCTCCAAAGGTCTCTTTAATTTTCCTGTAGGCAGTATCTATCTTACCCCTAGTGAGATAAGCTTCTACATCCTTACATTCGTCCTCTAGCCATCCCTGTTTAGGCATTTTGCACTTCTTGTCGATCTCATTTTTGCCTGCTTCATTTACTGCATTTTTATATTTTCTCCTTTCATCAACTAAATTCAATATTTCTTGTGTTACCCAAGGATTTCTAGCAGCCCTCGTCTTCTTACCTACTTTATCCTCTGCTGCCTTCACTACTTCATCCCTCAGAGCTACCCATTCTTCTTCTACTGTATTTCTTTCCCCTATTCCTGTCAATTGTTCCCTTATGCTCTCCCTGAAACTCTGTACAACCTCCGGTTCTTTCAGTTTATCCAAGTCCCATCTCCTTAATTTCCCACATTTTTGCAGTTACTTCAGTTTTAATATACAGATCATAACCAATAGATTGTGGGCAGAGTCCACATCTGCCCCTGGAAATGTCTTACAACTTAAAACCTGGTTCCTAAATCTCTGTCTTACCATTATATAATCTATCTGATACCTTTTAGTATCTCCAGCGTTCTTCCACGTATACAACCTTCTTTCATGATTCTTAAACCAAGTGTTAGCTATGATTAAGCTGTGCTCTGTGCAAAATTCTACTAGGCGGCTTCCTCTTTCATTTCTTAGCCCCAATCCACGTGGTCTGCAGCTTGGGGCATTGTTTGGTTTTTCGCGCATTACGCGAAAACTATGTAACTTACGGTGAAGAGTGACGCAGCAGTGGATTGTGGTCAGCAATATGCACCTTCTGAAAGATCGATCTTTATTTCAAGTCACGAGACTCAAAAGTTATAGTAACCTCAAAATCGGTTAATATCACGAGTACTGAAAGATTAATAAAAATAGCAAATACCAACTTACAGGGATGAGCGAGCACTCATTAGAAACGTTTCGTCATAGCGGATCGAGTGCCGTAGTCATATGTTCAGATTCATAAATAATTAAAACCGTAAAGAGCAATAAACAAAGTTTGAGGTAAAATTGTTTATAAAATTCAATAGAAAATTCATGACGTAAAGAACTGCACTGTATAATATTTTGGGTGGAATCACACGTATTGTAAACTACACTCCTGGAAATGGAAAAAAGAACACATTGACACCGGTGTGTCAGACCCACCATACTTGCTCCGGACACTGCGAGAGGGCTGTACAAGCAATGATCACACGCACGGCACAGCGGACACACCAGGAACCGCGGTGTTGGCCGTCGAATGGCGCTAGCTGCGCAGCATTTGTGCACCGCCGCCGTCAGTGTCAGCCAGTTTGCCGTGGCATACGGAGCTCCATCGCAGTCTTTAACACTGGTAGCATGCCGCGACAGCGTGGACGTGAACCGTATGTGCAGTTGACGGACTTTGAGCGAGGGCGTATAGTGGGCATGCGGGAGGCCGGGTGGACGTACCGCCGAATTGCTCAACACGTGGGGCGTGAGGTCTCCACAGTACATCGATGTCGTCGCCAGTGGTCGGCGGAAGGTGCACGTGCCCGTCGACCTGGGACCGGACCGCAGCGACGCACGGATGCACGCCAAGACCGTAGGATCCTACGCAGTGCCGTAGGGGACCGTACCGCCACTTCCTAGCAAATTAGGGACACTGTTGCTCCTGGGGTATTGGCGAGGACCATTCGCAACCGTCTCCATGAAGCTGGGCAACGGTCCCGCACACCGTTAGGCCGTCTTCCGCTCACGCCCCAACATCGAGCAGTCCGCCTCCAGTGGTGTCGCGACAGGCGTGAATGGAGGGACGAATGGAGACGTGTCGTCTTCAGCGATGAGAGTCGCTTCTGCCTTGGTGCCAATGATGGTCGTATGCGTGTTTGGCGCCGTGCAGGTGAGCGCCACAATCAGGACTGCATACGACCGAGGCACACAGGGCCAACACCCGGCATCATGGTGTGGGGAGCGATCTCCTACACTGGCCGTACACCTCTGGTGATCGTCGAGGGTACACTGAATAGTGCACGGTACATCCAAACCGTCATCGAACCCATCGTTCTACCATTCCTAGACCGGCAAGGGAACTTGCTGTTCCAACAGGACAATGCACGTCCGCATGTATCCCGTGCCACCCAACGTGCTCTAGAAGGTGTAAGTCAACTACCCTGGCCAGCAAGAGCTCCGGATCTGTCCCCCATTGAGCATGTTTCGGACTGGATGAAGCGTCGTTTCACGCGGTCTGCACGTCCAGCATGAACACCGGTCCAACTGAGGCGCCAGGTGGAAATGGCATGGCAAGCCGTTCCACAGGACTACATCCAGCATCTCTACGATCGTCTCCATGGGAGAATAGCAGCCTGCATTGCTGCGAAAGGTGGATATACACTGTACTAGTGCCGACATTGTGCATGCTCTGTTGCCTGTGTCTATGTGCCTGTGGTTCTGTCAGTGTGATCATGTGATGTATCTGACCCCAGGAATGTGTCAATAAAGTTTCCCCTTCCTGGGACAATGAATTCACGGTGTTCTTATTTCAATTTCCAGGAGTGTAGTTAAGTTATACTATACACTTAACTTGCAATATTTTTCATTGTTTGCAAATTATTATTAACATTTATCGCCCATAATTAATTAATTATTATAGATATGAAGATTTTGAGCAGCGCAATGTATAGATCGCTATAGATTATGTCTAAAAACGGTGCTATGTGCAGTTCTATGTTAGAACTTTGTAGCACAGATGTCAACAAACAAATTTGCTCTAAGTGGCGAAATTTTGAAAAAAACTAAAACTTGGTTTTCGGGCGATATAATAATCCTAGAAATTAATGTAATGTAGTAAACAACATGTACTTCTTAGCGCGTTTCTGATGTTCTGCTTATTTCTGTCGAGGGATGTATATATCAAAATTTTTAACCTCAACTGGTGAGATTGGTACTTAAATACCGGGGGGGGGGGGGGGGGGGGGGGGGGGGGGGGGGGAACATCCGAGCCTATATAAGCGAGCGGCCATCTTGGCCAGAGGTCAGTCAGTAGTTGGTCAGTCGTTTTGGAGGATAGGTGGCGAGCGAGCCCCACTTGAGAGTGGCCCATGTGATCGTTTGAGAATTTTTTTTTTCGCTCTGATTTATTTCGACAAAGAGTATTGTTTAATAGTGCAAGTGTCCAAGTACATATTTGGTGAACTGGAAGTGCTACGATTATTTGTGTGAGTACGAATTGTGGCCGTGCGGTTCTAGGCGCTTCAGTCTGGAACCGCGTGACTGCTACGGTCGCAGGTTCGAATCCTGTCTCGGGGTTGGATGTGTGTGATGTCCTTAGGTTAGTTAGGTTTAAACAGTTCTAATTTCTAGGGGACTAATGACCACAGTAGTTGAGTCCCATAGTGCTCAGAGCCATTTTGAACCTCCTTGTAAAACACAGGACTACTATAATTGATTCATTCCCTTTCAGAGTTCTATATTTTCCAAAATATTACATGTACAAATATGATTCAAGCATGGAAAGAACCGCAAACTCTCCGAATTTGCATTGTGTCCACCTGTTGGCGTTACGATTCCAGTGCTTTGACAAAATGGCAACAGAGCAAGGAAAGAGAACCTTTGGCCACCAAGCTGGTATTCAGCGACGAAGCACCCCCACCATTTATATGGAAAGGTCTATCGACACAATATGAAAGTGAGGGGCTCTGAAAATCCTCAAAAATTGTGGGACATGACCGAAGTTCACGGAGGTTAACGTTTTCTGTGCAGTGTCATAGACGAAGCTGTATGGGCTGTTCTCCTTCTGTGACAAGTCTCTGATGTGCACCTCTTACCGTGATACGTTGTAGTTGTGTTTGGTTCCACAACTGACTGCTGTTTCCGAGGATTCCATCTTCCAACAAGACAGGACACCCTCTCATTGCAGCATCGATGTTCGTCACTACTTAAACAACGTAGTTACACATTGCCGGATTGGGCGTAGTGATGAGGATGATCTGGCTCTGTTCCCTTGCCCCACCCCTTCTGACCCCCCCCCCCTCCCCTACACTTAGCCCGGGTACAAAATGACCATTAAGGACCGAGCTGTTGTGATGCAAATGGGTAGGAGGTTACTACAGTACATGCGGAACGAACTTTAGACTACGACGTGAACGTGTGTCTTGCGGCCCGAGGGACACTCACAGAACATTTGTAGAGTGCAAACGCAAACTCGGTGACTTTACGGTTCTATTTGTGCATCAATCATATTTCACATGTAATACACTCATGCTCATAAATTAAGGATAATTGCAGAATGTGGTGGCACACAACGTGGCACTACACAAACCTGGCGCTAATAACCTAGGCACATAGGGAACACAAACGACACTGATCTGTACGGCCACGGTATTGGTGATTAGTTGAGAAAACCGTCCCGTTTCCTGCGCATGTATCCCGACATCAATGTGAGATATGATTACCATGCACACGTACACAGGCCGTATAACGGCTTGGCATACTCTGTATCAGGTGGTCGAGCAGCTGCTGGGGTATAGCCTCCCATTCTTGCACCAGTGCCTGTCGTAGCTGAAGTGGCGTAGGAGTTTGAAGACGTGCAGCGATACGTCGACCGAAAGCATCCCAGATGGATCGATGGGGTTTAGGTTTGGAGAACAGGCAGGCCGCTCCATACGCCTGATATCTTCTGTTTCAAGTACTCCTCCCCGATGGCAGCTCGTTGGGGCCGTACGTTATCATACACCTGGAGAAAGGTGGGACCCACTGCACCCCTGAAAAGGCCGACATATTGGTGCAAAACGACGTCCCGATGCACCTGACCTGTTACAGTTCCTCTGTCAAAGACATGCAGGAGTGTACGTGCACCAATCATAATCCCACCCCTCACCATCAAACCAAGACTTCCATACAGGTTCGATTCAAGGACATTAAGGGGTTGGTATCTGGTTCCTGGTTCACGTCAAATGAAAACCCAGTGAGAATCACTGTTCAGACTATACCTGGACTCATCCGCGAACATAACCTTGGACCACTGTTCCAATTACCACGTACTGTGTTCTTGACACCAGGCTTTGCGGGCTCTCCTGTGACCAGGGGTCAGTGGAATGCACTTTGCAGGTCTCCGGGCGAATTAACCATGTCCGTTCAGTTTCCTGTAGACTGTGTGTGTGGAGACAACTGTTCCAGTGGCTGCGGTAAGGTCCCGAGCAAGGCTACCTGCAGTACTCCGTGGCCGTCTGCGGGCACTGATGGTGCGATATCGGTCTTCTTGTGGTGTTGTACACTGTGGACGTACCGTACTGTAGCCCCTGGACACGTTTTCTGTCTGCTGGAATCGTTGCCACAATCGTGAAATCACACTTTGTGGCACATGGAGGGCCGTGCTACGACCAGCCTCCAGTCGCCCTAGTATTCTACCCCTCATAACGTCATCAATATGTGTTCTTTGAGTCATTTTCAAGCCACAGTCACCATTAGCACGTCTGATAACGTCTGCACGCTTACTCTCTGCACAGTACTCTGACATGCAGCAACACACTGCAGCAACACACTTCTGCGTATGTGCTCTGCTGCCAGCGGCACCGTGCGACGACCTCAGGTCGACTGCACCGCATGGTCATACCACGAGGTGATTTAAAACCACAAACCGCCCACCAGAACGTTGTTTCACCATGTATCAACATTATCCTTAATTTATGAGCATGAGTGTACTTTGGAAAGTATAGAGCTTAGAGAATGAACGAATTATGTATAGTAGCGCTGTGATGAGTAGCTGAACATCAGCAACCATGTTGCATAGTATCCGCGAAGCACTTGGCACTTGACTCTGGCCGCAGAAACTCTTGTGGTACAAAATGCGCAGGTACTCACCCGTCACTTCCTCAAAGGTGCCAGCTGTTCCTCCGTAAATGTCGGGGAGCATATCCTTACTGAAATGTTTCAGCAGCGTTTCCAGCTTCGAGTGAATCACAACCTGCAAATCATATTCATCAAAATAGAGACATTCAGTACGCTAGACATCGATGTATAATTACTGTGGAGGTGAATTTGTCCAATTAGGACGCATTCACAGTAAAAAAAAGGTAGGAGTTGAGAAAAAAAACTGTCTGAACATACAAAGTTTTTGAGACTTTTCAGCCTACGCAAAAGAGTAAATTTTAGTGGTACAATGTTGTACCCAGACGCTCTGCTCCACTTAAGAAAAAGCCACGAAATATGAAATCAGCTGAACGGCTTGAAATTTGTGACACCTATAACATGTTAAAAGTTTTTTATATAATGAAATAGTCCCAACTGCATAAAGCTGTTTATTTATTTACTGCTGACCAGTTTCGGTCACCGTTCTGGTCATCATCAGACATCCACTCTGTGAAGAGAGTAACATGAATATACTTAGAGGAAACTAAACTACAAGCACAAAATGAAACACGGTACATCGAAAAATTCTTATAACAAAAAATTGCCCATGGGTGTCTGCTGAAGCTGGCGATATACAGGCGCCACTCTAGGAGGAATATAACCAGTGCGACCAGAACAGCGGTCCAAACCGGTTATTAGTAAATAAGTAAACATTTCTATACAGTTGGGGCCGTTTCACTATATAAAAATTTTTAACATAACCACTGACTTTTCAAATGAAAAAAAATAAAATGTTTCAAAAAAATGTACTTGATGAAAGTACCTTGGTCGGACCTCGAGACGTCAGGTGGCTGAAGAGATTGTGAACAAGAAAGTGCTGAGTACATGTGAGACATGGGAAGTGCAGTCCTTAAGTTAAACACCAGTCAGCTGCGCTTTAGTTATACACTTCTCTCATGGCTGACCATAAACGTTTTGGCAATACATTTATGTGGCATGAATACAAATATCTCGCTTTCCAGCGACTCTTTATACACCATTTCTCCGAAAACGTTTCCCTCTGGTTTCCTAAAGTTACTCTTTGACTTTGTGACGGGTTGTTTGTAAACAGTGTACTATATGAAAGTTGTCGTTGTCGAGTTATTTAATATTTAGAGCTTCATTTTTCGCAGTGAAAATGCCTACAGCTAGAGCAAAAGTGTTTTAAGAGCTTGTGAACTGGCAAAAGAAAAAAAATGATGATTCATAACCAAAGCATAGCAGTTCTTCATCATCACAGTTGGAAAACGTAAGTTGATTTGCCGAACGAACTTACTCCAAATGAAAACAGTGCTTCTCATAAAAAACTAATAGGTTTGGAAGACATATAATTTATTTGATAAAGGGAAAGAAGTATTTGAACTCATTGATACGAGTATATTGTGCGAAGCTCTTGAAAAAAGTGTGTGCTGCAAAAAATGTCAAGGAAAAGTTTCTCTGAAAGTAGAATGCCATGTTGGCTTGGTTGCCCAGTTTAATTTAATATGCAGTGTTTATAAGTACAGCTGTAAGTTTCCAAGTTTTGTTTCAGTAACTGTAAATAATGGATACAAAAAAACTGAACTTTATAGTGTATATAGTAGATTAGTTTATGGATTGCGAGGAATTGGTAAGGGCAAAGCAGCTGGTTATATGCTATGTGGTGTTCTAAATCTTCCAAGTGTACCTTCAAAGTTTGATGCCTACAACTATGTACTAGGGTCTGCAGTTGAAGAAGTAGCACAGAAGTCAGTGCAGGTAGCTATGGAAGAAGTAGTGAAAGAAAATAATGGCAGTCGTGACCTCACAGTAGCTTTTGATGGCACGTGGCAAAAAAGGAGTCACACCTCCAACAATGGTGTTGTAACAGCAACTAATGTTAACACTGGCAAGGTTATTGATGTTGCAATAATGTCTAAATACTGTAGATGCATAGACAGGCTTAAAAATGAACATAGTGATGACTGTGTTGCTAATTATTATGGTAGTAGTGGTGGCATGGAGGTTGCCAGGGTGAAAAAAAAAATTTCATCGCTCTTCAGAGTGGTATAATTTTCGCTATGTCAGGTATCTGGGAGATGGTGACTAAGCATTCAAAGAAGTTTCGGAAAGAAAACCGTATGGGAACAGAGTAAATATAAGCGAACTTGAATGTATAGGACATGTGCAGAAGAGAATGTGTGCCAGGCTGAGAAGATTAAAATCAGTAATGAAAGGGAAAAAAACTAGGTGATGGGAAAACCTTGCATGGTAAAGGAAGATTGACTGATCCCATAATAGACCACATTCAGAATTGCTATGGCCTTGCAATCAGGTAAAATACAGACAATCTTGAAGAAATGAGGAAAACTATATGGGCTTTGTATTTCCACACCACTTCCACAGATGAGCATCCAGAACATAGTTTGTGCCCCAAAGGTGAAAAGAGCTGGTGTAAATACAATAGGTGACTAACATCTGGAGAGAAATACAATCACCACTACAGTCTACCATTAGCCATCATGGAAGAAAGAAAGCCCATTTTGAGACATCTGGCTGACAGAAGTCTTCTGATGAAATGCCTTCATGGAAAAACGCAGAACCTCAAAGAGTGCTTGAATAGTGTGATATGGCCTAGTCTCCCAAAAACAGTGTTTGTCGGAATTAATACACTACGTTTTTGGTGTGTATAATGCTGTGTGCAACCTTCAATCTTGTGAATATAACTAAATGCCAGGTCCTCCAAAAGCTGGGTTTGCGTGTTGGTTCCCGCACAGTACGTGCTATGTTGACTTTAGATCAGCACAGATTAAGGCATGCTGACAATATAATCAAAACATTAGTGAAAAAAGCAAGAGAGATGCAGAGGGATGCCAAAAGAAATTGCAGATAATTATGAAGACTGTGAAGAGGGTATTAACTATGGATCAGGAATACTTTAATCTTCTTTCTCCGTTTCCCATAAGTTTGCTTTTTACTTCTTCTAGGAACATTATCTCAGGTACTGGTGAATCTAGAAGTCTGATATTTTCATGACAGTCATATGGATTTCTTTTACACACTGAAACAACGATTTTTTAATTACTAGATTTACAAAAGACTTAAGTGTGATATAGTAGTAAAAAGTGATGAAAAAATTTACTCAAAAGTAAATGTAAAATATCTCTCTAAGAAAATACTTTGACAATAAACTATTGTTTCAGTGTTGTTATATCTATGCACATACAGTAAAAATTTTATCTCTCTGACTCCAGTAGTTTGTGAGAAAATGTTCCCTGTAGCAGGCATATTTTAATATTGCAGGGATAGGCGATTCCGAATCCCCTTAAAGAAAACACGTTTTTTGTTGACAGATCTGAAAATAAGTATCTTTTATGCATGAACCCGAGGGTACCACATTTAAGATCACAAACAGAAACGTTAATAATGAAATCTAGAGAGGAGAGGAGAGGAGAGGAGAGGAGAGGAGAGGAGAGGAGAGGAGAGGAGAGGAGAGGAGAGGAGAGGAGAGGAGAGGAGAGGAGAGGAGAGGAGAGGAGAGGAGAGGAGAGGAGAGGAGAGGAGAGGAGAGGAGAGGAGAGGAGAGGAGAGGAGAGGAGAGGAGAGGAGAGGAGAGGAGAGGAGAGGAGAGGAGAGGAGAGGAGAGGAGAGGAGAGGAGAGGAGAGGAGAGGAGAGGAGAGGAGAGGAGAGGAGAGGAGAGGAGAGGAGAGGAGAGGAGAGGAGAGGAGAGGAGAGGAGAGGAGAGGAGAGGAGAGGAGAGGAGAGGAGAGGAGAGGAGAGGAGAGGAGAGGAGAGGAGAGGAGAGGAGAGGAGAGGAGAGGAGAGGAGAGGAGAGGAGAGGAGAGGAGAGGAGAGGAGAGGAGAGGAGAGGAGAGGAGAGGAGAGGAGAGGAGAGGAGAGGAGAGGAGAGGAGAGGAGAGGAGAGGAGAGGAGAGGAGAGGAGAGGAGAGGAGAGGAGAGGAGAGGAGAGGAGAGGAGAGGAGAGGAGAGGAGAGGAGAGGAGAGGAGAGGAGAGGAGAGGAGAGGAGAGGAGAGGAGAGGAGAGGAGAGGAGAGGAGAGGAGAGGAGAGGAGAGGAGAGGAGAGGAGAGGAGAGGAGAGGAGAGGAGAGGAGAGGAGAGGAGAGGAGAGGAGAGGAGAGGAGAGGAGAGGAGAGGAGAGGAGAGGAGAGGAGAGGAGAGGAGAGGAGAGGAGAGGAGAGGAGAGGAGAGGAGAGGAGAGGAGAGGCTCTGCGAGCAAGATAGACAGTTCTAGCATTTTTAGGAATATTCTGGAACCTGGATATTAAATGTTTTGTTCTAAAAATATCACTCTGCGTGTCAGTATTGGCTCTGGCTCTGAGCACTATGGAACTTAACATCTGTGGTCATCAGTCCCCTAGAACTTAGAACTACTTAGTCCCCTAGAACTTAGAACTACTTAAACCTAACTAACCTAAGAACATCACACACATCCATGCCCGAGGCAGGATTCGAACCTGCGACCGTAGCAGTCGCGCGGCTCCGGACTGAGCGCTTAGAACTGCTAGACCACCGCGGCCGGCTGTCAGTATTATTTTAGGAACCAATAAAAACTGATAATCCGTCCCTAAAAGAACAAAGCGTTAGAGAATGTTTACACAATCTCGCCTGAAAAAGCAGAGAGATAAGACAGCTTGGGAAACTAAAAGGAAGAAAAAGAAATTCGAAATGTAAAACAATGTGACTATACATTGAGGGGACAAATCATGGGATACCCCCTAATACCGTGTCGGAGCATCTTTTGCCCAGCGTAGCGCAGCAATTGGACGTGACATGGACGCAACAGGCCGTTGGAAGTCCCCTGCAGAAATGCTGAGCCGTACTGCATCTATAGTCGGCCTTAATTGCAAAAGTGTTGCCACTGCAGGATTTTGTGCGTGAACTAACCTCTCAATTATGTCCCATTAAAATTCAACGGAAATCATGTCGGGCGATGTAAGTAGCAAAATCATTTGCTCGGACTGTACAGAAAGTTCTTCAAACCAGTCGCGAACAACTGTGGCCAGTGGCATGGCACATTGTCTTCGACAAAAATTCTATCATTGTTTCGGAACGTGAAGTTCATGAATGGCTACAAATGGTGTCTAAGTAGGCAGACTCACACTTCTACAGTCCATTACCGGATCAGTTGGACAAAAGGACCCAGCCAACACCGTTATGGACCCACCACGAATTTTAGCGTTGAGAGGTGGCATGAGCCCCCCTGTCATATTTCTACCTTACTCTGATTAATTCGATTTTCCTCTCTAATTGCAGGTGGTGAAAAGTTGCTATTCTTTCACACGCGGACTTCCTACACAGTATCTCTCGTCACCCGGGTGGTTCGGTGACAGGCGGGGTCTGCTGATCTCGAAAGGGTTAAGCCAATGGGTGTGAGGGAGTTGACTGGATGCTTTCCAGACGCCGACGTTGTCATAAGGGCGGGAGCGACACGCCCACAGGGGCCTGATGGAGCAGCTGGGCTACAGATTCCGTTACTTCGCAGAAACTTAGTGAAAACACGTTCTGGCAGGCCAACAGTGAGGCGTGGGTATGACTTGCGTTCCCATGCAGTCTCGGCGGGCAAATTCCTGCGTTTTCTGCAAAATCATAACTGTGACTGGCTTGCTCAGGGGATAGCTCCATGACGTAGCAAAATTAGCTCAGGAAATGGCGCCAAGTATCGCCATTTGTGGAATAGTAGTGCGTCGGCAATAGAGTGGCATTTTCCGCCGGTTTTCGAGTTGCTGATTGGAACATTTAACCATGGCCACTGTCGTGGGGGCGGGAATGTTCGGTGTTCGGTTTGTATGGGCGCTCTTGAGAGGGTCGGCTCTCTCCTTTCGGTCGTGGTAGGTTACAAGACTGAGCACTCGTTGCTCTGGACAGTCTGTCTTCCGTTGGCTGTCTAATATACTTTCATTTAATTGTAACTGTTTGACGAAGTTTCGACTTCAACGTAACTTTCCGAGTACAGTTGGCAATTGAGCGTTCTGCGTACAAGCGGCCTATGTTGTCTGTCTTGAGCAGTTTTGGCTAAAGTTGACTGTATCGGAGTTACTGTGTGACTTCGCTTGTTAAAATCAATCACTGTACCATCAGTGCTTGTGTGGTGGGGCTTCTTCGTCTCCCTCAGAGGCGTATTTGTATTGCTAGGAAGTCTATAGTCTGGTACAACCAGACCAGGATAATTTGTTTCGGGCTATACTCGCGACATTATCATCACCACGACGGACGTCGAAGCAGCCAGCCATCGCCTTCGGTACGCCAGATCGTGTCTTTGCAGTTAAGAAGACAACTTGATAATGTATGTCCGCAGCACCGGCAGATTAGGGAATTTTGGTAGGTGATAATCAGAGCTCAGCAGAGCGCGCCTCTTCGTCTTTTCTAACTTTGTTCTGTCTTGGGTGGTCATTGTCTGAGTTCTCACTACTGTAGCAGCAATTAAAGTTGGGTTGACTGGGTGTCTACCTTAAGATTTGAGTCGCAAGGACTTGGCTCCATATACCAATTGTTCATAAATGTCACAATCTAGTTTATGGACGACTTCACCTTCACAGCATTTATTTGAGTATCCAGTTTGATGTATTGTAAATGCTTCATGTGTTTTGTTTATTATTTTGAGTTTAGTCATAATAAATCAAATGGTTATTTTGGACAGAACTTTCATTCTGTTAATCGGTAGAGCAACCCATTCATTTCTCATTACGTTAATGAAACTTTCCGTTATCTAATTAATTTCTATCAAATTAAATTATTGCAGGTGCCAAATTTTTCTCTACTCCACTTGCTCCACTTGCAGGGTCGATTACAGTCAGTTCGCGTTTCTTCTTAATCCATGTGCAACAGCAAAAGTCTGAGTTAGAAAATGTGAGGGGGGGGGGGGGGGAGGGCTTAGAGCATCATTGATTCTAGAAGAATTTAGTGTTAAATACACTGCTAGCCCCGGCACCTCACAGAGTGCCTCGTTGACAAATTGGGTCCATGGCTTCGTGGGGTCTGCGCCACTCTAGAACGCCACCACCAGCTTTTACCTACTGAAATCGGTACTCATCTAACCAGGCCACGTTTTCCAGTAGTCTAGGGTCCAACAGATACATTCACGATCCCATGAGAGGCGTCGCAGGCGATTTCTTGCTGTCAAGTAAAGGCCCTAGGGTCGATTGTCTGCTGCCCTAGTTCATTAACACCAAGTTTGGCCTCACTGTCCTAAAGGGTGCGTCTCACGTTGATTTCTGCGGTAATTTCACGCAGTGTTGCTTGTCTGTGAGCACTGACAATTCGCAAATGCCGCTGCTCTCGGTCGTTAAGTGAAGGCCGTTGGCCACTGTGTTGCACTTGGTGAGAGGTAAGACCTGAAATTTGGTATTCTCGACACTCTCTTGACACTGTGGATCTCGGAATATTGACTTCCCCAAGGATTTCCGAAGTGGAATATCCCTACGTTTCTAGCTCCTATTACATTTCCGCATTCCAATGCTGTTAATTCCCGTCGTGTGGCCATAGTAATGTCGAAAACCTTTTCGAATGAATTACCTGATTACAAATGACAGCCCCGCAAATGCAATGTCCTTTTATACCTACCGTCATCTGTATACGTGCATATCGCTCTGCCATGACTTTAGTTCAAATGTGTGTGAAATCTTATGGGACTTAACTGCTAAAGTCATCAGTCCCTAAGCTCACACACTACTTAACCTAAATTATCCTAAGGACAAACACACACACCCATGCCCGAAGGAGGACTCGAACCTCCGCCGGGACCAGCCGCACAGTCCATGACTGCAGCGCCCCAGACCGCTCGGCTAATGCCACGCGACTGATTTTGGTCACCTCCGTGTATTAAAAAAGAGACATTATGAACAACAGTTGCGATAGGAAAGAATCAATGAAACAATGAACGCTCTTCCCGGGAATCGACGAAATGAAGCACGCAGAAATTGCAGTTACGAGCTACCGGCATTGCGCTGGCTTATTTAGTAACATAAAACGAAACATTTATGTAAAAGTGACCCTTAACTATACCCGGGAGAAACCGAGTACTCGAACTAGTCTGCTATAAAATAATTACCCTCTTTCTGAGCTTGGGCTTCATGAGTGGCAGGAAGAGTCCTGTGATGGCTTCGGAAAAGCTTGGAGTATTCACGAAGTGGATTGCCTTTGGCCTGAAGGGGTACGCGTCCTGAAACAAAGACAGTCACAAAAAGTCATTGATAGTATGTCTACCACTTCTGATGGTGCTGCTTATAGAAATCAGGCTGGAAAGCACCGATCGAAAAAATTTGAACTGAAAGTGAGGTACTACTAAATAATGTCATGATACGTGTAAATCTGAGAAACAAGGTTTTCGGGAGTATGAGCAGCAGTTGTATTTGAAGAATCGGTGTTCACAATAGTTTATCTCCATAAGTAGATTCTACAGGTAGGCGCCCCGCGCATAAAGTGAACCTAAGCATGTTTTGACACAGCCTTAGGCGAAGAATCACACCATTTATTTATTTATATATTTACGCGCCAAGTTCCGTAGGACCAAATTGAGGAGCAAATCTCCAAGGTTATAAAACGTGTCAATACATGAACTTACAACATAAAAGTAATAACAGATAAAAATAAATGTTCATGAACCTGAAAAAAAGTCAGTCCACAAGTTTAAGTAAACGCTATCAGCAATACAATAAGAATCAGCTTAATTTTTCAAGGAACTCCTCCATAGAATAGAAGGAGTGACACATGAGGAAACTCTTCAGTTTCAGTTTGAAAGCGCATGGATTACTGCTAAGATTTTTGAATTCGAGTGGCAGCTTATTGAAAATGGATGTAGCAGTATACCGCACACCTGTTTGCACAAGAGTTGTGGAAGTCCAAACAAAACGGAGGTTTGATTTCTGCCTAGCATTAACCGAGTGAAAGCTGCTTATTGTTGGAAATAAACTAATATTGGTAACAAGAAACGACAATAAGGAATATACATATTGAGAGGCCAATGTCAAAATACCCAAACTCGTGAACAGAGTTCGACAAGAGGTTCGTGAACTCACACCACTTATTGCCCGAACCGCCCGTTTCTGAGCCAAAAATATCCTTCTAGAATCTGAAGAGTTACCCCAAAACATAATACCATACGACATAAGTGATTGAAAATAAGGAAAATAGACTAATTTACGTGTCAAAGTATCACTCACTTTTGATACCGTTCGAATAGTGAAAATGGCAGTATTAAGTCTTTGGACAAGATCCTGAAAGTGGGCTTTCCACGACAGCTTACTATCTATCTGAACACCTAGAAATTTAAACTGTTCTGTTTCACTAATAATATGCCCGTTCTGTGAGATTAAAACGTCAGGTTTTGTTGAATTGTGTGTTAGAAACTGTAAAAACTCAGTCTTACTGTGATTGAATGTTAGTTTATTTTCTACAAGCCATGAACTGAGGTAGCTACAAAATGATTAATGAGTGGAAACCGGTTTAGACACTGAAATACTTCACGTCAGTATTTGACTTTATCTTTAAACTGATTGAAAGTAAGCGTTTAGGTCTTTAACTAACGATGACATAATCAACGTTTTGGGATACTCCGATACTTGGTCTCACATACTCCCACTGTCTTATCTCCAAGGAGATTTGATTCTTCCTCTTTTATTCTCTGCACAAGTGGATCTCACTAAGATTCACAATCCCAGAATTAGAAGTTACTAGATGTCCATCTGAAACAGCAAAGCGGATGTCCAGCTGCCAGTAATAAAAATAGCTACGAGTAGAGACTCTGTGTCATTTATTCATGACATTCTTGCAACTTTCCTGGGTTGAAACAAAATTATGACATCTTAATCGGCCCCAGAAATACGTGAGGTCCTAATACACTGCCTGAAAAAGAAAGTGAAACTTCCAGAAGACATGTTGGGATGTCGATGTAACTTCGTACACATACATGCCATGGGCCGGTATGTAAATGATTAGAGCTGCAACCAGAGTGCATTAGTGTTCCTCGTGTTTAGTGTTGTTACCAAGGCTGGTAGGGCGTGATCGGCGTCAGATGCTGAGGAATCCCTGTGAAGGAGCAGTGAAGAGAAAAGAAGAGCAGCATGAAGTCTGGTCAGCAAACAGTTAACTGCTGCAGATGTGTATTACTCACGGGCAGCATTCCATGATAGGAGTCCGCCGGCTGAGCGTTACGACAGCGTGAAGCACGCCGTACGCATGCAAGAGCACTTTTGTTTAGATACAGTTGCGCGCACGGAGTTTCCATCTATGACTTTTATTCCCTCATAAATAAACTTGTAGCTGGAACACGTTTCGATTCGGATGGAAAGGCAAAGAGAGGTATGGATTAATATTTTGCACACCTCCCAGGGACAGAAACAGCTCACTGCAAAAAATTGGGCGAAGTACATTGACCACCTGATAAGTCCATTTTCTCCCCAAAGAACACAGTATTTCATTAGCTAACCCAGCTGAATACATCGTGAGTCGTGAATCAACTGTACTACGTCAAGTATCACAGTTACACTCATGTTCATAAAAAAAGCAGAATACATTGAACGACTAGAGATTGGACGTACATGTTCGCAGGACTTGTACGATGGTAATCCCAAAAGTAAAGTCTCCTATTTTTTTTTTTTTTTACAAGAACTTAGATCTGTTTATTTCTACAATGGTTTACATCAGTTTACAGCTTGAACATTTGGCTATTTTTCGGCATAATCAACATTTCTGTCGGTGCATTTTTGTCGACGCTGTGGCAGTTTTTGTATGCCCATGTCATATCAGCTCACCGCCGTGCTGTTCAGAAAGTTATGAACCTTTTCTTTCACTCCGTCGTCGTAGCTGAATCGCTTTCCGTGCAAATGATCTTTTAACCTAGGGAACAGGTGATCGTCACTGGGCTCCAAGTCAGGACTATAGGGTGGGTGGGTGATTATGTTCCACTGAAACTGTTGCAGGAGAGCAACGCTTTGCCGGGCGATGTGTGGGCGAACTTTGTCATGGAGAATGCGTACGCCCTTGCTCAACATTCCTCTTCTCTGGTTCTGAATTGTCCATTTGAGTTTTTTCAGAGTCTCACAGTACCCGTCAGCGTTAATTGTGGTCGCAGCGATTCAGCCCCGAAGACGAGGTGAAAGAAGAGATTCATAACTTTCTGAATAGCATGGCGGCGAGCTGGTATGACATGGGCATAGAGAAACTGCATCGACAAAAATACATCCACAGAAATGGTGATTATGTCGAAAAATAGCTAAATGTTCAAGGTGTAAACTGATGTGAAGCGTTGTAGAAATAAACAGGTCTATGTACTTATTAAAAAATAGTAGGCCTTACTTTTGGCATTACCATCGTACATTAGTATGTTCTGCAGAAATGATTAGTATTTCAGTCAGCTCGGTTCAGCACGTGTCCTGTTGCCTAGCAGGCACAGGGTCCGCCATGGGCCCTGATAACTTGTTTCATGAGTGATGGGATCTACACGTATAAGGCGCAAATGGCGTCCTGTGATTTTGTCATCCATGCTGCATTCACCTGCCCCAAAAGTTCATCTGTGGTGGTTGGCACTGTGTCACAGAGCTGCATGTGTCGTTTCACCATATCCCACACATTTTTCATTGACATCCTCTGACACACAATAAAGCACGTGCTTGTGCAGCAATATGTGGTCTTGAATTTCCTTGCTGAAAAATTGCGTCTGCTGTTTTATGCAGAAAGGGTATGGCTTCGGATCGGGGGATTTTGTTCCCGCATGTCACACTGGTCACAGTGGTTGTACCCAATAGCACCCCGCACCATAAAGCCATGAGTTGGCGCTGTACGTCTTGTGCGAATGCAGTCATTGTAATGCCGATCACCATGTCTGAGGCGAGCCAAAATACGCCCACCATTTTGAAACAAACAAAACCTGGAGTGAGATTTTCACTCTGCAGCGGACTGTGCGCTGATGAAACTTCCTGGCAGATTAAAACTATGTGCCGGACCGAGACTCGAACTCATATCAGCGCACACTCTGCTGCAGAGTGAAAATCTCATTCTGAAAACATCTCCCAGGCTGTGGCTAAGCCATGTGTCCGCAATATCCTTTCTTTCAGGAGTGCTAGCTGTGCATGGTTCGCAAGAGAGCATCTGTAAAATTTGGAAGGTAGGAGACGAGGTACTGGCAGAAGCAAAGGTGTGAGGACGGGGTGTCAGTCGTGCTTGGGTTGCTCAGATGGTAGAGCACTTGCCAGCGAAAGGCAAAGGTCCCGAGTTCGAGTCTCGGTGCAGCACACTGTTTTAATCTGCCAGGAAGTTTCAAACAGAACCTGGATTCGTCCGAAAACACTGTCTGATGCCATACCTGTCCCCCTGGGACCAATGTCATCCAGCACGTTTCTGCACATTCGTGAAAGGTAGGCGGAGAAGTGGACGACGAACACTTAACCCATGTCGCAGTAATCGGCGACTTACTGTAACCGCTGATAGTGTACGCTGCTAGACTGTTCCACTGTGGTGCCAGAGGAGGATGCAGATCTGTGATCTGCGGCCTTCCGTGAACCATTCTGAACACATTCGTTGCACAGCCCACACGAGCAGCAATTTCGCAAGTGAATGCATCACACTTTCAGGTGCCAATAATGCGCCCTCTTTCAAACTCACTGATTTAGCGGTGCGGTTCGTGCATACGTCTACGAGGCACCCTGCACGTCTGCCCAAGTCACACTGATCCATTAACTTCGGTTTTCTAGTAACAACGAGAGCCGTAGGTACATTTTACCGGTAGTGGTGTTGCGCCGCGATGTCAACATGGGTCAAATACTAAAGATTGCTGCAGAACATACTAATGTACATGTCCTGTGAATATGAATGTCTTAGCTGTAGTCGGTCAAGGTGTTCAGAATTTCTTCTGAACATGGGTGTATTTGTGCAAAGACTCGCCTGAACTGGCGTCTGCCGCACCTGTTATCCAGCCACACTATCAATGATAAGAGTTCCCTTTTTTATTCGAAAAGGCAAATACCAGGTGTCAAGAGAACACCTGCCATGTAGATAGCGCGCACGGACTATAAACACAAGACCATTCTCTTTTAATGCCCATGACAAAGGTTGTTGATTTCGACACTGTACCACTGGGCCACTATGAACGTTTTGCGAAACGGTTTCCACTTCCCAAATGCTTTGCACAAATCTTTATAACTGATAAAAGGGGACAGGAATGGATGTGCTCTTTCATAACATTTACTTCCCCATGTGTACTGCAACAGAAATTCCGTTTTTAATAAGCTTTCAGGAGGAGAAAGGAATAGACAAGAAGGGAAGTTTTAGAAATGTAATGCTACAGAATAATGATGAAAAATGAGTAAGAGAATCGGATGATTAATTAAGAGCTAATAAGTGGAATCGTAGAGAAAAGAAATTTATGACACGCTCATGAATAAATTAGCCTCTGGCTGCAAGAATGGTTTTTAACTTTTTTAACGTCTAAAGCATTTCTGGACTGTCACCCCCATGTTAAGGTGCACCTTCAAAGATACGTCTCATTGATATTAGGTATTTTTTCCGGTATCACCTCAGTGACCGGCAGGTGTCATTTTGGGTGGTGGTGTGGATGTGGCTCTTGCGCGTTTGCTGATAGGTGATGACAGCTACCTGTGACATCGAGAAAATAATACCTAACGTCGGTTACACGTATATTTCAAGGTGCCCCAGAAGATGCAGTTGGCCCTCCCGAAACCAATTAGCCTTTAAAGAAATTAATGACCATCCTTGTAGCCAGAGGCCAGTTTATCCATAATTGTAAATAACGCCACGGTTGCAATCTCCCCATTCCCTACAATGAAAAATCAAGATAAATTTGTAGTACAACTTCACTAGCAGTAGGGGTCGGTTGAGGCGTCAAGGAATAGTTAATTTGGTAGTTGTTAAGGTGGTAAGGATTGTAAGGGCAGACCATGAATGTACTACAGTAAGCTAGCTCAAATGAACGTAGAGAGCAGAAGTTTTGTAGAGAAGATAGACTGGCACCGAGAGCTGCATTGGAACAGTCTTCGGGCCTATGACCACAACAACAACAACAACAACAACGAGAAATATGAGTGGGCAGACAAAGACATGAAGCGCTCTTTTCTTTTGCAACTGACTTCTCCACAGTAGCTTTGAACCTTACGCTGCACCGCGAGTTTAATTCTCTTTTAATAGCTCAGTTGCCTCTACTTGACGCTGTTCACCTCGTGAAGAGTCAGACAGAAGTAACATGGAGCCATCAGAAGGAACGGTAATCAGAATCAGGACAAACCTCAAAACGGTGAAGAGCTTGTCACATTGTGAGAAACAGTTTTTCAGCATTTGAGGTGGGAGATGATTTCTTTCTAGTTGATTGACAACTATGAACAAATATTCTGTGGTGAACGAATTCTATTTTTCGCGCTTTTTAGTCAAACAGCTTGCAAATTCCCTCACACTGAAATACGTCACTATCTCTTTCTTAATATGAAACTGCAGCAGTGACCACAGCATGTTTTCTTCCTGGCAACGTCTGTCTTTCCCTTTAGCTTTGATGGACATCTCACATGTGCTACAGAACGGAAGGAAATGACATGGACTGCGCCGCATTTTGCTACTTGCTATGCAGAACAGCTCAAGAACAGACTAACTCCATAGCTTCCACTGTATGGTGTTCCCCGTCGACAGATCCGACCTGAACGAAGACGTTTATGAAGCTATCAGAGACGTTTGATGTGCTTGTGTGTCATCAGCGATGCACTTACAAAAGTCGTCAGACCTCTGCAAGATAGTTTTCGTTATGTATCCGTTGACCGACATGGTATTGGAAGACAAGAAGTCTTTATAGAGGTCAGTGACCATCACGTTCTTATACAAAAAGTCGTGCTGGATCGCACTTTAATTTTTCATGTAGATTACTCGTTTCGGTATCAGATCAAAAACGTAACTGAGGAATCAGTACCCTGTATCACATCAAATAGCACACATTCCTTTAATGTATAGGAGCACACTAATTTGGCGTGATTATTAATCAAAACGTCCTCGATCCCGGTTGCTTAAATTGTGAATAAAAATCATCAGCAATGGTTGCCGAAGACTTCCGGCATAAGACGTCACCCTCGTTCTGCCAACGGTTTTGTCAAAGAGGACGGAGTGACGGACAGAGAACCAGGGCACTGTCTTCTCCTTGGGGTGGTAAACTATTCCTAAAAGGCGGAAGAATCAGCAATGATAAACGGCCTGAGGATGCAGAAGGAAATGTAAACCACTGCATAAAAGAAAGATACTGTACATCCATCAGATGTATGGCCTGCAACTGAAAAAGTGCCATGATGAACCTTCCATTGGCAAAAGATTGTAGACTAGTCCTCCTTTCGGTTCAGCAGGAAGGGTCTGTCAAGGGGAAGGGGCCATGAGAAAAAAATTGAATAACCGAAGAAAGGAAAGACAAGGTACTCCGGGTCGGCAGGTGAAATGTCAGAAGTTGGAACGCGGCAAGGAAGCTAGAAAATCTGAGAAAGAAAATGTTGAGGTTCACTTTAAATACAGTGGGTGTCAATGAAGTGAAATGGAAAGAAAACAAGCATTTTTGATGAGACGGGTGTATGGTAATATCAATTGCAGCAGAGAATGATATAACGGGAGTAGGATTCTTTATGAACAGGAAGATAGGACAGACAGTGAGTTACTATCAGTAGTTTAGTGGTAAAGTTGTTCTCATCTGAATCGACAGCAAACCAACGCCGACAACAACAGGTCGCATGCCAACGTCGCAATCTGGAGAGATAGAGAAAGTATACGAGGATACTGAACGGATAATTCAGTACGTCAAGGGAGATGGAAATCAAATAGTCATGGCCGATTGCAATGCGGTTGTAGAGGAAGGAGTGGAAGAAAGGTTAGGGAGAATATAGCCTTGGTCTTAGCGTTGAAAGAGAAGAAAGATTAATTGAGTTCTGCAATAAGTTTCAGATGTTGACAGCGAATACTCTGTTGAAGAATCACACGTGGAGAAGGTATACTTGGAAAAGACCGCTAGATACAGGAAGATTTCTGTCAGATTACATCATGGTCAGGGAAATATTCCGAAATAATATGTTGTAAGGCGTACTCTGGGGCAGATATAGATTCATCACAATTTGGTAAAGATGAAGAGTAGACTGACGTTTAAGATACTAGTCAGGAAGAATCAATACGCAAAGAAGTGGGATACGGAAGTGCTAAGGAATGAAGAGATTAAGTTCTCTGAGACTATAGATACTGCTGTAATGAATAGTTCACTAGGCATTTCAATTGAAGAGGAGTCGAAATCTCTATAAAGGACAGTCACAGACGTTGCAGGGAGAAACGTATGTACAAGGAAGGTAAGTGCGAAGAAACCATGGATAACAGAAGAAATAGTTCAATTGATCGACGAAAGAAGCAAAAGCAAAAATGTTCAGGGAAATTCAGGAATACAGAAATTCAAGTCACGTAGGAATGAAATAAATAGGAACAGCAGGGGAACTAAGGCGAAATGGCTGCAGGAAGCATGTAAAGAAATCAAAAAAGAAATGTTTGTTAGGAGGAGTGACTTAACATAATGAAAAGTCAAAAACATCCTTCTGTGAAATTAAAAGCAAGGACTGTAACATTAAATACAGAGGGTAGAGCTGTTGGTGGAAAGAGAACACTGAGGGACTCCATGAAGGGGAGGATTTATCTCACTGCGTCATACAAGAAGAAATAGCAATCGATAGGGAAGAGATAGGTGATCAAATACTGCAATTTAGCAGAGCTTTGGAAGACTTAAAATCAGATACGATGGGAGAGATAGAAAACATTCTATCACAGTATTTAAAATCATTGTGGGAAGTGGCAACTAAAAGGTTGTTCACGTTGGTTTGCAGAAAGTAGAGTATAAGACTCTCGACACACCATTTGACTTCGGAAAAAAATCATCCAAACAATTCCGGCCGGCGCAAACGACAAGTGCGATAATTATGGCACAATCAGCTTAACAGCTCTTGCATCCAAGTTGGTGGCAAAACAATATGCAGAAGAATGGAAAAGAATATTGAGAATGTGATAGACGACGATCAGTTTGGCTTTAGGAAGGATAAAAGCACCAGAGAGGCAGTTCTGACGTTGCGCCTGACAATAGAAGCAAGTCTGAAGAAAAATGTAAGACGTTCGTAGGATCTGTCGACCTAGAAAAAGCGTTCCACAATGCAAAACGTCCTAAGATGTTCTAAACCCTGACAAAAATAGGGGTAATACGCTGTGCCTATGGTATCATCGGCACATATCGACCGCCTTTGAATGCCGCGAGCAACCTTCCAGCGCCTGTACTACAGTGTGGCGCGAGTAGCGCCACTTATGTGTCGGTCGCCTTCTGCCGACTGCCATGAGGGATGGCTGGAGAACGTGGAGAACGGTTCCAATTAGGGAGCGAGACGGAAGAGCGGAGCACCGGACTGCATCAACTTGCTACACGCCGTGTTCCGGACAGAAGATGCCTTCGGTCGGTATCGGCGGCACCGTGGTTAGTACCGATCATTAACATTTTTCAGTTATAGTGAGCTGTGGTGATTGGAATAGTCGTCGACCAGGGATTACAAATTTAATGTATTAAGAATACATAGAAAGAAGGACCCTTTATTGTATGATTGTACGATAGCGGAACAAGCACTGGTAGCAGTTACTTTTGTAAAATATCTGGGAGTTTGCGTGCGGAACGATTTGAAGTGGAATGATCATATAAAATTAATTGTTGGTAAGGCGGGTGCCAGGTTGAGACTCATTGGGAGAGTCCTTAGAAAAGTAGTCCATCAACAAAGGAGGTGGCTTACAAAACACTCGTTCGACCTATACTTGAGTATTGCTCATCAGTGTGGGATCGGTACCAGTTCGGGTTGACAGAGGAGATAGAGAAGATCCAAACAAGAGCGGCGTTATTTGGTAAGCGTGATAGCGTTACGGAGATGTTTAGCAAACTCAAGTGGCAGACTCTGCAAGAGAGGCGCTCTGCATCGCGGTGTAGCTTCCTGTTCAGGTTTCGAGATGGTGCGTTTCTGGATGAGGTTTCGAATATATTGCTTCCCCCTACTTATACCTCCTGAAGAGATCACGAATGTAAAATTAGAGAGGTTCGAGCGCGCACGGAGGCTTTCAGACAGTCGTTCTTCCCGCGAACCATACGCGACTGGAACAGGAAAGGGAGGTAGTGACAGTGGCAGCTAAAGTGCCCTCCGCCATACACCGTTAGGTGGCTTGCGGAGTATAAATGTAGATGTAGATGTAGATCTGAATATCTTGCGTGTTCAATGTGGCTCAGCTGTGGCGTACATTTAACTAAGAGAACTCTGCGATAAGGGGAGTCCGAAAACTTGTCATGCTATTCATATGTACTGTACTCAGACAATTATTTTCATGTTCTTTCCAGAGACAAATTCTCATAGTTGTGTTGTCTTTTGCATTGAGCAAAAATAGATGAATGAGAAACTGCAGTAATTTCGATAGGATGATGGCATGTGCTATATTCACTTCTGGTTGTAAAGTTTTTCTTGGCCAAGGTACCACATTAAATTAAATTAAATGTTTCATTGTAAAGTTTTTTGACATACTATTTTAAATCGCGTTGTTTTTAAAAGTTTGGTTTTAAGAGTATCAGTGGCTTTTACTGGATAGTTAGTTACTATAAAATTATGCTTAGAACTGTTGTATTACTGCTACTCCTCACTCCCAGCCCTATTTAATGCTGTGTTACAACGCAAAATGTACCACAACTAAGGAATAGTAATAGTGGAAGGCCAGTCACGAAGTTCACGGATTAGTGTATGAGACAGGGGTGTAATATTTCGTCCCTGCTGCTCAGTCTGTAGTCAAAAAAGCAAAGGCAGATATAAGAGGAACGTCGAAAAGTGGGATTAAAATACAAGAAGAAATTTCTCACAACGTACGTTTAGAGCACAGAATCGTATAGCAATGAGGCAAGGGCAGTCGGAAAAGCGCAACAGAAGAGAATGGAAGAATTTGAGATGCGGTGCTACAAAAGAACGTTGAAAAAATGGTGGACTGGTACGCTAAGGAATGAGGAGGTTCTCCGCGGAAAGGAATAAATGGAAAACACTGACAATAAAAAGGGACAGGATGATAGGCTATCTGCTAAGACATCAGGGAATAAATTCCATAGTACTAGAGGGAACTGAAGAGCGTAAAAAATGTAGAGGAAGACAGGGATTGAGATACACCCAGCAAAATATTGAGCACTTAGGTTGCAAGTACTACTCTGAGATGAAAAGGCTGGCACACAAGAGGAATTGTTAGCGAACCGCACCAAACAAGTTAGACGACTGGATAAAGTCTGAATGCGGCTGATATCAGTTCGTGCAGTTACCGAGCGATGTGACGCAGTGGGTAGCACACTGAACTCGCATTCGAGAGGACGACGGTTCAAACCCGCGTTCGGCCATCATGATTTAGCTTTTCCGTGATTCCCTTAAATCGCTTCAGGCAAATGCCGAGATGGTTCCTTTGAAAGGGCACGCCCAATTTCCTTCGCTGTCCGGTGGACCGCAGACCTTGCTGTTTGTTTCCCTCCCGCAAACCACCCATCCATCCTTCCCTTTTCTTTGTTCCCCACCCCTCCACCTTCAATTTACGTAACAAAAAAATTTGTAAGAACACATATCTGTGGCTGAGGTGAGCATTGCGAAGTCGACATTTCATCGGAAATGGTGTTTTCAGCAGAAGAAGCATCCAAATTTGGGATTAGGTAAGCACTAAGGACTGCCAACAACCCAAACCCGGAACTTCACTCTGGAGGAACCAAAATACTACAATATTCTTATCCAAGTGCATTCTGAATTACGTGTGACAGTTGTAACAAATTCTACATTGAATGAAGAAGATGAAATTTTAACAACAGTTTTAGAGAACATACTAGAGAAAATGAGAGCAGTCAGTCGAGCTTCTTCATGCATTTAGAAATCCAAAAGCATAAAGCCGACAAAATCGAAACTGCATTTCAAGTCTTACATATAATACCAAAAATACTCACCATGAACATTCTGAAAGAATTTTATACTTCCATAAACATGAAAATTTATCGGCACGAGATATTAAATGAACAGATAGTCTTCAAACATAAATATTACCTAGAAAATTTGACAGGCGTTCTGGAATATGACAACAGGCATAAAATAAACAACCAATAGTTAAACAAACAACTAAATTACCTGCACTTCGAATAATACCGCTGGCTAGCTGTAACTACTTTGTAAACATACAGCATCATTGAGAACTGTCATCTAACTGCCAAATTACTACCCGACTTTATTTGATCATCATAAAAACTGCGACAAGTACTTGGCCAAAGCATTGATCTGTAATACAATATGTACTTCTCGCTCAGGTATACATATACAGTTAGCTCCATATTAAAATATCGAAAAAGTAAATTAAATGTACCAACTGCAATACTCGCAGGTGAACTTGACAAAGGCAGTACCGCCGAAATAGTCCTGCAGTACAAAATATTATAAAAGTAGTAGCAGCTAAATTGGAAGGTTAAATTTCAAATGTTGTATACGAAGTGTTGCATGGTGCATGCCACAACGTAGAAAAAAAGAAAAAAAGTTAAGGAAACCCTTACTCCACACGTGCTCATGGAGTTCAGTATATCTTTATGTTCAGCGTAGGGACCTGTGTGAATGGTTTGATTAGGTCACAGATGTTTCTGATTTTCCTACAGGAAGTACTCGTGGAGGGTGTACCACTAAAGACTCACAGAGAAGTGTCTTTTCAACGCGATTGTGGGCGTTGAAGTATCCGGGGAACACTAGGTCGCGGTGGTCCACATGTGGGCTGAAGATATCACCCGATTCCACAACTTCGACTTTCTTTCGTGGAGACATTACGAAATTCCTGGGTAGGCCGCTAACATCTACAGCTGAGAGCTCTGATAGACTAACCAATCTGAGGGGTGTTCCAGTACCAAATTCAATACGCTATGTCGTACCGACAGCAACATCTACAATTATATCGAAATCGCAATAATATTTGAACAAAAGTATCGATGGGTAAATGAAACAGGCAGAAAGGAACTCAAACGTCTCAAAAATGAGATCGACAGGAAGTGAAAAATAGCTAAGAAGGGATGGCTAGAGGACAAATGTAAGGATGGAGAGGCTTATCTCACTGGGGGTAAGGGAGATACTACCTACAGAAAAATTAAAGAGACCTTTGAAGAAAAGAGAACTGCTTGCATGAATATCAAGAACTCAGATGGAAACCCAGTTCTGAGAAAAGAAGGGAAAGCAGAAAGGTGGAAGGAGTATATAGAGGGTCTATACAAGGGCGATGTAATTGAGGACAATATTATGGAAATGGAAGAGGATGTAGATGAAGATGAAACGGGAGACATGATTCTGCGTGAAGAGTTTGACAGAGCACTGAAAGACCTGAGTCGAGACAACGCCCCCGGAGTAGACAACATTCCATTAGAACTACTGACGGCCTTGGGAGAGCCAGTCCTGACAAAACTCTACCATCTGGTTAGCAAAATGTATGAGGCAGGCGAAATACCCTCAGACTTCAAGAAGGATATAATAATTCCAATCCCAAAGAAAGCAGGTGTTGTCAGATGTGAAAATTACCGAACTATCAGTTTAATAAGTCACGGCTGCAAAATACTAATGCGAATTCTTTACAGAGGAATGGAAAAACTAGTAGAAGCCGACCTCGGGAAAGATCAGTTTGGATTCCGTAGAAACACTGGAAAACGTGAGGCAATACTGACCTTACGACTTATCTTAGAAGAAAGATTAAGGAAAGGCAAAACTATGTTTCTAGCATTTGTAGACTTAGAGAAAGCTTTTGACAATGTTGACTGGAATACTCTCTTTCAAATTCTAAAGGTGGCAAGGGTAAAATACAGGGAGCGAAAGGCTATTTACAATTTCTACAGAAACCAGATGGCAGTTATAAGAGTCGAGAGACATGAAAGGGAAGCAGTGGTTGGGAAGGGAGTGAGACAGGGTTGTAGCCTCTCCCCGATGTTATTCAATCTGTATATTGAGCAAGCGGTGAAGGAAACAAAAGAAAAATTCGGAGTAGGTATTAAAATCCATGGAGAAGAAATAAAACTATGAGGCTCGCCGATGACATTGTAATCCTCTCAGAGACAGCAAAGGACTTGGAAGAGCAGTTGAACGGAATGGACAGTGTCTTGAAAGGAGGATATAAGATGAATGTAAAGATAATGGAATGTTGTCGAGTTTACTCAGGTGACGCTGAGGGAATTAGATCAGGAAATGACAGGCTTAAAGTAGTAAATGAGTTTTGCTATTTGGGGAGCAAAGTAACTGATGATGGTCGAAGTAGAGAGGATATAAAATGTAGACTGGTAATGGCAAGGAAAGTTTTTCTGAAGAAGAGAAATTTGTTAACATCGAGTATAGATTTAAGTGTCAGGGAGTCGTTTCTCAAAGTATTTGTATGGAGTGTAGCCATTTACAGAAGTGAAACATGGATGATAAATAGTTTGGACAAGAAGAGAATAGCAGCTTTTGAAATGTGGTGCTACAGAAGAATGCTGAAGATTAGATGGGTAGATCACATAACTAATGAGGAAGTATTGAATAGAATTGGGGAGAAGAGGAGTTTGTGGAACAACTTGACAAGAAGAAGGGACCGGTTGGTGCGGCATATTCTGAGGCATCAAGGGATCACAAATTTAGAACTGGAGGGCAGCGTGGAGGGTAAAAATCGTAGAGGGAGACCAAGAGATGAATACACTAAGCAGATTCAGAAGGATGTAGGTTGCAGTAAGTACTGGGAGATGAAGAAGCTTGCACAGGATAGGGCAGCATGGAGACCTTCATCAAACCAGTCTCAAGACTGAAGACCACAACAACAACATCGATGGGTATCGTGAGGTATTAATTACTTATGTTTGTAACCCTTTCTTTGACACAAAATGACTGATTTGTAACTCTGTATCCAGCCACTTTTTGCTGTGGCTCAGTCTGTTTAAATGAAAAAGAAAGAAAAGAGAAAGGTCATGTTTTAATACGCATTAGAATGGAATACATGTCCTATTCTCCTTCTCTCACCTATCTCTGTCCATTACCCCCTCCAACGTTCTTTATCCATATTGGCTTTACCCCTCTGCCTGTCCATTTTCTGCTCCTTCCTCTCTCTCTCTCTCTCTCTCTCTCTCTCTATTTTCCTCCTCTTCACCATTCTCTCTTCCACTCTCTGTCCATCACCTCCTCCCTCTCTCTGTCCATCTCCTACTTCCCATTTGCTGATTTCATTTCTTTTCACTCCTCTATCCACGTCCTCTTCCACCCCCCCCCCCCTCCCTCTCTCTAATCTTGAGTCGCTTTTATTGATATTGGAAATTTAGATTCTGTAATAGTAAACCAATACGGCATAAATACAACTTTCCTGTTTGCTAACATCGTTTCACTATTGCTATTTTCAATGTATTATTCTTATTAAATTAATAGAAATTTTTGTATTACATATATTTAAAAATATGTAAATAAAAAAACTGTGTATACCAGTGGAACGTTATGGCAAAATTTTTAAAGCAATCGGCCCAGAACTTTCGGAGAACACGATTTTAAACAAACCAAAATTTACATTTTTAGAGTGTTTCGTTATTCATTACATACTTTTTACATATTTACCAGGTGGCGATCCAGTATGCAAATAAAAACACGTGGGTATTCGAAAGAAATGTGTTAAAATTTAAAAGACTTGAATGAAAAACTTCCGGAGATTTGAAATTTTGAAGAGACTAATATCTACGTTTCTACCTATATACAAAATGTAGATTTGCTAATCGCAATTATCCGAAAGTTTTTGACCGATTGCTTTGAAATATTTAGACAATTTTTCATTGGTACATGCGCGATTTTTATTTCCATATTTTACATATACACCAGGTGATCGAAAAGTCATTTTAAGTTTGAAACATTAATAAACCATGGAATAATGTAGGTAGAGAGATAAAAATTGACATACATGCTTGGAATGACATGGGGTTTTATTAGAACCAAAAAGAAGTGTTGTTAGACGCGTGAAAGATCTCTTGCGCGCGTCGTTTGGTGGTGATCGTGTGCTCAGCCGCCACTTTCGTCATGGTGGCCTCCCAGGTTCCCAGACCACAGTCCGTGCGATTATTGGCTTTTGGGGTACCTGAAGTCGCAAGTGTATCGTGATCGACCGACATCTCTAGGAATGCTGAAAGACAACATCCGACGCCAATGCCTCACCATAACTCGGGATTTGCTTTACAGTGCTGTTCACAACATTATTCCTCGACTACAGCTATTGTTGAGGAATGATGGTGGACATATTGAGCATTTCCTGTCTTACTTTGTTATGCTAATTATTGCTATTCTGATCAGATGAAGCGCCATCTGTCGGACATACCTGTATTTTGAACGTTGTATTTTTTTAGTTGTAATTAAGCCCCATGTCATTCCAAGCATGTGGGTCAATTTGCACCTCTCTACATTATTCCCTGATTTATTCTGACATTTTGATCACCCAGTATAATATATAATTTTATATAAATTCAATCATAGAGAAACGTTGTTATAAAAAAATGAAAAGGTACATAACATATATTATACTCCATATATTAAAGAATAGGTTCCTAAAAAGACGCCCTTATTAGAATTCAGCGTTGTGTCAAAATTTCAAAGCAATCTGGAACTTTCAGAGATTAATTATTTTGAACAAACTAACATTTGCATTTTTATAACATTTCCCCTCGTATTACGTATATATTACATACATATCAGATGACGTTTCGGTGGGTATATAAAAACACCTGAGCATCAGAATGCAATGTTTTATAAAAATTTGAAAGCAATCGGAGAAGAACATTCGGAGATTTGAAATTTTTAAGAAATGATCATCTGTGTTTGTAGTTACAAACAAACTGTAAATGTTCCTAATCGCAAAACTCCGAAAGTTTTTGACCCAATGCTTTGCAACTTCAGCACAACGCTGCATTCGGATACGAATGCGTTTTACATACACATTTTTATAATATGTAACATGTAATTTTTTATAAATTTAATAATAGGGAATGTTGCTACAGTAAATCTCAATACGATATATATGTTAAAGGAATGGGTGTAGAACAACACGCCTCTATTATAAATTAAATGCAATGTTGCGTACAAAATTTGAAAGCAATCGGACTAAGATTATAATTTTGAACAAACCAGCATTTACATTTTTATTTATATAGATAGAAGTGTAGCGCCATATTTACAGGACACCTCCTCACCTGGTAGACTGCCATGGATTTCTTGACGGCGGATGGGGTGAAGATGGCGGCGTGCGCCAGCGTGGTGTCCTTGAGGTCGAGGATGACTGTGGCGCCGCAGACGATGGCCGAGTCGTCCTCGTTGAGTGACAGGTCGCCGCCCATGAAGAGCAGACGGAACAGGTAGTCGGCGGTCACCTTCTTGGGGTCCAGCCTGCCCAGGCGCAGAACCGTTATGCGCCGCCCTTCTTTGTCCACCTTGGGCAGGTAACTGATGAACCTGCCGGAGGACCAGGAGGGACACGTAGTCACGCCACGCTAGGGATGTGGGCGCAGACCCAAAAAATGAGATCATTCTCGTGGGTGTGGAACGCGTGACTATGCAGCAGTTGTCACTCGCACTGGTTGAGGCTGGAACGCGCGGCCACAAGATCCCCTTATCCACCTTGTGGGCAGGTTAGGAGCACGTTGCAGAGCATGCGACCACACACCCCATTAGGAACCATGACCCGCCGTTCGAAATGCCCAGCGAACCATAATTAATCACGGTGGCTTCAGTGTAATTATGTATGAATAAAAGAGCCATTTCGTTCATTTCATTGCGTGTTTCTTTCAGTTATCTTCTGTAGTTACCTTCTGTGCTATATGGAAGCAGTTCTTTCCACGTATGATCCAAGTTTAATCGAGTTACTGTACTTAGCACTGACACGTAAGCTACAATATTACTACAGTTTTGCACACAGTTGTAGTAGAAACTTCATGTTATTCTAGTGATGCGTACAAATGAAATGAAACTACCTCCGAGGTGTTGATAAGTACAATCTGGAGTTTAGTGAAAGGTAGACGGACGCCTGGGAAGGGGGGTGGCAGGGGGGACACGAAGAGAGAGAGAGAGAGAGAGAGAGAGAGAGAGAGAGAGAGGCACCAGGATAGGTGAGATGAGATAGATATGATAGGGTATATTCATGTTTGGTACAGGGATGAGGAAATTGTGTTCATTGCTTCTTCTGAAGATGTTGTATTACTTTCTGTATTCAGCAATGACTGTCTATTAATACAATACCGGCACAAGAAGCAAAAAACACAATTTACTTCATTAAGGAAGGGATAGGAACACAGTAATCTTTTTATTAATCTTGGGTATCCAGATTTCGGCTATAAATAGACATCTTGAGTACTAAAATACAAGGACATTATGGAATGAGAACTGATTTACGTGAAACAATAAATAAAACACAACAATGTGGAACAATAAGTGAAACTCAACTTTATCCAATAGCTACAATCCATTCTAGTCAACGTACCATTCGACATTCGTTGTTTAGAACCAGTAAAAGCCAAGATCGCACAAAATATTTTTTGTTCACGACAACCACTTTCAACAGTCTTTGATGGCATCTTAAGGTCTTAAACATCTTATTGTAGGAAAACACGTTCATTTCACGCTGAACCTCATGCACTATTTGTCAAGTACAAAAAACTCAGCACGTTATAAGCGTCTGTCATCGCTAAAATATTTAAAAACAGAAAGCGATGACAATTGGCATGCTGACTCTGAGTTACAGAGGCAGGCCATAGGCATATATGCATTCGAGGCGTCCCAGGAGGAATGGTGAATATTCAGGATTATGACAGGAACGACCATTCGAAGCAAAAAAGTCTCGTAAGCATGGGCTCTTAAATGCTTTCCATAAAAGCTATGAGAACTTTTTATTCGATACTGTGAAAGAAATCTCTTCTACTGCAAGCTCTTCGCTTTCTGTATCTTGGGAGCAGGTAGTAGAGACAAAAAAAAAAAAAAAAAAACAAGAAAAACTGAAAAGTACACGCGGGCTCTAAAATGCTTCCTTCAATAAATTACGAACACTTGTTCAGTAGAAGAGATGTGTTTCACAGTAGCGAAAATGAAAAACTGGTGGCAGTTCTTGAGATATGCATTTTAGAGTGCATGTTTACTACAAATTTTAGATGCATATGGAGTGTTTTTTAATGGCTGATGAGTGCTGTACTTACCTTGTGTGGCAACGTCTGTTCTAGACCTATTACTCCAAGAAGCTACAGCTGACACCGCCGTCTTAACACCCCGTTATTAGAAAAAAATGTTCAAATGTGTGTGAATTCCTAAGGGACCAAACTGCTTAGGTCATCGGTTCCTAGACTTACACACTACTTAAACTAACTTATGCAAAGAACAACACACACACACACACACACACACACACACACACACACACACACACACACACACACACACACAGCACACACACACACACGCCAGAGGGAGGACTCAAACTTCCGGCGGAAGGGGCCTCGCAGTCCGTGGCATGACGCCTCAAACCGTGTAGAGATTCAGCCTTACAATTCTTGTGATTTATCTGAGGGTCCATCTATGCTGTGCCCTGTTCGTCCTCAGCATCGAAACTCTTTCTTCCGTACAGGTTTCTACAAGTCAAGTAACTATAAAACAAAACACTGCTTCTCTACTTAAATAACATTGGTTCCAATTAACTCCGTATATTGTCACAAACTTTTATAGAACGTTACACGTTACATGGGAAGTTATTGCTTCTGGGGATTTTTAAATTACTATCTCAAAGACCTGTCATTAACATGACTGTAAACAGTGAGTAACATAACATTCATCTTCCTTAGTGCCGCAGATCTTTCACGGTACAAAAGATTTTTCATTCCTCCTTGCTCCACGGATATTACAAATGTTTTCCAGCAGGTATACTCCGCACCTGTTGACTAACACTTTCCCACAGTATGCTGCCCGATTTTTACAAATGTGTGAAATCTTATGGAACTTAACTGCTAAGGTCATCAGTCCCTAAGCTTGCACACTACTTAACCTAAATTATCCTAAGGACAAACAAACACACACTCATGCCCGAGGGAGGACTCGAATCTCCGCCGTGACCAGCCGCACAGTCCATGACTGCCGTGCCCTGGACCGCTCGGCTAATCCCGCGCGGCGCGCGCATTTTCACTCTGAGCTCTAAATTTGACGTACGTGATCCATGCCATGAATGTCACTGATCACAACATAGTGCCGTCTCCCAAAATAAAGAATGGAAAGGGCTTGCAGTAGAGGGGATTTGTTTCACAGTATCGAAGATGAGGAAGTGTTCACAGCTATTTCTAGAGCCCATATTGACTAAACTTTCTTGCTTCGCGTTAGCGTTCCCGCCACGGCCATGAATACTGACCTTTCCTCCTGGGACATTCTTTATGCACACTGCCTGAAAAAATTGAAGGACCCAGAATACATGGTCGCATGTTAATGTAACTTCGTACCCATTCACACCATCGGCAGGTACGTAAATGATTAGAGCTTCAATTCAGAGTGACAGGTAGAACGGCCACCGGTGTGCATTACTGGTATTTAGATTTGTAACGAGACCTGCCTGAGTATAAAAGGGACTCACCAGCGTGAAATTTTGAGAGATCACTGTAAAGGATACGGAGACAGCGTTATAGACAACTGACAGAGTTCGAATGGGGCTTCATTGTGCGTCTCGATTTGGCAGGCTGGTCGAATTGTTCAATATGCAGATTTGTGGGGCATTGGAATGTGACCGTGGCGCAGTGCTGGACTACATGGGAGAGTGAGGGCGGGCGCACAAGTCGCCAAGATTCTCGTCGGCAGTGTGTGTCACCGTCAGAAGAGAGCATTACCGTATTGGCACCAGGCATCTGCGCCTGCCATCCGAGACCAGGTAAAGGACGCCCTGCAACGTTCTTTGTCATCTCGTACCATTGGTGAGAGACGAGCAGAAGCCGAGCTAGCCAATTACTGTCCCACAAGTAGGCTGCCATTTACAGCACGACAGAAATCGCTACGTCTGGAGTGTTGCCGTCACCGGCAAACTTTGACTGCTGGTGAATGGAGTCGCAGCGTATTCAGTTCTGCACTACCCCGCACGACTATAGTCTACCGAGATTCTAAACCTAGCTTTCAAAAACTCTTTTACGGTAGAGGACTGCAGCACCAGTCCCCCTTTCAATTATCGAACAAACGCAAGGATGCCTGACATAGTGTTTAGTGTATCTGGGGTTGTAAAACAGTTAAGATCCTTAGACACCAGAAAGGTATCTGTCCCAAACGGTATCCCGGTAAGATTTTATGTTTGCTATGCTACAAATATAGCTTCATTCTTATCCATCATCTGTCAGAGATCAATGGAACAGTCGGAGGTTCCACGGGACTGGAAGAAGGCCCAGGTCATAGCGAACTATAAAAAGGGTAGAGAATCGGATGCGCATAATTACCGACCAATTTCACTGACATCGATTAGTTGTAGAATCATGGAACATATTTTGTGTTCAGACATAATGACTTTTCTAGACTCTGAGAAGCTCATCTACAGAAACCAGCACGGTTTTAGGAAATAGCGGTGATGCGAGACACAGATGGCCCTCTTTGGGCATGATATACAACAGGCTCCCAGATTGATGCCCTATTTCTCGACTTTCGAAAGGCGTTCGACTAAGTTCCGCACTGTCGCTTGCTCCAAAAAGTGCGCGCTTACGGTCTATCTGATGACATATGCGGTTGGATAGAAAGTTTTCTAACAGACAGGGAGGAGTGTTTCGTCCTGAACGGGGTGACTTCAACAGAAACAAGGGTAATTTCACGTGTGGCCCGGGGCAGCGTAATAGGTCCGCTGCTTTTTACGATTTACATAAACGATCTGGTTGATGGTATTGACAGCGGCATTAGATTGTTTGCCGATGATGCTGTAGTTTACAGGAAAGCAGTATCACACGAAAGGTGTGAACAAATCCATGAGGATTTGCAGAAAATAAATGCGTGGTGTAATGACTGGCAGTTATCTCGCAAAATTAGTAAGTGTAACCTACTGCGTATAACAAGGCGAAAATCCCGATTACTGTACGAGTACAAAATAAATGTCCAGTCTTTGGAAACGGTAACATCTGTCAAGTATCTGGGTGTGACTATTCTAAATGAGCCGGCCGCTGTGGCCGTGCGGTTCTAGGCGCTTCAGACTGTAACCGCGTGACCGCTACGGTCGCATGTTCGAAAACTGCCTCGGTCATAGATGTGTGTGATCTCCTTACGTTAGTTAGGTTTAAGTAGTTCTAAGTTCTAGGGGACTGATGACCACAGATGTTAAGTCCCATAGTGCTCAGAGCCATTTGAACCATCATATTCGAAATGGTCTCAGATGGAACGATCAGATTACACAAGTAACGGTCAAGGCGAACTCTAGATTGCGGTTTATTGGGAGAATCTTGAAGCGATGCAGTCCTTCAACAAAGGAAATAGCTTACAATACGTTAGTTCGTCCAGTCTTAAGAGTATTTTTCGTCTGTATGGGACCCTTATCAGTTGGGTCTGATTCAAGAGACTGAGGAGATCCAAAGAAGATTCGTGAATGGTACATTTAGGTGTCGCGAGAGCGTTACAAATCTAATAGAAAGTTTGAAGTGGGACACACTTGCAGACAGATGGCGCGCTAAGCGGAAGGCGCTGTTCACTAAATTCCGAAATCCGACCTTCACCGAGGATGTAGAGCATATACTATTACCACCAACTTTAAAATCCCGCGATGATCACCTTTCAAAGATAAGGGAAATTAGAGCTCGTACTGAGGCGTTCAGATAGTCGTTTTTCCCTCGCGCGATCCGCGAGTGGAACAGAGGGGGGGAAAATATGACTGTGATGCGAATTGTGCCCTCCGCCACATACCGCTTGGTGGCTAGAGGAGTATATATGTAGATGTAGAACTCCTATTCTGTCAAGTCATGGCTGGTAGTGACTGAAGGAAATTTCACGCACAACGGTACTCGCGTAGCCAGCAAGATCCTCAGGTCTGTCCCTGATGGAACACTTGTGTGATGTCAACTGCCTGGCAGTGCCAGTATCTCCACTATATCAAGGAGCAGTTACAACAGCTTAGGGGCAGCTTGTCTCAGAAGAGAATAAAACTGCTTTGTGTCACACTGCCGTGTCCTTTCTAAATTGGACTCGATACCGTAATCACTGACATAACATCACATACCTTCACAATGTGTCACGTTTCATTTCGTTTCCTCTTCTCCTTCTGGGTGTTTCACTCTATCTGTCAGGCACTGTATTCATTTACAGGTAAAGGTCGTTTGACGATTCCCGCAGTTACACTGCTTTCAGTTTTGTCTTATAGTGTAGCGGATGTGGGCATACACTTTGGTTACATGAAAACATGAATCCTGTTGAGACTGAGGAGCAATCGCCCTGACAGATTAAAACTGTATGGCGCACCGGGACTCTAATCAGGTACCTTTGCATTTCGCGGAAAAAATGAATTGATGACCGGAAATCCTCCTTCCTGGGGAAGTTCGGCCGCTGGGCTATAAGTCTTGCCAGTTGGCGCCACACTGGGCTATTTGCGTGTCGATGATGATTAAATGATGATTACTCAGCGGCCAGTCCCCGAGCGGAGAAAATTTTCCAACCCTGCTGGGAATCGAACGCGGGCCCACTGTATGGTAGTCAGACACACTGACCACTTAGCCAAGAGGACGGACTCCCGATGGAAATCCTCTACCGATTGAGTAGTCCAGATACACTCACGTATAGCTGTCGTAGTTTTACTTTCCCCAGTACCTCTCTTCTGCTTGGCAAACCATAGCAATTCTGCTGCCTATGTTTCAGGACTAGCACTCCTGAGATAAAGGATAATTGTGGTGATGTGGCTTAGCCACAGCCCAAAGAACATTTACAGAATTAATTCTTCTCTCTGCAGTGGAATGTGGACCGATTTGAAGCTTCTGATCGGGATTCGAAGCCGAAACTTTGGAAAGGGGTTATGAAAATGAATTGTGAGGATGGATTATGAGTAATGTCTGGCAGAGCACTGGCCTTCAGAGGGAAAGCTTGCTAGTTCGAGTAGCAGACTGCGACACGATTTTAATTTGCCGGTAAGTTTCAAACAACGCACACTCCGCTGCTCAGTGACCATTAATTCCAGATCCAGTTGCAGTTGGTGTTCTTACCCCGCGTCGAGCATGTACTGAATTTTGGGATCGAAGGGGTCTCGGTTCTTGTAGAACTCCGGAGCGGCCGTCTTCATGGTGTAGTACATGTCCAGCTTCTCCTTGGTGCGCTGCAGGGAAAACTTGCAGCCTCGCAGAAACGTCACGATCCACTGGTCATCTGGAACAGCAAAGTGGAATCATTGTAAAACTTTTATCCCTTCTGGATTTGGAGCACTGCGACTGCCTTGTTAAAGGTTTCAGGAATTACTGCAACCAATCGCCGTTTTTTCTTCAATTTTTATTTACTCATGGCCGGTTTCGGATCGCCTGGCGATTCATCGTCAGATAATACAATTTAGTTTGGAGTATTGTGGGGGTCGTGCATTGCTTTTATTCTTGCTGCAAGCACTGCTCTGGAAAACAATGTATGGTTTCCAGTACCGTTTAACGATGTCCGAAAGAACAGTTACCATCGGTGACCATGCAGCGCTCTAGAATGAAGTGATGATTAAATCAAGACCCTACGGTGCTGACAGGCGTTGATATACATCAACGGGGACGGTTGAAAATACGTGCCCCGACTGGCACTCGAACCCGGGATCTCCTGCTTACATGGCAGACACACTATCCATCTGAGCCATCGAGGGCACAGAGGACAGTGCGACTACAGGGACTTATCCCCGTTTGACCCACATTCCCAACTTAATGTCCACACACTACACTCGTAGCGTCCCTGCCCATTATACTCATTACTCGCGGCAGACAAACTTACCGGTGCCGTAAGAGTTCGGGCAATATGTGTGCATCCGCACAGAAGGAGAAGGTCAATGGCCTGTTAGCCTTAATGAGTGTAATGGGCAGGGACCCTACGAGTGTAGTGTGTGGACATTAAGTTGGGAATGTGGGTCTCACGTGGAGCGTGCAAAGGATAAGTCCCTGCAGTCGCACTATCCTCTGTGCCCTCGGTAACTCAGATGGATAGCCGGCACGGTAGCTCGGCGTGTTCAGAGAGCTGCTTGGCCTCTGTAACAAAAAACTGAATGGACGGATCAACAAACGAACTTGACCGGATGTCATGCGACGTCCGCAACGACCAAATAAAAAGCGGCGGGTTCGAGTCCCGGTCGGTGCACACATTTTCAACTGTCCCCGTTGAGGTATATCAACGCCTGTCAGCAGTGTAGAGTCTTGATTTAATTATCAATCCTCGTTTCGTCTTCGTTTTAATCGAGGCCAGTGGGCTTCAGGCGTAAAGAGACCGTGACGTGTAGCACATGTCATTCGAATAGCACCCTGATGAAACTTTTCGTGTCTACGTAGAAGAAAATTTCAAACCTCTTGTTTCAGTGGAGCTCCTGCTAGTTCTTTAACACGCCGGTTCCATATTAGGAAGCATCTACATTGCGTTCCACAACAGTGTTCCAGAGCGGCTAAATACTTGCAGCTAAATACTTGAAGAACGTCATTACGAAGCACCAAAGAGCTGCTAATGAATATATACTTTCTTTTCCAGTTTGTACTTTGTCATATAGTTTTGACTGAAAGGTCATTTTCGATTAAAAAGAAAGTGAAGACTACAAGGAAGATTCTTTGTGACCAAAAATCATAACAAGTACTGTAGTGAACGTTAAACATTGCCATGCCTTATATTACCTGATCAAAAGAACCCGACACCTCTGTGTAAGCGAAAATGAGCGCTAGATACCACGAGAGGCGGACCAGCCAGCATAAAAGTCGGATAGTGTTGTGTTGTCAGTAGAAATGCCATAACAGCAAACGAGGTCGGTCAGAAGCGCTCAGTGAATCCGAACGTGGACTTGTAAGGTGGCTATCATTTCGCACCTTACAAGCACTCATCCACATATTTGGCCGTGATCTACAAACACAATTAGGTATCATGTCATAGGTTATACATCGTATACATGGATATATTAAAGAGACTGACATTGTCAGGTTGTTAACGCTTATTGCATGAAAGGTGACGGAGTGTCCTTATTATCAGAACGGCGTAATGAATGTTTGCCTATACTAGTAGAGGTTGGAACGACAGTGGAAATGAAACGGCAGGCGGAACTCAAGCCCTGGGTGGAAGGCCCACACAGGTGTGTTGGTCCTGCTTAAACACAGGAAGTAGCAAGTCGAACGCTGGGACACCTGAGCGCTGGAGGACAATAGAGTCGCGACCGGCTGGTGTTGTAGCTGGACGAGAAGTATTACACTTCGGAAACTACGAAAATCTAGTACGCAGCTGAGAGGAACGAGGAAGTGTCACCTTGGAAATCACGCAGGCCGGGTTACTTCCGCGGATTTTTACTCAGAAGCGTACCATGGTATGAGTATAGGTGTTTCCTCGCAAACTTTCCGCGCTGGACGACAAAAGACTAAAATATGGTTGGTCGGCGTTCAGAAGAACCTGTAGAGAGGAAGAATATTCCGTGCTGTCGGGTATATGATTCGTTTTCGGAATTACGATGATGGGGAGCCGAGTATTGCTGGGAAGCAAGCGGTAGAGAGGTCTTCCGTTGTGAGCGCTCGTGTGTGACGGTCGCTCGGTGTCAGCTTTGTTGGTACAGACGGACTTGCTGTCTTTGCTCTAAGGAGAGTTTATAGTTAGAACAGTTCGGCACTGTGCTGCTGCAAACATAAACGATTCTGGACTTCCCCTCTCTGTGTGAAAAAGTCGTCGTTGATTACGCAGCGTTCAGTAATTGAGGGCACTTCTTCTGCCTATACTTGCGTTCCTTGTGGCTGGGAGTTCGCGTTTCTCGTCTGTAGAACACAGAGAGGAGAAGACAGTATTAGAGTGTATTAGTCAGAGGACCGCCTTCTGTCGTCCTATTGTTTGAAAGACTTTATTTGTGGCTGGAGTTCTTCCATCGTCGCAGACGAGTACGAGAACCATCACTTCGACGCATCGGACGCAGTACATACGGTGATATCACAGATTACTTCGGCTTATTAGGTCTATAAAGCTAAACAGCTGTGATCGCGGAAGTTTATTTCCACTGAGGTTCCACACCACCGTAGATCATCTTTGAAAGTAGTATCTTCTAGTGTTTAGTACGTGGATGATGTCAGTGATTTCGCGTTATTGATATTAGACGGCGCAGTTATAATAAGGGGCAGAGTTGGGATTAATAATTAATTGGATTAATAATTTTAGTTAGGAAATAATTGTACTTATAGAGTTGTTTTAATCAATAATCAATACACAAATGGCCATTAAAATTGCTACACCAAGAAGAAATGCAGATGATAAACGGGGACTCATTGGACAAATATATTATACTAGAACTGACATGTGATTACATTTTCGCGCAATTTGGGTGCATAGATCCTGAGAAATCAGTTCCCAGAACAACCACCTCTGGCCGTAAAAACGATCTTGATACGCCTGGGCATTGAGTCAAACAGAGCTTGGATGGCGTGTACAGGTACAGCTGCACATGCAGCTTCAACAGAATACCACAGTTCATCAAGAGTAGTGACTGGCCAGGGCAGCAGTTGAACATTTTCTGTATCCAGAAAGGCCCGTGCAGGAATTGCAACATGCGGTCGTGCATTATCCTGCTGAAATGTAGGGTTTCGCAGGGATCGAATGAAGGGTAGAGGCACGGGTCGCAACGCATTTGATATGTAACGTCCACTGTTCAAAGTGGCATCAATGCAAACAAGAGGTGACTAATGTGCACCCCATTCCATCATGATGAGTGATACGCCAGTATGGCGATGACGAATACACGCTTCCAATGTGCGTTCACCGCGATGTCGCCAAACACGGATGCGACCATCATGATGCTGGGAACAGAATCTGGATTCATCCGAAAAAATAACGTTTTGCCATTCGTGCACCCAGATTCGTCGTTGAGTACACCATCGCAGGCGCTCCTGTCTGTGATGCTTTGCTCAGGAACCAACATCCAACATCACTGCATTGTCTGGTTTCCGCTCTTGAGGAATTGTAGGTTGCCATTCCTCCACAGACATTCAGACGCCTTACTGAAAGTGTCCCCATCAGAGTTCAAGGGTTAATACATCTTGTATTTTCAGTGTATCAGTTGTGGATGACGAACTGTGACTGTGATTTAAACTGGGGTTTATCTGATAATAAATATGCAACCAGTCGCTTTTGTACGATTTATTGAACCATGAACATTTTTTCGAGCCACATCAGGCTCATCTTCAGATGAAGGTGTTACAGAAACATTATCTTGTGGACCAAGTATAGCTAGACGCAGTGCTAGTGTTGCTGGGGGAAATGGCAAAAATTTAGTAATCGGTGACGGAACATTTACTAACGCGGAAGTTTTTCATGTTTTAGGTACTTACAGGACCATTCTTCCATTCCTTGGCAAAGTGTCATATAAACTTGCAAATCATATCAGACCACCCGACATAAAAATATCTTTCCACACTGGCAACAGACTACAAAATAAAATTGTTCACAATAATAAATCCACTAGAGATAGGCATAAAAATTCTGGCACGTACAAACTCAAATGCTTTCCATTCTTCCTTCTACATGGGCCAAACAAGGAGAAATTTTGCAACCTGTTACAAAGAACATATGGATGTCCTTCGACTCAAAAACTTAGGTAAGTCCAGTTTTCCATCAAGTGTTGCTCATCATAAACACTCTGTTGATGATATCAATGACAGTCTTTCTGTGCTACACATTGCTGAGAAAAGACTACAGATGGACCTCCATGAAAAATAAAAAAATTTCATCCACAAACTGAAATCACTCCAAAAATTCCTGAATGAACAGACTGAGTCAACGCAAAACCTTTTCTTCCAGATTTTCCAGTATATCCTGGCACCAAAAATCAACAAAAATGGCTATAATTCATCTTTCTGCATAAATCTTGTTCTTCTTGGTGTGTAATGGCAAACGTTTTCGGTAACTTAGAAAAAGTTTTTAATTATGTATTAAATATTAACCTCTACCTGTTTACCTTTTGTAGGCAGCTAGTAACAATTACTGAAATGTAAAACCTGTACTTGTAATATTTGTATCATAATACAATGCATCTCTTGCCAAAGACTATGGTGTAGTAAAGTGCGGTATCTGTCATATCCGTATTATTTGTAAAAACATCGAATGTTTACATCGTGTGAGCCAGTGTAAAACCAAGTGTAGCTACATACTGTGTTTTTTTGTGTACGTAGCGCAATAATGCAAGTTGTAAGAAGCAATCTGATGTTAATACCACAAGGCATGCAGTGTAAGTAGCAAAACATAAAAAAACATTTCCGCCAGCCACACCAGCCCTGTATCTAGCTACACTTGGTTCACAAGATAATGTTTCTGTAACACCTCCATCTGAAGATGAACCTGCCATGGCTCGAGAACACGTTAATGGTTGAATAAATCGTAAAAAATCGACCGGTTGTATATTTATTACCAGATAAACATCTATGTCAGCTAAAAGACATCTATATATCTTTTGATCAAACAGTGTATATTATGTGAATCGTCATAGCGTCAGTATGTCTATGAAGGATTGAAAGGAATCTATTGCATCTTCCCTCATTTTATCGTCGCTGACTTCTTTCCCATTCTTTGTAATTGTAGCTCTGTCAGTTTTTGCCTACCGAGTTTGTAGCAACTAGACGCTTTGTGCTCTGACGAACTTAGTTCTTTGACGCGAAAATTGTCCGTGGTAGTAAAGCGGCCTTTGTCCGTCGTTTCCGCCCATATGCACTCAGGGTAGCGTGGCGTGTCGGCACACATTTGCAGAGTTCGGCGGTATCCTCAGCAGTCAGCATGCAGAAGTGTGAAGTCCTGTGGACTCACAAGCGGAAGCGGAAAGTTGATTCTTTTTCTTCATTTTGTCGTTTCCAATCGGTCGTCTTTCAATATAATTTTGGCAGCGTTTTTTTCCCAATTTTGTAAAATCTAACAAGCAGATATTACATTTATGTTAAGTTTCGAATGATCCTGGCGACATTGCGTAAGAGAGGGCACTTCATTGAGCAACGACCTGTTCTGGGCTTAAGGCTCCATTATATGACTTCTAAGTGGCATGGTTTATTTCGAACCTATGAAGGTACGCTTCATGTTGTTTTTGTAAAGGTTATGTTATTGTCTGTTGTTATTTACGTATAGGGCAATTTGGCTGGACTCTTAGGTTTTCGGTCTGAGATTTAACCAGTCCATGTTTTTTGATGCGTATAATTAGAGCTTGCAGTTTCAAATATTCTGAGACTGATCAGAGGTACATGTAGTTTTTTTTTTACCATTTAGATTACTGGTGTATCTACACATGAGTCATGGCCAACTCGGAAATCATACAACGAACCATGGACGTTGTTGCGGTGCTTCAGCAAGAGAGGTAGCCGTGCCTCAAATGCAACGAAATCGGAAGGGTGTCTGTAGAGAGGCCAGACCAACATATGGTCCCCGAAGAGGGGAAAGGGGGTTTAAAGTAGTTGCTGGTGAAACACAGGATGACAGACAGTTATCCTCATGTAATACTAGCCTACAGAGACTAGCTCTATCATTACTGCGGATGGCTAAAGGCAAGGGGAAACACTTGTGGAACGGTCTATCGGCGCTTCATGCACCTGCTCTGAGGTCGCCACGGAGATCGCACAAACGTTGAGACAGGAGGCGCTCACCAGGTCGCCATATCTAAATGATACATCGTCAGTGATAAATTCCCAACCAATTAAGAACTTCACGAAATAACCTTAGTCACGCCGATGACAGCATTATATTTAGAAATGTTGATAGATTAATCCACATATTTACTTGTAGACACGCAGATGATACGTGGAATTTGCTCCATTAGAATCTGACAATGATCGACAAGGCAACTGCTGCAAATCTACATATAACTGAAATGACACGACCGGAAAGACAAATACCAGAGAACAAAGAACAACGTTACAAACTGGACGCTTGCGTACACCGCAACATATATAACGCATCAGCGAGCAGCAACAAACATCTACACCGTATGGTCTGTCACTTCCTTTCCAGTTCCAATCGCAAATAGAGCGAGCAAAAAAGGACTGCCTATACGTCTCAGCACGAGCCCAAATTTCTCGCATCTTATCTTCGTAGTCTTTACACGAAATGTACTTTGGCGGCAGTAGAATCGTTCTTCAGTCAGCTTAAAATACCGGTTCGCTGCATTTCCTCAATAGTGTTCCACGGAAAGTACACTGTCTTTCCAACACAGACTGACTCTTGATTAAGTGTCTCCATATTTCTCGCCTGTTAATCGAACCTCCCTGTAACAAATCTTGCATCACACCTCTGATCAGTACATAAGAACGGAGTGCACTAGTGTTCTAAAAACAGTCTCCCTTACGAATGAACGATGCGGTGGCGTGCGGGTAAGATTGTAGTATTTTTACAAATCGTAGGCAGGACTCCAACAAAACCAATTACTTATTATTAGCGTAACATGAGGTTTCATTTAATCCTAGCCTCTCCTGGCTAAAGATAGTTACCCTGTTAAAGAAATGTCCACCTCGGAAGGTGTACCAATGTTCTCTGTCAAACAGTGTAAATGGCACAAATGTTTTTCGCAATAATGATCTCAGACAATTTAGCGAACTACTATTCAAGGTGGCAACATTTTTCCTTAAATAAAATGAACTATTTTTACACACAAGACCACACGCGCAAAACACTAATGTATTCTTTCCTGTCAAACAATATTTCCTAAGTTCTTACGAAATAATCAGGGTTCATACATTAGCAGGGAACAGTTCCTCACGTAAGACACTGTTTGCACCACATGTAAGGATTAGAGTCGAATGTATGATTTCTGGGCCACGAATATACAATTATTATCATAAAAAGTGACTATCAAAATTCATATGAGCTCACTAGTCTGATTTAAAGCTGCCGCTGTAATATTTCACTAAGATGGCGGCTAACATAAGGCAATCACTTATCGAATCTGGTTCAGGCGTTGTTTTACTCTCAACAAATAATACATATATATTTAATCTTTCCTGTGCCTTAACTATATCCATTAGCATTTAAAAGTATTTCTCCATTTAATCACTCATTATTCAGCACTTTACCAATAATCCGCGCTGTAGATCAATATCGCTAATGGCTACGCTCCATTTTAGCTGAACAGAAAACTTAACATATAGGACGAGAATCATGTTAAAATAAAAATTCAAACACATGTGTTGATTTCAAGTACACAGGAACTCTATTTTCTTTTTAAATATTATTTAACAACATAATACAGTTTTTTACCGACCTCAGTGCTACAAGATATCAATCATGTCCGGTCATTACAACAGTTCGAACAAGAAGGATTATTCTAGAAGAGCCATAGGTAGCAAAAGATGAAGATTTCCATTATCTTTTTCCATCAGTATTGTCTGAGATATAATTTTCACAGAAAATTAAATCACGTCACTGACAATAATTATTTATTATTATTTTAGTATCGATGAAGTCTTATTTTACTAAAGTCACGAGAATGTTCTCTCAAATTCCACACACAATGCTGTCGTATTGTTTTGAATAAAATATAGTCGTGGATATTACAATACTTTCCTAAAATTCTCTCAGTCGTTTTTTTATTACTGTCCTTACGTGCTCGTTCTATTCCATATCGCTTTTCAACGTTACCCCCAGATATTCAGCCGACGTGACTGTGACAAGCAGTAAACAACTACCGCTGTATTCGAAAATTCTTTTTGGTACTCATCTACGTTAACTTACATTTCTTCTACATTCAATGGAAGCTGCCGTTCATCACGCCAAATAAAAACTTTGTCTAAATCATCCCCTATCCTCCAACAGGCACTCAACGACGACGCCTTTCCTTTGCACCACAGCATTATCAGCAAACAGCCGCAGCTTGTTGCTCACCCTGCCCCTAAGATAATTTATGAACATCATATAAAAAATAATTCGAACAAATGAGCAAGATTCTTCGCAAGGTCACCAACTGAGACACAAAAGTTTCAGCTCTCTGCATTAGGCATTGCCTTCATTACATGTGTGTGTTTCATTATTGAATGCCTCTGATAATATTTTCACACAATTGTGCTGGGACGCCATAATTCTAGCAATTTATTATCCGTAAGATGTACAACGCACTAATTTAAGTTTTTTACTAGAAAAACACTGAGAACTGGCTATGTTTATTTTCTGGGATTTAAGCGATACCTCTTTAGTACTCAAGAAAATATACGACTCCGGCGGATATACTTACTTTGTTGATGTCAATTTGTCCATAGTTACAGGTCCAAGGCATCATTTGAGGTCTGATGCGGAGGTGTGGCTTGAATAACAAAGAAAAGTTTTGCGTAATGTTTGTCTAATCTCTTAAATACCAATACCAATAGAAACATAAGCCTGAATCTCTCCAAAATGGCTGCCAGTTGAACTGCCAACACACAGTTGTTTAAAATGAAAATAGAATGCCATTTCGACCAACACACAGCTTGTACCAACACACGGCATGTACCAACACACGGCATGTACCAACACACGGCATGTACCAACACACGGCATGTACCAACACACGGCATGTACCAACACACGGCATGTACCAACACACGGCATGTACCAATCTCCCCTAATGCTCTGTCACTTTCAGTTTAGCAGCTACTTTCGTAATTGTGGTTTGTGACTTCATTATTGTAACAGCAATCAAGTCCTACGTCATAATCAGACATCATTTATTTCAAATTATATTTTATATAACTTTCAATTACGCTGAAGTCGAATTTTTTGGAAGTTTCGTTGCGCCGTAACAACAATCGTTGTTTTCCAAAGATTGCTGGTCCTCTTTGCGTCCAAATCAAGTTCATAATAATTTCATTGAACCAGGATTACAAGTAGTTAGAACAGCTAACGTCATACAAAACCGAAAACAAAAGAAAAACACCACAGAAATTTTTGTTATCTGTATCTGTGATTGGCGAGGGAAGTATAAATTTGAAATTGGTTTATGTGAGTGCAAATTATTCTGAAAGTTATTATACAATAGTTTAATTCATTAACGTTCATCAAAACAAAGTATTTAATAGAAAATAATCACATAAATAGTGGTATTTGACCTCTTGATTCGAGTAAGTAGTTAAACGACAGTTTTGGACTTTTTATCTGTTCTCTAGGTGTATGACTCTCGCACTGATGTATCACCAACCAGCTCAAAATCATTAAGGATAGAAACTTGAAGTATGCAGAGAGTGTAGATCTTGTACTGTAGGCGTCGTCTAAGGAAGAACTACAAAAATGTTTTTAAATCTGTTTTTACGAAAACGGATTTTTGAGTTTTCGGTTGCCAACAAAAAAAGGTATTTCAGTGTTCACCTAAGGGGGTGAAATAAAGTATGAAACGTTCTATGAAAATATTTCATTGTGAAAGCATTTTAATGCTAAATAGGTGAAAATTTGTATTTGGTTTCTCAGTTAGAAATAAAAAAAATGTGTTTCACTATTTCTGGAAACTGAACCTCTATGGTGGTGAAATAGGGGATGAAAATTTGTGTGGAAATATTTCATTACGCAAGCAATTTTGAAAGTAAATCTATGAAAACTCGTGTTTAGTCTCTCTGTTAGAAATAAAAAATACGAATTTCAGCATTTTTGGGATTGTTATGCCTATAAAAGTGAAACAGGGGTGACTCATCATCGCCCAGCGCAAACCGGTAATGATTGAAACCTGAAATTTAGAGTGGATGTAGATCTTATAATGTATCCATCGTTTACGAAGGGGATGTACAAAACTCTACTCCTGATAGAATGAAATAGGGGATGAATGACTTTTTGGATATACGTCGCTGTGTAAGTAATTCTGAAGCTAGAGCTATGCAAATTGGTATCTGGCACCTCAGTCAAAAATTTTAAAAGAATACGTGTTTTATCAGTTTTTTGAAATTCAGCCACCAAGGGAATAAAAGTGTGGGTGAAACGTTTTTAAAATAAATAATTATTAAAAAAATACTACAGCATTTTAAACTTATATCGATGAAAACTGACATTTGACTTCTCTGTTAGAAATGAAAAATTACATGTTTCGGTGTTTTTGGAAATTCATTCTCAGAAGGAAGTGAAATAGGTGATGAAAAGCTGTGCAAAATTATTTAATTGTAAAAACTTTCTCAAAGCTAAATCTACAAAAAATGTTACTTCACTTCTTGATTAGATATACGAGGTACGACAGTAAAGTAATTAGACTGATTTTCTTTGCAAGATGTGGTAATCCAGCAGGCTTCCGTAGACACAATATCTTTGACCTTGGTTTATAAGTTTCTTCTAGTCCAAGCGGTACATCGATGCAAGTGCTCAGTCGTGAGTTGTGCTGTAATAAGTTAACACATGTTTGTGTCTCTCGTCACGGAAATGGAACTGCATAATATTGTGCAACGGTATGCCATTTCCTTTGGTGTTAAATTGGGTGTAAACGCGACGACAACTTACAGCAAGCTTCAGAAGGCTTTTGGAGAGGAGGTTATGTCAAGAGCTCAAGTCTTTCGTTGGCATAAAATGTTTATTGAAGGCAAAACAAAATGGTTCAAATGGCTCTGAGCACTATGGGACTCAACTGCTGTGGTCATCAGTCCCCTAGAACTTAGAACTACTTAAACCTAACTAACCTAAGGACATCACACACATCCATGCCCGAGGCCGGATTCGAACCTGCGACCGTAGCTGTCGCACGGTTCCGGACTGCGCGCCCAGAACCGCCAGACCACCGCGGCCGGTGGCAGAACAAATGTTGAAGATGAAGACTGCAGTGGATGACCATCAACCTCACGGACGGATGTCAACTTGGCCAGACATCGTGAACTCGTACGATATGACAGAAGATTGTCCGTGAAAATGATTGCGGAGAACTGAACATCAATTGAGAAACGGTTCGTCTAATAATACCTGGAGATCTTGGTATGAGAAAGATTTGGTCCCCAAAACTCTCACACCACAACAGCGAGAAACACGGAAAAATGTGGCAGCCGATCTATTAGAGCAAACGGAAATCAATACAGAACTGTTGAGCATTGTTATCGCTGGTGATGAAAACTGGTTTTTTCAGTACAGTCCAGAGACAAAACGCCAAAGTTCGCAATGGTGCTCAAAGGGATCGCCCAGACCAAAAAAAAGGTCACATGTCAAAGTCAAAAGTGAAATGCATGCTTGCGTGCTTCTTTGATTCCAAGGGAATTGTTCATAAAGAGTAGGTGCCTCCTGGATAGACAGTTAACCAATATTACTACAAATAAATTTTAGAAAGACTTCGTAAATGAGTTCTTCGTGTCCGTGCCAACATTGCTGATAATTGGATTCTGCATCACGATAATGCGGCATCCCATACTGCTCTGTCAGCACAGAAATTTTTAACCTCAAAACAAATTTCAGTACTACCACAGCCACCTTATTCACCAGATATCGCTCCGTATATATCTGTCGCTTTATGTATACAGGGCGAGTCACCTAACGTTACCGCTGGATATATTTCGTAAAGTACATCAAATGCTGACGAACCGATTCCACAGACCGAACTTGAGGAGAGGGGCTATGTAACTGCTTAATACAAACCATTAAAAAATACATGGAAATATGTTTTTTAACACAAACCTACGTTTTTTTAAATAGAACCCCGTTAGTTTTGTTAGCACATCTGAACATATAAACAAATACGTAATCAGTGCCGTTTGTTGCATTGTAAAATGTTAATAACATCCGGAGATATAGTAACCTAAAGTTGACGCTTGAGTACCACTCCTCCGCTGTTCGATAGCGTGTATCGGAGAGCACCGAATTACGTAGTGATCCAAAGAGAACGGTGATGGACCTTAAGTACAGAAGAGACTGGAACAGCACATTACGTCCACATGGTAACACCTTTTTATTGGTCTTTTTCACTGACGTACATGTACATTACCATGAGGGGTGAGGTACACGTACACACGTGGTTTCCGTTTTCAATTACGGAGTGGAATAGAGTGTGTCCTGACATGTCAGGCCAATAGATTTTCAATGTGGTGGCCATCATTTGCTGCACACAATTGCAATCTCTGGCGTAATGAATGTCGTACACGCCGAAGTACATCTGGTGTAATGTCGCCGCAGGCTGCCACAATACGTTGTTCCATATCCTCTGGGGTTGTAGGCACATCACGGTACACATTCTCCTTTAACGTACCCCACAGAAAGAAGTCCATAGGTGTAAGATCAGGAGAACGGGCTGGCCAATTTATGCGTCCTCCACGTCCTATGAAACTCCCGTCGAACATCCTGCCAAGGGTCAGCCTAGTGTTAATTGCGGAATGTGCAGGTGCACCATCATGGTGATACCACATACGTCGATGCGTTTCCAGTGGGACATTTTCGAGCAACGTTGGCAGATCATTCTGTAGAAACGCGATGTATGTGGCAGCTGTTTGGGCCCCTCCTACAATGAAGTGAGGACCAATGCTGTGGTCGCCAATGATTCCGCAATAGACATTTACAGTACACGGTCGCTGACGCTCTACCTGTCTGAGCCAGCGAGGATTGTCCACGGACCAGTAATGCATGTTCCGTAGATTCACTGCCCCGTGATTTGTGAAACCCGCGTCATCGGTAAACAGATAGAACTGCAACGCATTCTCTGTTAATTCCCATTGACAGAATTGCACTCGATGATTAAAGTCATCACCATGTAATTGCTGACGTAGCAACACATGAAACGGGTGAAAGCGGTGACGATGCAGTATGCGCATGACACTACTTTGACTCAGTCCACCGGCTCTCGCAATGTCCCGTGTACTCATGAGTGGGTTCATGGCAACAGCAGCTAACACACCAACTGCACCCACTTCTCCTGTGACGGACCTGTTACGGATCCGTTTGCGTGCTACGACCATACCTGTTGCATACAGTTGGCGGTAGATGTTTTGCAATGCGCAGCACGTTGGATGCTCTCTGACCGGGTACCGTTCTGCATACACCCTGCAGGCTTCAGCTGAATTTCGTCGACACTCGTCATAGATTAGTATCATCTCCGCCTTTTCAGAGTTCGAATACACTATGGTCACAGTTCCTACAATACTACACTATCACAGACGTCTGGTAACACGGTGTACTACAGTTGGTCTGCGTGCGGAGACGAATGCAGAATAACAAAAGCAGCAAGCGCTACATGCGGACACTGCGACAGGTAGACCAAACCACAACAATGCACTACAGCCACACTCGTAAACACGGTGGTCATCGTAAACATGTCCCTGCAGATGCTGCTCGCCGACCGTGGCCCGTGTTTGTTACAACACCCAACTGAACGTCGGAGGTTTCAAGCGTCAACTTTAGGTTACAATATCTCCGGATGTAATTAACATTTTACAATGCAACAAACGGCACTGATTACTTATTTGTTTGTAAGTTCAGATATGCTAACAAAACTAACGTCGCCCCATTTTAAAAAACGCTGGTTTATGTTAAAAACATACTTCCGTGCATTTTTGTATGGTTTGTATTAAACAATTACACTAGCTCCTCTCCGCACGTTCGGTCTATGGAATCGGTTCGTCAGTATTTGATGTGGTTTACGAAATATGTCCAGCAGTAACGTTAGGTGACTCACCCTATATATATATATATATATATATATATATATATATATATATATATATATATATATATATATATATATATATATACCTGGAAATTGAAATAAGAACAGCGTGATTTCATTGTCCCAGGAAGGGGAAACTTTATTGACACATTCCTGGGGTCAGATACATCACATGATCACACTGACAGAACCACAGGCACATAGACACAGGCAACAGAGCATGCACAAAGTCGGCACTAGTACAGTGTATATCCACCTTTCGCAGCAATGCAGGCTGCTATTCTCCCATGGAGACGATCGTAGAGATGCTGGATGTAGTCCTGTGGAACGGCTTGCCATGCCATTTCCACCTGGCGCCTCAGTTGGACCAGCGTTCGTGCTGGACGTGCAGACCGCGTGAGACGACGCTTCATCCAGTCCCAAACATGCTCAATGGGGGACAGATCCGGAGCTCTTGCTGGCCAGGGTAGTTGACTTACACCTTCTAGAGCACGTTGGGTGGCACGGGATACACGCGGACGTGCATTGTCCTGTTGGAACAGCAAGTTCCCTTGCCGGTCTAGGAATGGTAGAACGATGGGTTTGATGACGGTTTGGATGTACCGTGCACTATTCAGTGTCCCCTCGACGATCACCAGAGGTGTACGGCCAGTGTAGGAGATCGCTCCCCACACCATGATGCCGGGTGTTGGCCCTGTGTGCCTCGGTCGTATGCAGTCCTGATTGTGGCGCTCACCTGCACGGCGCCAAACACGCATACGACCATCATTGGCACCAAGGCAGAAGCGACTCTCATCGCTGAAGACGACACGTCTCCATTCGTCCCTCCATTCACGCCTGTCGCGACACCACTGGAGGCGGGCTGCACGATGTTGGGGCGTGAGCGGAAGACGGCCTAACGGTGTGCGGGACCGTAGCCCAGCTTCATGGAGACGGTTGCGAATGGTCCTCGCTGATACCCCAGGAGCAACAGTGTCCCTAACTTGGTGGGAAGTGGCGATGCGGTCCCCTACGGCACTGCGTAGGATCCTGCGGTCTTGGCGTGCATCCGTGCGTCGCTGCGGTCCGGTCCTAGGTCGACGGGCACGTGCACCTTCCGCCGACCACTGGCGACAACATCGATGTACTGTGGAGACCTCACGCCCCACGTGTTGAGCAATTCGGCGGTACGTCCACCCGGCCTCCCGTATGCCCACTATACGCCCTCGCTCAAAGTCCGTCAACTGCACATACGGTTCACGTCCACGCTGTCGCGGCATGCTACCAGTGTTAAAGACTGCGATGGAGCTCCGTATGCCACGGCAAACTGGCTGACACTGACGGCGGCGGTGCACAAATGCTGCGCAGCTAGCGCCATTCGACGGCCAACAGCGCGGTTCCTGGTGTGTCCGCTGTGCCGTGCGTGTGATCATTGCCTGTACAGCCCTCTCGCAGTGTCCGGAGCAATTATGGTGAGTCTGACACACCGCTGTCAATGTGTTCTTTTTTCCATTTCCAGGAATATATATATATATATATATATATATATATATATATATATATATATATATAGGTTGGTCCATTGATCGTGACCGGGTCAAACATCTCAGGAAACAAGCGTCAAACGAATAAACTACAATAAACAAAACTTGTCTAGCTTGTAGGGGAAAACCAGATGGCGCTATGTTTCGCCCCTAGATGGCGCTGGCATAGGTCAAACGGATATTAACTGCGTTTTTTTTTAATTGGAACCCCCATTTTTTATTACATATTCGTGTAGTACGTAATGAAATATGGATGTTGTAGTTGGATCACTTTTTTCACTTTGTGATAGGTGGCGCTGTAATAGTCACAAACATATGGCTCACAATTTTAGACGAACAGTTGATAAGAGGTAGATTTTTTAAATTAAAATACAGAGCGTAGGTACGTTTGAACATTTTATTTCGGTTGTTCCAATGTGATACATGTACCTTTGTGAACTTTTCATTTCTGAGAACGCCTGCTGTTACAGCGTGAGTACCTGTAAATACCACATTAATGCAATAAATGGTCAAAATCATGTCCGTCAACCTCAATGCATTTGGCAATACGTGTAACGACATTCCTCTCAACAGCACGTAGTTCGCCTTCCGTAATGTTGGCACATGCATTGACAATGCGCTGACGCATCTTATCAGGCGTTGTCGGTGGATCACGATCGCAAATATCCTTCAACTTTCCCCACATAAATTAATCCGGGGACGTTAGATCCGGTGAACTGCCGGACATGGTATGGTGCTTCGACGACCAATCCACCTGTCATGAAATATGCTATTCAATACCGCTTCAAACGCACGTGAGCTATGTGCTGGACATCCATCATGTTGGAAGTACATCGCCATTCTGTCATGCAGTGAAACATCTTGTAGTAATATCGGTAGGAAATCAGCATACATTGCACCATTTAGATTGCCATCGATAAAATGGGGACCAATTATCCTTCCTCCCAGAATGCCGCACCATACATTAACCCGCTTAGGTCGCTGATGTTCCACCTGTCGCAGCCATCGTGGATCTTCCGTTGCCCAATAGTGCATATTATGCCGGTTTACGTTACCGCTGTTGATTATTGACTCTTCGACGCTAAATAGAACGCGTGCAAATAATTTGTCATCGTCCGGTAATTTCTCTTCTGCCCAGTGGCAAAACATACATCACGTTCAAAGTCGCCGTTATGCAAATCCTGGTGCATAAAAATATGGTACTCGTGCAATCGATGTTGATGTAGCATTCTCAACAACGACGTTTCTGAGATTCCCGATTCTCACGCAATTTGTCTGCTACTGATGTGCGGATTAGCCACGACAGCTGCTAAAACACCTAAAGGTTCATTATCATTTGTTGCAGGTCGTGGTTGACGTTTCGCATGTGGCTGAACACTTCCTGTTTCCTTAAATAACGTAACTATCCGGCGAACGGTCCAGACATTGGATGATGTCATGCAGGATACCGAGCAGCATACATAGCACACGCCCGTTGGGCATTTTGATCACAATAGCCATACATCAACCCGATATCGACCTTTTTCGCGATTGGTAAACGGTCCATTTAAACACGGGTAATGTATCACGAAGCAAATACCGTCCGCACTGGCGGATTGTTAGGTGGTACCACGTAGTTATACGTTTGTGAGTATTACAGTGCCATCTATCACAAAGCGAAAACAGTGGTCCAACTAAAACATTCATATTTCTTTACGTACTACACGAATATGTAATAAAAATGGGGGCTCCTATTTTAAAAAAAACGCAGTAGACATCCGTTTCACCTATGGCAGCGCCATCTAGCGGGCCAATCATAGCGCCATCTGGTTTCCCCCTTCAAGCTAGACAAGTTTCGTTCTTTCTAGTTTTTTCGTTTGATGCTTATTTCGTCAGATATTTGGCCCGGTCACTATCAAGGGACCGCCTGTGTCCACGGGAGCGAAGCAGCGGGCCCTAAGCTGATTTTAGTATGGAAAAAACTCCCATGATCTGTTTTAAACCTATAACCAATACGTGACAACGAAAAAATTATTTAATATCCCAGAGTACATACTGAATACGCTTCGTTAAATGTCAAAACGCATCTGGGTGCGTAAGTAAAATAAAAACAACAACGTCCAGCATGGAAAAACAAGAAAAGGCGGTTTTCGTGTAAACAATCCCAAATTATGTAACCGCTGCTATGAAAATGACCAGCACCAGAAACTTACTTTCTTAAAAGGATTGAAAAGAAACTTGGACTGTGTCTCGGAGACACCTGATAGGATTATCTCGTGGAACATATCTCCTACAAAACCTATACGCCACTGCTAAAAACAGGTGGTTCTGACTTTCAATAATTGTTAATAATGTTACGCTTAATTTATAAACATGAAACGAAAGGCGAAAACATGACTGATATGTTGAGAGCTACTAGGGCAAAGTGACTGGTATGAAAGGTTAATTTCAAACAATTTATTGATGCATCAGCAAGTGTCATAACTTTTCATTAGCAACAACTTTTATTGAGTGAAAATTTATTTTGAGATCAATAAATCGATTTTATGTTGACCGTAGATACATAAAAAGACGAGTAAATTTAACAAACAGAACTACACCACACCACATGCACGTCAGACAATTCCTTACATTTCGACAATAGTATATTTTGACTTCAATGGTCGTTGTGTTCGGATTGATCAGTGACTGGACGTGGCTGTGGCTGTGGCTGTGGCATGTGGCTGTTTAAGCAATACCCACATTCTCAAAGAGACGCACTCTGATTTATTTTCATAATTTCGGAAAGTTCCTTCACATTTTGACTACCATCTGCTGAATAGTGATCTTTAATAAACATTCAGAACTTTAACCGCTGTGAAATTCAATTTCCTCGCCAGTTGAAGGTGTGTCTTCGTTCTAGCCGATTAACGTCCTTGTAACTGAAAAATACGTGACATTTGGTAGTATGAAGCGCAAAGCCGAAAAGTGTGAAGCGATACAGCACCTTCTAGAATGATCATGCAAAGTAATATTTCGCGAGATGAGAGCCCTGTGTTGGAAAAAGGAATCGACCGAATCATTCGGTAGGACGACAGTTCAAATTCCCGTCCGACTACTCAGATTCAGGTTCTCCAGAACTTCCCTCAATAGCTCCTGGCAAATGTCAGGATTGTTTCTTTAAAAAGGCACGGCCGATTTGCTTCGCCCTCCTTTTGTTATAGAAGCTTTTGCTCCGTCTCTAACAGCGGTGCTGTCGACGAGACAAATTCTAAGCTTCCTTCCTTCCCTTCCTTCGACCAAAAGATGCAGTAGGCATGTAGGTACAGAAATAGTGCATGCCACTAAAAATCAGTTTATATCCTATTTACATCAACAACTAGGCAATGTATGTTTTATCGTTTCTCTCATCGGCAGAACAATTAACCCTTTTACTGCTTGCGATGCATATATTCGTTGAGAATTTTTGCGTACACCCTGCGCTACTAACGTAATGTGCATGAAGAGTCAATAATGCCAGGAACGCGAATATCGGATGTATACGTAATGATGAAAACGAAGTCTTTGGCGACGGCACTAGCTGACCCAGCGAACTCTGTTCCGCCTTAAAGCCAATAAATAATCAGATTTTGGATGTTAAGATCAATTTTTAATTAGGAAATATAAATAAAAAATTAAGTATTTTAATGGTTCTTCATGTTCTTTGGTGCATAGCTTCCACTCTTCAATTAAGTACCTTGTGATAGACGACATTTTTTTTTGTTTTATTAACAGGCGCAAGAACAAACAACGCAGATGGTCTTCCGACCAGTGAACGTGTCACATATAATTGACAATGTGAAAACCATGGATATTCCAGATTTAAACAACAAACTCTCAAGACATTTTACATTGTCTGGCTTTGTTTCAGTGTAAAAGACCAATTTCACTGCTTATTACCAGGAAACGCTTAGTAGTTGTTTGTGTAGATATATTGGACAAATGACTTGCAACCGATTTTAAATAATTTATCTTCACCCCTTTATAATTATCAGTGATCGGATTAGGTAGTGCAATTTGGAGTGAATGACCTCAAACACTATGCTTAATATTGATAAGATGCGTGACTGCGGGACTTATTTTTAAACAGTGTATTTTTTTGATGTGACAATATTTACAGTTACTCTTACATATGGGAAAATGCTTTTTCAAAGCAAAACAAGTTGTCATTTTCAACCAAGTCAAAAAAAGAGGTTATTTAATTCAAAAGTGTATATAGTTTTAAATATTTGTTAATGGTTTACTCCACCAAAAAATGCATTGCCAACCGAGCAGTTTCACGGGCTGCCTCACATTGCTCTTGTGATTGAGAAGCACGAAGTCGAGCCATACTAACGCGGCGCTCTTCACGGGCAATTTGTTGTTCTTCTTCAGTCCTTTCATTCGCAATGTTTTGTATCCTCCTTGCATTATGGCGTTGTAGAGAAATATTCTATCGTCTTGGTCGCGGCATAGTTAACGATGATTCAAAGAAAATAGAAATTATTTCTTTAAATTTATCATTGATGATATATACTGATACTTAACCATAGACGTTTATCTGTCATTTCCATTTTGTTGTTCCATGTCAGATGAGTATTTGTTGTACCACGTTTTATAGTCACGTTTAGCTGACATTTACGTTTTGTTATTCGATACCATATGCGTTTTTGTTATACCACGTTTTATAGCGGTCGGGCGGGATAAAAAGTATCCTATGTCCATCTCCTGGTTCTAAGCTAACTCATCAATAATTTTCAGCCAAATCGGTCCAGCCGTTCTTGAGTTATAAATAGTGTAACTAACACGACTTTCTTTTATAAATATAGATTCTCGCACTTCTTGCGATGTCAGTTCAGAGTAAAACCTCGAGCTTTCGACGATTACCTCCATCGTCTTCTTCAGATCAAAGTGTTACGTAAATAATTCAATTCGGCCATGCAGATGAACAAATTGAAAACAAACTGAAAATAGGCATGGATACGTAAGTGAGTACATGTTGTAAATAGACGAAACCACTAGTAAAGAGAAACCTACGATCCGTGGAGGATAAAAGTTAAATTCTTTGCTATGAGGGAATGAACGTACAAATCTGACTGACAAACCGCTACTGTGGTGGCCTTATATCGCCCGAAGACGGCTTTTGATTGGATGATAATTATGTCATACTGTCCCAGATGGTGTCAGCGTCTACGCTCCCGCATTAGCGTAAATATTGCGACAACATTTGTGGCTCTTCTCTACATCCAGAGCTCGCTTCCATTTTGAGGAACGTGCATTAAATTCGGCTCCCCTTCGTCTACCTTCATTTTATCGTCAGGTTGACGACACGTTTATGGCCTGGCCACTCTACGCAGTAGGTCTTCAGCACTTCCAGGAACATATGAACAGCTTTCACCCAAACACCTAGTTCAGCGTCGAGACAGAGAAAGAGAGAAGGCAGCCGTTTTCAGGTGTTTTCGTACAACGGAAGTCGGCTGGACAACCAGGTCACTCAGTGTATCGCAAGCCGACGTAGACTGATTTATATCTTAACGCCAAAGTTTTCACTGTCTAATCCAGAAGAGAGCAGCTTTAAATACACTGTTACACAGAGCAAAAACCGTTTTGACGTCATCCACTTAGATTACGAAATTAATCATCTGAAGTATTATGAGTCTCTTGACATGAAGTCAGCTTTCTCCAAGAAACGGAAACGTAAAAGTATCGAACATTCACGTGATTAGCCACCGATTGCATTCCTTCCCCTCTGCGGCGCAACATCCAGTAGAATCGGCTGAGTACTGGGAAGACGAGTTATTAGATCTATAAAGGAGACGCTACGTCCTATTAAGGGCACTTTCGGCCTCATGATTCCTGGGATTTGCAACATTCTTTGTGAGCGCGGAAGAAATTACATCGGTCAGTCCATCTGCATCGTTTCCGAGCGTTTTGCACAACAACGGCGTATTAAAAATCGAGAAGTGGAGAACTATTCAGTTGTTGAGCACAACGTCACAAACAAACACGAAATACTGTTTGTCGAAACTAAAGTTCTGTCCCAGACTTCCGCATATTAGGACTCTATAACTAAAGAGGCTGCAGTAACAATAATGTGTAAGGTAATCTTCAAGCGTGACGGCGAATATAATCTGAGCGGTGTATGGAAGGGAGCTGCTGATGTAGAGAAGAGTCAGAGATATTGTCGCAATGTTTACGCTACAGCGGTGGCGGTGGCACCACCAGCTCAGACGATGATACTAATCGCGACAACACAATGCAGTTATCAACCTACGAGAAGCCGTCTTTGCAAAAAATAGCTCTAAGCACTGTGGGACTTAACATCTGAGGTCATCAGTCCCCTAAACTTACAACTACTTAAACCTAACTAACCTAAGGACATCACACGCATCCATGTCCGAGGCAGGATTAGAACCTGTGACCGTAGAAGCAGCGCGGTTCCGGACTGAAGCGCCTAGAACTGCTCGGCCACGCCGTCTTTGCACTATATAAGGCCGCCATAGTAGCTGTTTTAAAGAGTTAGTTGCTACTCACGAAAACGATGGAGGTACTCTTCGAAAGTTTGAGGATTCTTCCGTAACTGACGCTGAATTAGGCATACGTATCGATGTTTTAATTCAACTTGAATACACGCATGACCTAAAGCGCTCCATGCTGTTGTTAGTCGTACTAACACCTTTATTAACATCGTTTATCGGTGACTAAAGAATTTGCCTTATTTACCACTAGCTCCTCTTGGCGGGTCTAGAAAGTAGTGTTCCACGTTGTGCAGGCGTTGACTGTCAAACGTAGACGTTGAAAGTGAGTAGTGAATGGTGATAGAAGGGATTCATATAGTTTTCTTTCCTCTTCGGATAATATTGCCCGGGCTATGATCGACCCGAAGAATACTGAAGATAAGGTGGATAGATCACGTAACTAATGAGGAGGTATTGAATAGGATTGGGGAGAAGAGAAGTTTGTGGCACAACTTGACTAGAAGAAGGGATCGGTTGGTAGGACATGTTTTGAGGCATCAAGGGATCACAAATTTAGCATTGGAGGGCAGTGTGGAGGGTAAAAATCGTAGAGGGAGACCGAGAGATGAGTACACTAAGCAGATTCAGAAGGATGTAGGTTGTAGTAGGTACTGGGAGATGAAGAAGCTTGCACAGGATAGAGTAGCATGGAGAGCTGCATCAAACCAGTCTCAGGACTGAAGACCACAACAACAACAACAATGATCGACCCTGGTCTTCAGTATCTCGAGACGTGCAATTTTTTTGTTCACGTTCCTCGCACTCACATCCAGGCGTGAAAATGTTCAACATAAAGTCTGTTATTAGGTAAATCATTCAGAATCCAGTGAACTCTTCCTTCAAAATGTATGTAGTGACGATAGCCGTCTCACTGTTCTATAGGTGCCGGATTTTCAAGCAGTAAATGCAGTCGAAAAGAAGCTGTTCGGCATAAAAACATTTGCTCTGTACGACTGTGTAACTGGATTTCTTTCAGGGGTGCTACTAAAGCTACAATAATCAGTGAAGATTATTTAGAACAACCAGTTAGTACACTAGTAACACTACTGGAACCTCATTTGGGCAGAGAGTTGCATGACACAGGAACTGGTGGTAAAATGTAAATGTCGTGTGACGAGGGCCTCCCGTCGGATAGACCATTCGCCGGGTTGTAATGTTATGTGAGCCTCATTGCCCCCCCCCCCTTTTTTTAACTAATTTTTGTCTGATTTTATTCTGAGAAGCTCAGTAATGTATGAAAATACAATAAAAAATGGTCCAATAGACTGAGCACTATGGGACTTAACATCTGTAGTCATCAGTCCCCTAGAACTTAGAACTACTTAAACCTAACAAAGGACGTAACAAACATCCCTGCCCTAGGCAGGATTCGAACCTGCGGCCGTAGCAGTCGCGCGGGTAAATACCATAAATGTAAATTTGAATCAAAAAGTACTTGAAGTGAAGTGAAGCGCAATCCCCGCAACGATAGTAGTTGTGAGTCTTTGAGTATGGACACTAAAAAGAAGACAATTTATTCATTAAAAAAAAAGAGGACAGTTAATCTGTATCTTGTGGAAAGAGGACGCGTTGCTAGGCCGTCGCTCAGAACGTATTGTTACATTTAAAGAAAATTGATATTTTATTGATGAAACCGAGTAAAGTATGTGTAAGAGTTGCCAAACAGTTATGTATACAAATTTTCTGGAAGTGAAGAATAGAAATATCTTGTTTTTGGAAAAGGAGGTGAACTTCATTGTCGTCGCCGTCTATCAATCGGCAGAACTGTTAAGTGTACAAAGTTCACTAAAATACAGGAAAAGAATTGCATTCTCTATAGTTTTCGTTCAATAAGTACCAACCTCTCATAATTTCTCAGTTACAGTAAATGGATTATGTTCTTGTGCAATAGTATGTTGCCGAACTCAACTGACTAATTTAGATGTAGCGGGACTTTTAGTCTGAAGGAAGTTTGTGTGCCAAGCAATCTCCTTTTCTCACGAAAAGAAGATTGCTGTTTGATCTTATTTACTTATAACAGTGGTCCCTTAGGTATGAAAATCTACGAAAACTTGGGCTCAAAACTATCCGCAATACGGCCAAGTAGCTAACAGAATCGTACACTCCTGGAAATGGAAAAACACATTGACACCGGTGTGTCAGACCCACCATACTTGCTCCGGACACTGCGAGAGGGCTGTACAAGCAATGATCACACGCACAGCACAGCGGACACCCCAGGAACCGCGGTGTTGGCCGTCGAATGGCGCTAGCTGCGCAGCATTTGTGCACCGCCGCCGTCAGTGTCAGTCAGTTTGCCGTGGCATACGGAGCTCCATCGCTGTCTTTAACACTGGTAGCATGCCGCGACAGAGTGGACGTGAACCGTATGTGAAGTTGACAGACTTTGAGCGAGGGCGTATAGTGGGCATGCGGGAGGCCGGGTGGACGTATCGCCGAATTGCTCAACACGTGGGGCGTGAGGTCTCCACAGTACACCGATGTTGTCGCCAGTGGTCGGCGGAAGGTGCACGTGCCCGTCGACCTGGGACCGGACCGCAGCGACGCACGGATGCACGCCAAGTGCGTAGGATCCTACGCAGTGCCGTAGGGGACCGCACCGCCACTTCCCAGCAAATTAGGAACACTGTTGCTCCTGGGCTATCGGCGAGAACCATTCGCAACCGTCTCCATGAAGCTGGGCTACGGTCCCTCACACCGTTAGGCCGTCTTCCGCTCACGCCCCAACATCGTGCAGCCCGCATCCAGTGGTGTCGCGAAAGGCGTGAATTGAGGGACGAATGGAGACGTGTCGTCTTCAGCGATGAGAGTCGCTTCTGCCTTGGTTCCAACGATGGTCGTATGTGTGTTTGGTGCAGGTGAGCGCCACAATCAGGACTGCATACGACCGAGGCACACAGGGCCAACACCCGGCATCATGGTGTGGGAAGCGATCTCCTACACTGGCAGTACACCTCTGGTGATCGTCGAGAGGACACTGAATAGTGCACGGTACATCCAAACCGTCATCGAACCCATCGTTCTACCATTCCTAGACCGGCAAGGGAACTTGCTGTTCCAGCAGGACAATGCACGTCCGCTTGTATCCCGTGCCACCCAACGTGCTCTAGAAGGTGTAAGTCAACTACCCTGCCCAGCAAGATCTCCGGATCTGTCCCCCATTGAGCATGTTTGGGACTGGATGAAGCGTCGTCTCATGCGGTCTGCACGTCCAGCACGAACGCTGGTCCAACTGAGGCGCCAGGTGGAAATGGTATGGCAAGCCGTTCCACAGGACTACATCCAGCATCTCTACGATCGTCTCCATGGGAGAATAGCAGCCTGCATTGCTGCGAAATTTGGATATACACTGTACTAGTGCCGACATTGTGCATGCTCTGTTGCCTGTGTCTATGTGCCTGTGGTTCTGTCAGTGTGATCATGTGATGTATCTGACCCCAGGAATGTGTCATTAAAGTTTCCCCTTCCTGGGACAATGAATTCACGGTGTTCTTATTTCAATTTCCAGGAGTGTATTTTAAACCTTAAAGAACCATAACTTCCTCCAAATTGTAATGCGTCACCGACTGGTGCAGAAGCTGATCATTCAAGGAGGCAGCAACCAAAATTCAGGTACCAGTTACGATTTAAAGTAAAAATCTCTCACACTTTCTCTCTCTCTCTCTCTCTCTCTCTCTCTCTCTCTCTCTCTCTCTCTCTCTCTCTCTCTCTCTCTCTCTCTCCGAACACATACATAAATATTCATATTATTAAGATAAAAGTCATTTTATAGGATGCAAGTCCTCCAATTTGACGCCACTTCGGCGACTTGCGCGTCGATGGGGATGAAATGATGATGATTAGGACAACACAACACCCAGTCTCTGAGCGGAGTAAATCTCCGACCCAGCCGGGAATCGAACCACGGCCATTAAGATTGACTGTCTGTCGCGCTAACCACTTCTTTTTTCAGTTTGTTCGTTGTTGATCGTTGTGCTTGGTCGTTGCGAATGTCACATGACATTCATTGAAGTTCGTTGTTGATCCTTTCTATCAATTTTTATTACAGAGGCGCTGAGCTGCCGTGCCTGGCAACCACTCAGCTACTGGGGGCGAACACGAACTGATGGTTTCGATACATTACGTAAATACAACAAAGTGGTGCGGCAGAAAAGTCGCTTGTGTCCACATACCATTTAACTGGAACGGCATCAACAGAAAATACAGACCTCTAACTACAGACACAATTCGAAAAGTGCGCTGGTCAGTCGAAACAGTATATAATTATGACATAGTGGTAAGTGTAAATGACTGAATTTAAAAAAAAAGAAAACTTGAAATTATATAAAACTATTTTTGTACATACAGACCTATCTGTATTAAATTCTCTTACTATTCCATAGGGGAAAACCTGTAAATGTCAAAATTTCTTTTGACTGTTATGCATGAATTTGTAGAGAACCACAGCCAGTCGTAACAGGAAAACCGCTGGCTACAGTGAGAAAGACACTTTCGAAGCACAGTTGAATCGACAGTTTTTCATCTGCAACAAAATTTCAGCTGTAGTGTAAATATCAGATGGTTCAAATGGCACTGAGGATTACGGGACTTAACATCTGAGGTCATCAGTCCCCTAGAACGTAGAACTACTTAAACCTAAGAACGTCACACACATCCATGCCCGAGATAGTATTCGAATCTGCGACCGTAGCAGTCGCGCAGTTCCGGACTGAAGCGCCTAGAACCGCTAGGCCACGTCGGCCGACAAATGTCAGATAACCACACAAACATTAATTGGTGTATAGTCTCTGTCAGTAATGTTATGAAAGTAAATATTAGAATCTCAAACCTGTGTATGTTATCATGCAGAACTGTTTTACTTGTTTACTGAAAATTAACGATGGTGAAACTACCGAAACATATTTTGGTGTTAAACGAGAAGAATTTGTGTTTCTTCAACGCAAAACCCTATATCCGTTATTACGGAAGCAACCACGAACAAAAAAGTGAGTTTCAACCGCAAAATATATGTACGTATTTGCTGTACTCGTGTCCATTGTTTAGGAACCAGCATAGTAATTCCCTTGAACCGGTATAGGTTGTTCTTTTAAACAGACGACGCACACACAGTCTCTGCTGTATAAAATATCTTTGACACTTACACTTAATGTTCTGCAGTTAATGGAAACAAGTTATCGGTTCCGAAGAACAGTGTTTAACGAAAAAAATGTGCAGGTACTTATATCTTGATCGTTACTGCCCAGGGTTTTCTGAAGTTTAACAAAGATCCAAGTATAAAAACCATAGTAAATCATTGGTTCTCAGCAGACAGCAATAATTTTGAAAAATTAAATTTGCCAACGACCTTGCTGTAGTGGTAACACTGTTTCCCGTCAGATCACCGACGTTAAGCGCTGTCGGGCTAGGATAGCACTTGGATGGGTGAGCATCCGGTCTGCCGAGCGCTCTTGGCAAGCGGGGTGGAGTTAACCTGTGTGAGGTAAGCTGAGGAGCTACTTGACTGAGAAGTAACGGCTCCGGTTTCGGAAACTGCCACACGGCCGGAAGAGCGGTGTGCTGCCCAAATGCCCCTCCATACCCGCATCCAGTGACGCCTATGAGCTGAGGATGACACGGCGGCGGGTCGGTACTATTGGGCCTTCACGGCCTGTTCGGGCGGAGACAAATTAAATTTAGATTCTAGAATAATGACGGTCACCAGTTCAATAAAGAACAGCAGCTAAATTTTGTTAAGGACTGACATTACTTTGAAGTCACGTGATTGCTGGGAGTGAATAATAACGTAGCAACTGAAGAAAATGCACTTACGAGAGCTTAGATGTTAAAGACACATGTACCACGAACGAAATGATGCTAATTTACAGTACACTTGCATTAACAAATAACAGATAATGACCAGAAACACTTTATGGTAACTGTATTGAATTACGTAAATCACGATAATGCAACTTTTCGAAAATTTGCAGAAACGTGAGCAAAAACTAATAATTGTTCCTTAATGATTACTTCTCAAATTAAGGTCATAAATGGTTTCATTTATAGCAACAGTAAATTGGCAGTGGCAGTATTACGAAGATCTAAGCACGTGAAATTACCCGGTGATCAAAAAGTCAGTATAAATTTGAAAACTGAATAAATCACGGAATAATGTAGATACAGAGGTACAAATAGACATAAATGCTTGGAATGACATGGGGTTTTATTAGAACCGAAAAAATACAAAATTTCAAAAAATGTCCGACAGATGGCGCTTCATCTGATCGGAATAGCAAGAATTAGCATATAAAGCAAGACAAAGCAAAGATGATGTTCTTTACAGGAAATGCTCAATAAGTCCACCATCAATCCTCAACAATAGCTGTAGTCGAGTAATAATGTTGTGAACAGCACTGTAAAGCATGTCCAGAGTTATGGTGAGGCATTGTCGTCGGATGTTGTCTTTCAGCATCCCTAGAGATGTCGGTCGATCACGACACACTTGCGACTACAGGTAACGCCAAAGCCAATAATCGCATCGACCTGGGAGGCCAAGCATGACAGAAGTGGCGGCTGAGCACACGATCATCACCAAACGGCGAGCGCAAGAGATCTTTCACGCGTCTAGCAATATGGGGTGGTTCTAATAAAACCCCATGTCATTCCAAGCATGTGTGTTAATTTTTACCTCTCTATGTACATTATTCCGTGGTTTATTAAGTTTTCAAATTTATACTGACTTTTTGATCACCCGGTATTTTTGAAACACAGCATAATACCATAAAATTACTTTGTTCGCAATAGTGTCAACATACTATTGTCACTGAAATGTAAATTGTTTTAAATAACATTTGGCTTGATTGATTGTCTGCAGTAATAGTAAGACACTGTATGGAGAACCTTAATTACTTCTGCCTCTGCCGGCCGTGATGGCCGAGCGATTCTAGGCCCTACAGTCTGGAACCGCGCGACCGCTACGGTCGCAGATTCGAATCCTGCCTCGGGCATGGATGTGTGTGATGTCCTTAGGTTAGTTAGGTTTCAGTACTTCTAAGTTCTAAGGGACTGATGACGTGAGAAGTTCCATAGTGCTCAGAGCCATTTGAACCATTTTTGAACTTCTGCCTCTGGTTCAAATAATTATTTGAATGGAAGTTAACTGTAAAAGTAATTGGATTTATCTTCTTTTAACTATTTCTTTCAGTTTTGACTTTCTTGAAGGTTTTGGTGAAACAATGGAACCCTGATTATGGTTAATGACTTGGGTCAATTACGTTCACTCCCTAAGTTTCTGATTTGACTACACAACATTCTAATGTTCAAAAAAAAATTAATTAATACGCTGGAAAACCTAGTATATCCGGCTTGACCTTTGCGACCAGTTGCTTGTGGTGCGACGTAATACTTTTTATGGTATCCGTTATTGGCAACAGGTTCTTCTTGAAAACTTCCTGGCTGATTAAAACTGTGTGCCCGACCGAGACTCGAACTCCGAACCTTTGCCTTTCGCGGGCAAGTGCTCTACCATCTGAGCTACCGAAGCACGACTCACGCCCAGTAGTCGTGCTTCGGTAGCTCAGATGGTAGAGCACTTGCCCGCGAAAGGCATAGGTTCCGAGTTCGAGTCTCGGTCGGGCACACAGTTTTAATCTGCCAGGAAGTTTCATATCAGCGCACACTCCGCTGCAGAGTGAAAATCTCATTCTGGAAACATCCCCCAGGCTGTGGCTAAGCCATGTCTCTGCTATATCCTTTCTTTCAGGAGTGCTAGTTCTGCAAGGTTCGCAGAAGAGCTTCTGTAAAGTTTGGAAGGTAGGAGACGAGATACTGGCAGAAGTAAAGCTGTGAGTACCAGGCGTGAGTCGTGCTTCGGTAGCTCAGATGGTAGAGCACTTGCCCGCGAAAGGCAAAGGTCCCGAGTTCGAGTCTCGGTGGGGCGCACAGTTTTAATCTGCCAGGAAGTTTCATATCAGCGCACACTCCGCTGCAGAGTGAAAATCTCATTCAGGTTCTTCTTGGTTAGCGAGCAGCTTGAGTAACATTGATGCACACAATCTTCTTCAATTACCAAATCTTCTTTCAAGTATAACCATATACTACGCCCATACACGTGCTCGCTCTCTTATATATTTTACCTAGCCACATACTACAGCACCAACTCCTGAAAAATCTCCATTTTGCATGAACGCGCCAACACTTTGCAGCCGTATGCCACCACAGATGATTGACAACTCGTCACGTTGGCTACACTACTACGAATGCGCACGCTAGCTCCAACGATGTTGTTGTTGTTATAGACTAACAGACAAAAAAATAGCACACCCTTTCAGGCGTTCCCACATCACTCAAGATTTATTGTTGGAACAGTGCATATAGAGTACATGAAACTGTTACATTTACCGATCAGTACAACAAGTGGATCAGAAGTACCAGGCACTGACCCCTACTGAAACACCCATACTAGCAGGTGGTGTAGCCACCACGGGCCGCAATGCACGCCTGACCGGCATCCAGTCGATCGTACACATGGCGGATACTGTCCTGGGATACGTCGCGTCACCCCTGCTCGACCTGTTCGCGTAGTTGTTGGTTGTCGAGTTGCACGAGTTACTTCTCGCCCCATCATATCCCACACGTGTTCGATTGGGGACAAGTCCGGAGATCATACTGGCCAGGAAAGTTGCTGTACGTCTTGCACAGCAAGTTGGGTTTCACGAGCAGTGTGTGGGTGAGCAAATCATGTGGGAACAACACATCACCTTGCGGTTGTCAGAACGGCAAAAGAACTGGTCTAATCATCTTCTGCACGTACCGAGCGCTAGGTTAGCGTCCCTCCCTCCCCCCTCCCTCCCAGAAACGCTATAGACAGTAATACCTGGGGTGGGGTCTTGGATTTGGATTGGATTGTTTGGGCTCAGAGACCAAACAGCGAGGTCATCGGTCTCATCGGATTAGGGAAGGAAGGGGAAGGAAGTCGGCCGTGCCCTTTCAAAGGAACCATCCTGGCATTTGCCTGGAGTGATCCAGGGAAATCACGGAAAACTTTAATCAGGATGGCCGGACGTGGGATTGAACCGTCGTCCTCCCGAATGCGAGTCCAGTGTGCTAACCACTGCGCCACCTCACTCGGTTCTTGGACAAATGCACTCTACGAGACAGCACTCAACAGGTCTAAGTCTTACTCACAAATGACCGTCATTTGCGTTGAGGCAAAAACTGTTTTCATGGTTGAAGACCAAAGTGCGCCATTCCGTCTTCCAAGTGACACTCTGGCGGCACCAGTTGAGCCATGCATGTCGATGTTGTGACGTGAATGGAAGATGGGCTAGAGGCCTGCATGTCGGCCGGAGTGGCCGAGCGGTTCTAGGCGCTTCAGTCCGGAACCGCGCGACCGCTACTGTAACAGGTTAGAATCCTGCCTCGGGTATGGATGTGTGTGATGTCCTTAGGTTAGTTAGGTTTAAGTAGTTCTAAGGGGACTGATGACGTCAGATGTGAAGTCCCTTAGTGCTCAGAGCCTTTTGAACCATTTAGAGGTCTGCATGCCCGTTGTCCCATTCGTAGAGTTCCGCGTTGATGCATCTGTTCTCACAAGCGCTCTTATCTGTGCTTTGGTAGCTGTACGAGATGACACAGCTGCCCTTCAATGTGACGATCCTGGTGGACATCTGTGATGCGCGGACGTGTGGAACCTCGTCTGTGGGTGTGAGAATGTTCGCGTGATCATTGACACCAGAATCGTTGCACAACTGACGCAGCACGTCCAACTTGTGTGGCAGTTCTCCGAAAGAAACATCCCGCCGGTCGGAAGGTCACAGTTTGGCCTTCTCAAAACTCTCTCATTTGGCTGTACGAAGCACGAGTGCATCTCTGTGGCTTGGTTGCCTGCTTGTGAATACTGTAAGTTTGCACAACATTCAGCATTATGACTATGAGCATCCCGTGTTGAAGTATAGACACATGGCGCAATTGTAGCTATGCCTTTACGCTATCTGTTGGCATTCGACATTGGAACCGTTATCTACTATCCCCCCCCCCCCCCCCAGGTGGAAAATGTAATCATCGGATCAAAATCAACGTTGTCTTTCGAGGTGTACCAATTAAGATTTTTCGGGGCTCTGTAGAGATTGAATTTCCCTGACACTTCCAGCGTGTTTACTACAGAGCTTTGACTTAATTATTCCTTATTTGTTCTTCTGTATTACGACAAAGCTCATAACTACATATATTTGCAAAAAAATAGTTTTAAACTCATAGATTCGAGTGACTGAAAATACATGAGGCACTGTGTTGTAGTGTTACAAGTCAACCACGGAAACAACCAAAAATTAGTACCGTGATCTTATCGATTAATAAATCCTCTGTTACAACAAGAAGTGATCACTGGTTTTCCTAAACATATTGTCGTTTTGCGTATAACATCACAATTCACGAAATGGAAATTTTCTTGACTTTCATTGTTTCGTTTATGGTTCAACACTTTTTGGGCACTTGTAACGCCACAGTCTAACAAGTACAGTCGCGGAACTACTGCACATTTGTTATATACTGCGACACTAGCGCACCTACCAACCAGTAAGCTACTCTGTTGAATATGGGAACTCGTGCCTATTGAAACATAATTCTCGTACCATCGCATACCCATAAACTGCGCAACTGTTGAATAAATACACTCTTATATGAAATTAATAGTATTACTGGGGATTGAGTACATATAATTGTATCAATCTTTGCTACATTAACTACTATTACTCAATATGAAATCAACTTCTCTTTGGAAATTTGTTTGTGAAGATGCGGAACCTCTTGTCTCTCTGTTCTGAAAGGAAACAGAGAACTATATTAGGAACTGAGTCACTGCTTGCTCAAGCGCCACGTGTTGACCTATCACGCTCGTGCAGAAAGAGCACCTGGCGCTGCAGGAGATAAACAGGTGCAGCAGGTGTTTTGAGAACTTCCTGATAACCAGTCTCTTCAGAGTGAGCATGTACTGTCTACTGGCGAGGGAGTCCTGGTTAGGGACATTCAAAGCCTTCTGATAGAGACAATGTTAACTGTAATACATTGTACACTCAATTAAGTGGCATTCATTTGAGAAACCAGGAAGATGGCAGAACTTGGAGTACATTGTTACCATACTCTGCTATATCTATTTTGGTTTAATTAAGTGTAACACACGAATACCTGTCAATTTTTAAAGGCTAACAGAACAGAGTTGGCATAAATCATATGGTAGTGATATGGACGTATATAGATGGCCGTAGTATCACATACACAAGGTGTAAAAAGTGCATTGGCGGACCTGACATTTGTGCTTAGGTGACATGTGTGAAAAGGTTTCCGACGTGATAATGGCCGCTTGATGGGAATTACCAGACTTTGAATGCGGAATGGTAATTGGATCTAGAAGCATAGAACGTTTCATTTCGGAAATCGTTATTGAATGAAATATTCTGAGATCCAAAACGACAGTAGTCTACTAAGAAAACCAGATTTCAGGTGTTACCTCTCACCACGAGGAATGGTGTGCCTTCACGTAATGGTCGAGAGCAGCGGCGTTTGCGTAGCGTTGTCAACGCCAACAGACAAGCAACACGGCGTGAAATAACCGCAGAAACAAAAGTGGGACGGACGACGAACATATGCGTTAAAATCGTGAGGCCAAATTTTGCGTTAATGGCCTATGGTAGCAGCCGACCGACACAAGTGCCTTTGCTAACAGCACGACGTCGGCTACAGCGCCTCTTCTGCGCTCTTGCTCTTATCAGTTGGGCGCTAGACGAACGGAAACCCGTGTCCTGGTCAGATGAATCCGTATTTCAGTTGGTAAGAGTAGATGGTTGGGTTAGAGAGTGGCTCAGGGCCCACGAATCCATGAACTCAACAAGGCTCTGTGCATGCAGGTGGTGGCTCCACAATGGTGTGGGTGTGTTTACATGGAATGGACTGGGTCCTTTGCTCCAAATGAACCGATCATTGACTGGAAATGGTTATGTTCGGCTACTTGGGGATCATTTGCAGCCATTCATGCATTTCATGTTCCCAAACAACGGTGTAACGTCATTGGGCCACACTTGTTTGCGACTGGGTTGAAGAACATTGTGGACAATTCGAGAGAATGATTTGGCCACCCAGATCCGGCGACATGAGTCCAGTAGAACAGTTATGGGACATAATCGAGCAGTTCGTGCACAACACCCAGAGCTGACAACGCTTTAGCAATTATGGACGGCTTCAGAAGTAGCATGGCTAACTATTTATGGAGGGGACTTCCAGCGACTTCTGGAGTCCATGCCGCGTCGAGGTGCTGCTCTACGCCCAGCAGAAGGTGGTCCGACATGATATGAAGAGGTAACCCTTGACTTCTGCCACCTCAGTGAATTGCAGAAGTAATATGTATTCTAAAGCGGAAGATAGTGCTGAAAACAGCTTGTAGTCAACATTTTACGAAACTTACTACACTACTGGCCATTAAAACTGCTATACTGAGAAGAAATGCAGATGATAAACGGGTATTCATCGGACAAATATATTATACTAGAACTGACATGTGATTACATTTTCACGCAATTTGGGTGCATAGATCCTGAGAAATCTGTAGCCACAACAACCACCTCTGGCCGTAATAACGGCATTGAGTCAAACAGAGCTTGGATGATGGGCACAGGTACAGCTGCCCATGCAGCTTCAACACGATACCACAGTTCATCATGAGTAGTGACCAGCGTATTGTGATGAGCCAGTTGCTCGGCCACCGTTGACCAGACGTTTTCCATTGGTGAGAGATCTGGAGAATGTGCTGGCGAGGGCAGCAGTCGAACATTTTCTATAACCAGAAAGGCCCGTGCAGGACCTGCTACATGCGGTGGTGCATTATCCTGCTGAAATTTAGGGTTTCGCAGGGATCGAATGAAGGGTAGAGCCACGGGTCGTATCACGTCTGAAATGTAACGTCCACTGTTCAAAGCGCCGTCAACGCGAACAAGAGGTGTCCGAGACGTGTAACCAATAGCGCCCCATACCATCACGCTGGGTGACACGCCAGTATGGCGATGACGAATACAGGCTTCCGATGTGCGTTCACCGCGATGACGCCAAACACGGATGCGACCATCATGATGCTGTAAACAGAACCTGAATTCATCCCAAAAATGACGTTTTGCCATTCGTTCCCCCAGGTTCGTCGTCGAGTACACCATCGCAGGCGCTCCTGTCTGGGATGCAGCGTCAAGGGTAACCGCTGCTGCAAACGCCGTCTAACTGTTGGTGCAGATGGCTGTTGTCTTGCAGACGTCCCCATCTGTTGACTCAGGGATCGAGACCTGGCTGCACGATCCATTACAGACATGCGGATAAGATACCTACATCTCGAATGCTTGTGATACGAGGCTGTTGGGATGCATCACGGGGTTCCGTATTACCCTCCTGAACCCACCGATTCCATATTCTGCTAACAGTCATTGGATCTCGACCAACGCGAGCAGCAATGTCGCGATACGATAAACCGCAATCGGGATAGGCTAAAATCCGACCTTTATCAAAGTTGGAAACGTGTTGATACACATTTCTCCTCCTTACACGAGGCATCACAACATAGTTTCACCAGGCAACGCCGGTCAACTGATGTTTGTGTATGAGAAATCGGCTGGAAACGTTCCTCATGTCAGCACGTTGTAGGTGTCGCCACAGGTGCCAACTTGTGTGAATGCTCTGAAAAGCTAATCATTTAAATATCACAGCATCTTCGTCCTGTCTGTTAAATTTCTCGTCTGTAGCACGTCATCTTCGCGATGTAGCAATTTTAATTGCCAGTAGTGTAGTTTCTCTGTACTGGTAGGCACACGTTCAAGTATGCATTACGCCGATGGCAACACGTTAAAGGTTCAATGCTCCATTGAGCGCCATCGTCAACACAGCATTGTGCCATCTCACTATTTTACGAAACCGGATGTTGCTTATCTCTTAGATACGACTAATTATTACTCGTCTTTTGCAGGTGGCAAGTAATAGTTAATCTTATCTGTAAGATAAAAAGCATCGGTCTGCCAGCTGAGGAAAAAACGCTTCAAATAATTACAATGTAGTCATAATTTTACACGTGTGGGACTGAAATTGTTTTTGTGAAGTCCGCCTGCTTAACTGAGTGGTGACATACATGCCTACCATGTAGTGAGCCCGGGTTCGATTCCCGGCCGCGCTGGAGGTTTTCCCCGCTCGTGGACTGGGTGTTGTGTTGACCTCATCGTCATTTCATCCTCATCAGCGGTACGCAAGTCGCCCGATGCGGCGTCGACTGAAATAAGACTTGCACTCGGCGGCCGAACTTCACCAGACGAGGCCTCCCGGCCAATAATACCTCATGCTCATTTCTGTCATTTTGTTTTTGTGAAACCCTTCCGATACTTTTCCTAGGAGGCCTAACAGACACAGCACGTTTCGCTGCAGACGATTTTGGGGATTGAAAAACAGACCCTCTTCCAGCCTCAATAACCACAGGCGTATCAGCTCTTACAGGTCGATCAGCGAGCGAGGTGGCGTAGTGGTTAGCACACTGGACTCGCATTCGGGAGGACGACGGCTCAAACCCGCGTCCGGCCATCCTGATTTAGGTTTTCCGCGATTTCCCTAAATCGTTTCAGGCAAACGCGGGGATGGTTCATTTGAAAGGACACGGTCGATTTCCTTCCCCATCCTTTCCTAATTCAATGGGACCGATTACCTCACTGTTTGGTCCCCTCCTCTCAAATAAACCAACCAACCAATAGGTCGTCAGGTGATTTTCTTTCCAACCCTCAACCTGCTGTTCGGAAATGTCTTGCAACCTGAAACATACTCTGCCGATCAAGAACGTTGTTATTTGACCTCTGCGGTTTTCTCAGCATGATTGATGTGCTTACGGTTTTCCACTGAATAGTTGTTTCTCCTTCATGCACAATATTTCGACTACCAACCCATACATCTTCTTCAGGTGCTACGAGTACTGCTGTTATTTCTATTCACTGCCCCGAATCCAGCCAGAGTATGAACTACTGTTTGTCTCGCGCCACTGTTTATAGCCGAATCCGATTCTACAGGCGACGCCCTTTTAACTTTTGCAGGTAGATGTGATGGCCGGCGGGAGCTTAATGAACACAGTGCTGGATCTCAAGCCCTGTCGTTAACGTTTTTGGCGTATTTATTTCGATAGACTCTTTAATGGAATGAAATACGACGAGACCAGTATCGTGGTGCTAACCCCAAGTTTCTGGGACAGCATAAATGGGAACTTTCGTAGGTGACTACCTAAGACTGTTGAGTATTTCTAAAATAGGATATCTGCGCCATCAGCTGTAAAATTGTATATTTATTCTCCATCGGCTTCAGTTATACGAATCATCTTCACAGAAGAGCAGTAAATCAATGGATCAGGCACATATTTTCGTCGAATACGACATACTAAATGTAGAATATACGTCATGCCATAAGAGTCTATCTGACCATAATCCAAATAATCGTAATGTCGTGTAGCACTGTTACAGTAATGTATTCTTGGTGAGTTCTTCACACTTAATAATGAGTTGTTACCAATTTGTATTTTGTTAGTTATTGCTGTTACTTATTACCTGCGCCGAAGACGATATCACATTCAGTGTTTCGCAGTTATTTTTATTAGTAAAATCGATGGAAACTAAAACCCTCGCAATATCAGGGAGTAAGTACTTAATGCCTAGCTTTTGAAAATACTGTAATCCTGTCATGTACTTACCATTTTAAAGTAGAGAAATATATTGTTTTTAATGATTCCTTATAGCAGGTTCTGTAATTGTGCACAATTTCTCAGTAAAAGGTGAAAAATTCAAGTCTTAGTAGTAAACGATGACTTTTCACAACAAATGTTATATTTTCAAATTGTGGATCCTCCTTACACACCTGTGTATCTTTAAAGGTACATGAATAAAACTCACAATTAACGAGGACGAAATTGAGGATCAGCTAGTACCTGTCTCTAAAAGAGTGGGAAACCGCCAAGAAAGCACCTTCAAGCTCGACAAAGCAGCGACGAAGTTGGTCAGTCCATCGTGCGGATTCGACTCGTGTCTGATACATCTTGTTCGTTGATGGAATTCATAAGAAGTAAACTAAAACCGTACAGGGTGGTTTAGCTGCCCCTACCGATTTCGTTTTATACAACCCGCAACAAACCTCCTGGCCTCCGAAAACCGCAAACTAGATTTTTATATTCTCTCCTTTGACATGTGCAGAGTAATAGTCCTACAGGAAAAAATGAAGAGGACTTTTTGTAGAGAACTTAATATAGTTACATTTTGTGCGGGGATGTATTTGCACTGGAGATCAGGGTTTTCCTGTTATTGGAGAAAAACATTAAAAAAATCATCTTCAAACGCACCTCCACGCCACATTCATCCTTCATTGGTCAGGATGTATAGCATATTCTTTGTGGCAATCCCATCTACGACTGTACAAAAATTTCCGACTACATGTACTATTTATTCTTGATATTCGACCTTGGATTGAGCTAATACGTCACTAGCATAGTCGGCTATTTTGTTAACATTATTAAGGGTTTTGAAAGAAAAACGATTTTTGTAAACGTTACACTAAAACTAATTACGCTGGCAGTTCGATCCAGTCTTGACCCTCACAAGCAAAGTAGTTCAATAGTCAAAGCCTGACGAATACAACGATGTAATTGTTTATTTTATGCCGTTAGATCTCATAATATTTTAGGTAAAATTTACACAAACGTCAATATTACAACTATTAAGTGCGCAACTAAGCCAGTTGCGTAATAAGGCGAGCCAACGTATACTAAAAACTGGTCGAATGTGGGAAATAATTCGTGCAGTCGCAAATTTTTGTATAGTGGCAGGAGAAACTGCCATGAACCACATAACAAAAATTCTGACAGGTGGGGGCCGAGCGTGGGAATGGGGTGGCGTTTGACAGTTTCTTTTGTACGTTGTTCTTGAATAACTCGGAAACTATGTCCCCTAGCGAAAACGTATACCAGTAAAAAATTTAACTAATAATGATGCTTCACCTTTATGTGAGTACAAGTATATTTTTCGATAAATGCTGCCTTGCCACTTATAATTGTCCCACTTGTACCTGTTTAGTCACCAGCAAATATTTTTTTGTATTTATACAGTGATCTCCAGCAATATAAACATGTACATGAATGTATAAACACGTGATGATGGGTGCAAGCCCGAAACCGGTCGTTTGACAAATAACCTTTTATTGTGACTGGTACCGGAAATTTTTCTACACCCTACAAGGGAACAGTCACGGAGTTCAACAGAATCCACTATGGATAAAATTAATTTCATAAAAATTTAACTACATTTAAGTTCCTAACAAAAAGTGCTGTTCATTTTTTTCTGTAGGACTGATAGTTTGTGCGAAGCGAGCGAGAGAACATAAAAATCTCACGTGTGGTTTGTGAAGGCCATATGTAATATTACACGTTACATAAAACAACATCGGTAGAGGCGGCTCACTCAGTATAGATGCATCATTCTGTAGTTTCTCTACTTTTACTATTCTAAATAAATTTAAATGTGCAACAAACCGAAGATAATTTATAAAGGAGGCTATACATCTTAAGAAATAGGGCAGAAGAACAAGGCTGGTATTTCCACATAATTGAAAATGGCTTTTCTGAGGAAAAAATGCGAAAAGGGAAAAATGGAGATAAATACGAAATGTGGGAGCAGAAAGCGAAAATACACAACAATGGATCACGACACAGAAACAAATTTAAACAAACATGTGGAACAATTTATAGACCTCTGAAATATTAAATTAGAAAGGAAAATAAACTGAATCCTTATAAAACATTGACGGAGCTGGTAGCATTATCAGGAAGTGACACATGCGTATTATCGAAGAAACGAAGAAGAAACATAAGGTCATCTGAGATGAACTTCTCAAGGCAGTCACAGGCTGCTGACTGATGGACAAAGTACTAAACAGAGATAAATGACAAGAGCTACCGATTTTAGATTTGGAAAGCAAAATTAAAAAAACACAGTTATTTGAGTAACTATTTAGAATGAATGCAACAAGAACGTCTACGTAGAATCGTCGTGGAATACAAGCCTACTGCAGGCCAAGTGTCGGACGTCCACGAGGAAGATAGTTTCCGAAAAAGGCTGAGCAACGCAGTACAATGAAGTTAACTGCATTTATCAAAAAGATGAGACTGCACACCATTCCACATCCCACTGAGTAATTATCTTCGGTGGTTTGGGAATTGTGTGCTTGAGAAGGGAAATATGTATAAAATATACGTGAGTAAAAATATTCGCCACTTAAATTATCTGCCATTTTTTTGTTAGGAAATTAGAATATTGACAGATACTTAGACATTAACATTAAATGTGTAATCATTTTTAAATTATTATTTCCACAACTTTTACAATGTTCATTTCTTGGATAAGTAGTAACGACAAACGTAGACTTTCCATGTCTTCTGTAGTGCATCCAGCACGATTCCAAACAGGGCACTCAACACAAGTGCACAAAAAAAAATTTTCTCCTTGCCTGCGTGGTAAGTTGTGTTTTCCAACTTCTGGTTCTCTTTTTCTTCTATACTGGATACTCCGTAAAGTACCAACGTACAGATTTCTCATTCTGGTTCTTCAGCCTAGTATACAGTTCCTTATCATTCCTTACTTTCTTCTTCGTTCCAGCTTCTTCCACTTTCTTTTTCATAGGGACACGCACCTGTGCGGTTTCAGTGCACCATTGCATACTAAGATGATTAGATTCCTTATGTTAAGTCGTTATATTGGGAAATCAAATCCTTGTAATCATGCAATATGTGTTAATTTCTCCCAAAGACAGGAATAAATCAATAATTACTGTAAATAAGCTTTTTCATACGTGGTTCACAGCCATAAATTTATTAAGACAATTCTATTTTCCACCTTGTTTGTTATACAGTCATGTTATTTATTTCTCACGAGCACTTGATATCGGTGATATGTCATTTGAAGCGTTACTCCTATCGTCATAATTTTACACACTCTCTCTCTCTCTCTCTCTCTCCCCTCTCTCTCTCTCTCTCTCTCTCTCTCTCAAAAGAAACACATACACAAACCAAATGAAAAATATCATGTACGCTAAATATTCCCTAGGTTCTTTGTAGAGCAACATTTTAATAAATGAATGTCACTAGTTAGACATTGTTCTACAGTATTACTTTTATACAAAAGCGAACTCGTGCTTTTCACATATTATGAAAAACATCAACAAAACAAAAGTCGAAAGATAAACACATAACGACAGTTGACAACACTACACTCTGTAAACACACACATGTTGATCACAAAATGAAAATTACAGGTAATGTGTTATTATAAGTATTAATGAAAAAAGCTGGAGCATGGGGACCGAATGAACACATCTCCAGGATTACACATACGGACTAACAACACTTGAAAGCGTAAGTAACACCAAACGATAATTTAACATCACGATATTTGTGCTACAATAGTTGTTTCTAATCTGAAAAACAAGAGAAAAACATAGCAAAATGTAACACAGTAACATACATTAACTACTACAAAATAAATTTATTTTATGTGCAAAATGAAACATGTATTACAGGCCACTGAAGACGTTTCGTAAATAAAAGAAGCGAAACGCGTATGGCAAAAAAAAATTCCTTTCTAATTGCGTAGGCCAGAGTCAGTCGGCATAAAAGTTTTCTGGGTATGGTGCCGCGTCATAATTTATAAAACTACTGCTGCAGGACAAAAACCAACGTTTCGGACACGGTTGTAGCGGCCTCCTCCTGGATCTGCTGGCGCGTACTAGTTATGCAGTGTCTCTAATATTCTGTTGTCATTGTTCACTGCGCATGCCATTACGTCATAATTTTAAAAAGTTCTTTTCATTGGTCACTTAAGGAAGAAGGAGAGGGAACTTTATTTTAATAGGTTGTTGAGGTGGAGGAAGAACGTAACCTCTGTTGTCTATTCGCTCTTGAGTTATGTGCCATGACTGGTGCTCACCGACGAATGAGAAACTGGCTGCTGTTTACCAAATGCTGGACGTCGGCCGCGAGGCGGCAGCTACCCGCCGGTGGTGCTCAGGTTTCGTGTTGACAGTGCGGTCTGTTGGGCTCTGATTGCTGGCAGCCAAGATAGGGCAAGCCCGAGTCCATCCTCCCTGTTTATGTTATTAGGGTGTTTTAAATATTTTGATGGCTTCTCTGATCTTGCGTTTCGTCCTAACAGGCTGCTTTGGTCAACACACAGGCTTCGCTAATTTTTTTTTCTTTTCCGCAGTCTTGCTGATGTTCTGTCACTGCAGATTTGTTGTATTGCCATAGGCGAATACAGCGCTAGTGTTCCTGAATGCGCGTAGCTATTGGCCTGCCAGTCTCGCCGATGTATTCCTCAACACATTCGCATTCCACCTTGCACACGCTACACGCCTGCAGTGTGTAATGCATCCACCTTGTCCTTAGTGGAGTCTTGTAAGTCCTGGATCCTATGACCACTATAGAAGGCGAAGGTGTTTGCCTATTCGGTCGGTAACATTTTTCACATATGGTAAGCACACTGTTAGCTGCAGTTTGTCTATTTATTACTTATCTTTCTTGCTTGTGTTTGTCGACAAGGCTGGGTGTATCGACTTATGGCTGTAGCAACTGGCTTGAAACGTTGTGCGTAGCCTTTTAAGCTCAGGTGTGATGTTTTGAGCATCACTTAGGCACTGTGCACGGATCGACAAAGAACGGATGACCGCGTTCTTCAGCGCTGGGTGGTGATAGGATTGGGCGTGCAGATACTTGTCTGTATGTATTAGGCTTGGAATATACTCTGTGCCCCAGTGTGCCCTCCGTTGTCGGTGTATACTTCGGCCTCTAAAAAAGGAATTGCTCCATTCTTCTCTACTTCGAGCGTGAACTGTATCTTCCCATGGATGTTGTTCAAATATTCGTGAAGCTTGTGTAGCTCCTCTTCACCATAAGGCCATAAAGCGAACGTGTCGTCCACGTATCTGAACCATCAACGTGGCGTAAGGGAGCTGAACCAAGGGCCGTTGCCTCGAAGACTTCCACGAATATGTCAGCTGCCACCGGATAGAGGGGAGACCCAATTGCTACACCATCTGTCTATTCGTAGTTTTTTTTTTTTTTTTTTTTTTTTTTTTTTTTTTTTTTTTGCCATTTGAAGTACGCTGAAATCAGGCACAACTCAACCAGGTCGCATATGTCTGGCGGGTCATGCTCCTGAACGATGCGGATAGTTTCATCTACTGGCACGTTCGTAAACAGTGAATTCACGTAAAAGCTGACCATGATGTCCGTAGGTAAAATTGTTTCTCCCTTTAGGCGTTCTATAAAGTGCGTCGAATTCTTCACATAAGAATCCGTCTTGCCAACTAGACGTCTTAATTTGCACGCTAGATTCTTTGCCAAATTGTAAGTAGGCGAATTGATCCCATTCACTATTGGCCTCAAAGGATAACTTTCCTTGTGTATCTTTGGAACACCATAAATTCTAGGACAGACTGGTACTCTGGGAATAAGACCCCTGGCTGTGTCAGCGTAAATTCTCGAGTCCTTAATCGGGGCGTGCGTCTTTCGAATTATCTTCGCCGTAGGGTCCGCCCTTAGTTCTTTGTAGATGGGATCATTTAATAATTCTTTCATCTTGTCTTCGTTCTCCACAGTGTCAACTGTGACAGTAGCATTGCCTTCCATGTAGCTGTATAGAAGGAACACATCTCCATGAATTTTGAAGCAACTAAGGAACGACGGAAAAGGAAACAAAATGTCTATGCTTTTCCTTCATTGGGTCGTATTACTTAGTTCGATTGCCGAAACGTGATTAAACAAGGTTATCAGTTCACATAGCTTACAGATTCGCCACGCCTTTACCATTTCATTCGTGGAAGAGTATTATATATATATATATATATATATATATATATATATATATATATAAAAGAAGTTATTTTCGTGTAGTTGGTTGTAACTGTTAAGGAATTACATTCACAATACAGTTTTGAATGCCAGTCTCTTTTCAGTTATTTAGTAAGTCGAATTTCTGCTACCTTCCCCTCACGAGAGTTTACTTTCTCGATCGCGTATTGTCCCATTGCACTTTCCGGCCGGCCGGAGTGGCCGAGCGGCTCTAGGCGCTACAGCCTGGAACTGCGCGACCGCTATGGTCGCAGGTTCGAATCCTGCCTCGGGCATGGATGTGTGTGATGTCCTTAGGTTAGTTAGGTTTAAGTAGATCTAAGTTCTGGGGGACTGATGACCACAGCAGTTGAGTCCCATAGTGCTCAGAGCCATTTGAATAGTTTTGGGAAATAGCTACTATGTAATATCACCCCCCCCCCCCCTCCTGTTGCGAATAATATGGATACTGATGAAGTTGTGGTGAGATTCATATGTAGCATAAGTTCATCAAGAGCATTTGAACAGTGTGTGGGTACAATTTTTGTTTCTGGATATGTAAGCTCATTGCCTGATGAGTGTAGTGACATGGCTCAACCTGGTATCAAGGTGAGCAATGTGGAAATATATAAGCACACTTATATACAAACCACTCACATTCTGGTATATGTGTTTGTGCAATGGGATGTTTATTTCAAGAAACATTCAGGAACACCACCACTTACGAAAGCAACACACACACACACTAGGGTAATGATGACCTCGGCAGTTAAATCCCATAGTGCTCAGAGCCATTTGAACCATTTGAAATTGGTACACTTGCCTTATATGTAGAGCCCACGCGAGCACGCAGAAGTGCTTCAACAACACGTGGCATGAACTCGACTCATGTCTGAAGTAGTGCTGCAGGGGATTAACAGCCTGAATCCTGCAGGTCTGGCCATAAATCCGTAAGAGTACGAGGGGGTGGAGATCTCTTCTGAACAGCACGTTGAAACGCATCCCAGACATGGTCAATAATGTTCATGTCTGGGGAGTTTAGTGGACAGCGGAACTCAGAGGAGTGTTCCTGGAGCCACTCTGTAGCAATTCCGGCCGTGTGGGGTGTCGCATTATCCTGCTGAAATTTCCCAAGTCCGTCGGTCTGCACAATAAACATGAATGGATGCAGGTGATCAGACAGGATGCTTACGTACGTGTCATCTGACAGAGTCGTATCTAGAAGTATCAGTGGTCCCATACAGGGCGAAAAGTATTTAAGCCGACAAACTCTTGGAGGATGTAGGGGACATCAAAACAAATATTTTTCCCAAATGTCAGTTTTTCCTATTAGAAGTATTTAAACCGGTAGAGGAAGATTTCTCTGGCGGCAAATTTATTAAACCAACAAACACTCTTCCACTTTTTTTATGACCAAGAGACAACACATTAACACAACCCAATTTCAATTACAGTAGATTTTCAAAAATGCCTCCATTGACACGTAAACAAAGGTTACACCGTCTGTCTGACACGGGCAAAAATCCCAGGAATATCCTGAATTGTTCCGGGCGACCAGATCCTCTTCTGATTCAACAGGAGTTCCTTAAACAAGGTTGCGCATCTCTCTCCACACAAAGAAGTCCAGAGGGGACATATCTGGGGATCGAGCAGGCCATGGTACAGGGTCCTGTACCTCTGCCAATCCACGTTTCAGGGAATCGTCGACGCACACGACGACTAATTTGTGCCGGCGCCCCGTCATGTTGGAACCGTGTGCGTTGTCTTGTAGAGAGCAGGACGTCTTCCATCAATTCTGGCAATGCCCTGGAGAGAAAATTGTAATAGTGCCTGCCATTTAATGGTCTAGGTAGCAGATACGGCCCAATTATACAGTCCCCAACAACACCGACCCACACATTAACGAAGAACCGCACTTGATGGGCGCTCGCAACTGTGGCATGTGGGTTAGCCTCACTCCAAACATGTGAATTGTGCATGTTGGAGACTCCATCACGCCCGAACGTTGCTTCATAGGTAAACACCACAGAGGATGGAAATGTAGGATGCATTTCACACTGTTCCAGGTACCACTGCGAAAACTGTGCTGTGGGTGGATAATCAACTGGTTCCAGGTTGTGGACACGATGTAAGTGAAATGGACGTAACAACTGCTCTCGAAGGACTGTTCTTACATTCGTCTAATTCGTCCCCATGTTACGTGCAATTGCATGTGTGGTGATTGAAGGATACCGCTCCACATGCTGCAAGACAGCTTCCTCAATTTGCAGCGTTCTTACCGTGCGACGGCGTCCCTGTCCAGGTAATCCGCTAAATGACCCGGTCTCACGCAGTCGTTGGTACACAGCAGCAAAGGTCGTATGATACGGGATACGGCGATTAGAGTATTGTTGTTGATAAACCCGCTGTGCAGCTCGTCCGTTGTGGTGCGCTACGTAGTACACACCAACCATATCAGTGTACTCACTCCAGGTGTATCGCTCCACTAGCAAACAGAGACAGTGCACTACTATACTGGTGGACAGTAGTTGCCTACAGCTGAAGAGCGTAATACGCCGTCTAACAACTGAAAATCTTAACACGGCCTCAAACAACTGAACAGCGTAATGCGGCCTCCACCGGTTTAAATAATTCTCAAAGGGAAAAATGACAATGAAAAAATATTTGTTTTGATGTCCCCTACAACCTCCCAGAGTTTGTCGGTTTAAATACTTTTCACCCTGTATATATCATATTTAATTGCACACGCCCCACACCATTACAGAGGCTCCACCAGGTTGAACAGTCCGTTGCTGGCATGCAGGGTCCATGGATTCATGAGGTTGTCTCCATACCTGTACACGTCCATCCGCTCAATGCAATTTGAAACGAGAGTCGTCCGACCAGGCAAAATGTCTCCAAACATCAAGAGTCCAATGTCGGTGTTGAACGTCCCAGGTTAGGCATTAAAGGCATAAAGCTTTGTATCGTGCAGTTATCAAGGGTACACAAGTGGGTCCTCAGCTCCGAAATCCCATATTGAAGATGTTTCGTTGAATGGCTCGCACGCTGATACTTGTTGATGGCCCATTCTTGCAGGATGTTTTTCCGGCCACTGCGATGTGGGAGATTTGAAATTCTGCCGGATCCCTGATATTCACGGTACACTCGTGAAATAGTCGTACGTGAAAATCCCTTCTTCGTCGCTACCTCAGGGATGCTCTGTCCCATTGCCTGTGCGCCGACTATAACAACACGCTCAAACTCACTTAAATCTTGATAACCTGGCATTGTAGCAGCAGTAACCGATCTAACAACAGCGCTAGACACTTCGTGTCTTATATAGGTCGTTGTCGACCGCAGCGCCGTATCCTGCCTCTTTACATATCTCTCTTTTTGAATATGCATGCCTGTACCAGTTTCTTTGGCATTTCAGTGTATTGACGTAGAACCGAATTTCGCTCGACAAAAAATTTAGTGTCACATTTGGCCACCATGTGGAAATCTGGCGCTGTACATTCTTTGTATGGCGGTATTTCAACCACGCTGTCATTCGACAAGCCATAACGTGAGTGAACAGTATGGATATCGAGAGCAGTGATCGAGCATCTCTAATGGAACCTTTTTGGGTGAACAGCGGCAGTTACGGTGCTGCACTGAGAGAGTATCGCCGACTCAGAGGTCTGAGGATAGGCCCAAAGAAGATAATCATGAAATTCGAAAACACGGGTGAGCCTGGTGTGGCACCTGGAAGGGCAAGGCGTCCCATCTCCATGGGAGTTACTGATGAGGTTGCTGTTGCCGTAACTAACCATGCAGCACGTGCCCCTGGAAAGGTTTGCGTCCCTGCAGTGTCATGAGAATTGTCCATCCCACAGTAACAGTATGGGGAGTCTTGCAGTCTATTTTACAGTGCCATCCAGATGGTGCAGCAGTTGAAACTTCATAATACGCAGCAACGTTCTGAATTTACTATTCGTTCCTGACACGGATCAAAGTTGATGAGTCGTGGCCGGTCAATATCCCATGGAGTGATGAGGTACATTTTACGCTACAGCGTGCAGTGATAACACAGAACTGCCGATTCTAGGGTACTGTTAAACCGAGCGCACAAAGACCCATTACACTCGCCGTATCTGCTTTCACATCTGCATGGATACTCTGCAAATTACATTTTATTGCCTGGCAGAGGGTTCATTCAATCACCTTCACAATAAGTCTCTTATTATTCTAACCTCGTAGAGCGCGCGGAAAAACCGAACACATATCTTTCCGTGTGAGTATGTGACTGTGTGGTCTGGATTCGGAAGCACGTTTATTCCCGCTCCGTTCTTCTTTGAAGGCGTGTCAGGTGTACCGTGAGACGTCTGCACGAAGTAATGGCCTCTATCGACAGGGGATCTCAAGTTGATTCCGTATTTCTAGATTTCCGGAAAGCTTTTGACACCGTTCCTCACAAGCGACTTCTAATCAAGCTACGGGCCTATGGGGTATCGTCTGAGTTGTGCGACTGGATTCGTGATTTCCTGTCAGGAAGGTCGCAATTCGTAGTAATAGACGGCAAATCATCGAGAAAACTGAAGTGATATCAGGTGTTCCCCAGAGAAGCGTCCTGGGACCTCTGCTGTTCCTGATCTATATAAATGACCTGGGTGACAATCTGAGCAGTTCTCTTAGGTTGTCCGCAGATGATGCTGTAATTTACCGTCTAGTAAGGTCATCCGAAGGCCAGTATCAGTTGCAAAGCGATTTAGAAAAGATTGCTCTATGGTGTGTCAGGTGGCAGTTGACGCTAAATAACGAAAAGTGTGAGATGATCCACATGAGTTCCAAAAGAAATCCGTTGGAATTCGATTACTCGATAAATAGTACAATTCTCAAGGCTGTCAATTCAACTAAGTACCTGGGTGTTAAAATTACGAACAACTTCAGCTGGAAAGACCACATAGATAATATTGTGTGGAAGGCGAGCCAAAGGTTGCGTTTCGTTGGCAGAACACTTAGAAGATGCAACAAGTCCACTAAAGAGACAGTTTCCACTACACTCGTTCGTCCTCTGTTAGAATATTGCTGCGCGGTGTGGGAACCTTACTACGTGGGATTGACGGAGGACATCCAAAGTGTGCAAAAAAAGGCAGCTCGTTTTGTATTATCACGTTATAGGGGAGAGAGTGTGGCAGATATGGTACGCGAGTTGGGATTGAAGGCATTAAAGCAAAGACGTTTTTCATCGCGGCGAGATCTATTTACGAAATTTCAGTCAGCAACTTTCTGCCCCGAATTCGAAAATATTTTGTTGAGCCCGACCTACATAGGTAGGAATGATCATCAAGATAAAATAAGAGAAATCAAGAGCTTGAACAGAAAGGTTTAGGTGTTCGTTTTTCCCGCGCGCTGTTCGGGAGTGGAATGGTAGATAGATAGTATGATTGTGGTTCGATGAACCCTCTGCCAAGCACTTAAATGTGAATTGCAGAATGATCATGTAGATGTAGATGCACGTTATGGAGAACACGTTGTACAACAGGTGATTTCTTCTTTGGAAGAGCGCAGTTCTGTGGAAAGCACTGTTTTCTTGCAAGATGGGGCGACACATCATGTCGTTCGCCCTGAGAAAGGTCTGCTTAATGCAACGTTCCACGAACGTGGTATCTCCAGAGGTTTTCCAGATGCACGGCCTGCAATAATACCTGATCTACATCCGTGTGAAATTTAGCTCTTGGGACATCTGAAAGATCGGGTTTACCAGGGACACGCTCAGTCTGTACCTAATATGAAGGACAGTAAGCAGGAACTCGTCTATTGGAAATGCAGCTCGGCAACTGGCTTGTGGAGTGAGCTTACCCGTGCGCGCCTTGAGGTGCGGCTGCTTCTTCATCCAGTCCCTGATGTGCTGGATGTCCTTGGCTCTCCTCTTCGGCTCCTCGCCCAGTTCCTTCTTGGCGACGACCTCCAGCTTGGGGCTGAGTGGCCGGATACCGGAACTCATCTGGCAACACGTTTTAGTTCTCGTATTATGACGCAGGCTGCGCTTTAAGCAAATGTTAGAGTATATGGTGGACAGGAACTGAGCAGACGAACTTTCGAAACTAGTTGCGTTTCTTTTTCGGATATATTGCTGTAAGACATTTTCAGGGGCTGATTTGGACTCTGACCACAATCTATTGGTTATGACCTGTACATTAAAAATGAAGAAACTGCAAGAAGGTGGGAATTTAAGGAGATGGGATCTGGACAAAGTGATTAAACCAGAGGTTCTACAGTGTTTCAGGGAGAGCATAAGGGAACAATTGTCACAAATGGGGGAAAGCAATGCAGTAGAAGAAGAATGGGTAGATCTGAGGGATGAAGTAGTGAAGGCAGCAGAAGATCAAGTAGGTAAAAAGAGGAGGGCTAGTAGAAATCCTTCGGTAACAGAAGAAATATTAAATTTAATTCATGAAAGGAGAAAATATAAAAATGCAATAAATGAAGCAGGCAAAAAAGAACACAAACGTCTCAAAAATGAGATCGACAGGAGGTGCAAAACGGCTAAACAGGGATGGCTAGAGGACAAATGTAAGGATGTAGAGGCTTATCTCACTAGGGGTAAGATAGATACAGCCTACAGGAAAATTAAGGAGACCTTTGGAGAGAAGAGAACCACTTGTTTGAATGTCAAGAGCTTGATGGACACCCAGCTCTAAGCAAAGAAGGGAAAGCAGAAAGGTGGAAGGAGTACATAGAGGGTCTATACAAGGGCGATGTACTTGAGGACAATATTTTGGAAATGGAAGAGAATGTAGATGAAGACGAAATGGGAGATACAATACTGAGTGAAGAGTTTGACAGAGTACTGAAAGACCTGAGTCGAAACAAGGCCCCGGAAGTAGACAATATTCCATTAGAACTACTGACGGCCTTGGGAGAGCCAGTCCTGACAAAACTCTACCATCTGGTGAGCAAGATGTATGAGACAGGAGAAATACCCTCAGACTTCAAGAAGAACATAAAATTCCAATCCTAAAGAAAGCAGGTGTTGACAGATGTGAAAATTACCGAACAATCAGTTTAATAAGCCACAGCTGCAAAATACTAACACGAATTCTTTACAGACGATTGGAAAAACTAGTAGAAGCCAACCTTAGGGAAGACCAGTTTGGATTCCGTAGAAATATTGGAACACGTGAGGCAATACTGACCTTACGACTTATCTTAGAAGAAAGATTAAGGAAAGGCAAACCTACGTTTCTAGTATTTGTAGACTTGGAGAAGGATTTTTGACAATGTTGACTGGAATACTCTCTTTCAAATTCTAAAGGTGGCAGGGGTAAAATACAGGGAGTGAAAGGCTATTTACATTTAGTACAGAAAGCAGATAGCAGTTATAAGAGTCGACATGAAAGGGATGCAGCGGTTTGAATGGGAGTGGGACAGGATTGTTGCCTCTCCTCGATGTTATTGAATCTGTATATTGAGCAAGCAGTAAAGGAAGCAACAGAAAAATTACGAGTAGGTATTAAAATCCATGGAGAAGAAATAAAAACTTTGAGGTTCGCCGATGACATTGTAATTTTGTCAGAGACAGCAAAGGACTTGGAAGAGCAGTTGAATGGAATGGAAAGTGTCTTGAAAGGAGGATACAAGATGAACATCAACAAAAGCAAATCGAGGGTAATGGAATGTAGTCATATTAAATCGGGTAATGCTGAGGGAATTAGATTAGGAAATGAGACACTGAAAGCAGTAAAGGAGTTTTGCTATCTGGGGAGCATAATAACTGATGATGGTCGAAGTAGAGAGGATATAAAATGCAGACTGGCAATGGCAAGGAAAGCGTTTCTGAAGAAGAGAAGTTTGTTAACATCGAGTATAGATTTAAGAGTCAGGAAGTCGTTTCTGAAAGTATTTATATGGAGTGTAGCCATGTATGGAAGTGAAACATTGACGATAAATAGTTTGGACGAGAAGAGAATAGAAGCTTTCGAAATGTGGTGCTACAGAAGAATGCTGAAGATTAGATGGGTAGATCACATAACAAATGAGGAGTTTGTGGCACAACTTGACAAGAAGAAGAGACCGGTTGGTAGGACATGTTCTGAGGCATCAAGGGATCACAAATTTAGCATTGGAGGGTAGCGTGGAGGGTAAAAATCGTAGAGGGAGACCAAGAGATGAATACACTAAGCAGATTCAGAATGATGTAGTTTGCAGTAAGTACTGGGAGCTGAAGAAGCTTGCACAGGATAGAGTAGCATGGAGAATTGCATCAAACCAGTCTCATGACTGAAGACAACAACAACAACCGTTTTGAAATTAAAAAGGACGTGCTAAGATATCGCAATAACTTTATTATTACATGAAAGCCTGTAACTTAATCTACGCACTGACGCCATGACAGTCTGATTCTTCCTTGTTTACGTTGTGTACTGAGTGTTTAAGATGTCTCCGATAATCGTGAGTCCCGCCGACTGTGAAGTACGGGCTATTATAATATTTCTTAGTGGTAAAGGCCTAAAAGCTATGGATATTCATCGTGAGATCTGTGCAGTTTACGGAGAAAACATTATGAGTGATGGAATGGTAAGAAAGTGGGTGAGATCATCTAAAGATGGCCGCGCATTTGTGCTTAATGAAAACGGAGTGTGCGCCCTTCGGTCGTTAATGAAAGTTTGGTGCAAGAAGTGGACAATAAGGTGAGAGAAAACAGACGCTTTACGATTTACTCCTTGCGGGATGACTCCCCTAATGTTCCTCCTAGTGTTCTATATGGCATTGTGACCGAGCACTTGAATTACCGAAAATTGTGCTCACGTTGGGTATCGAAAACGTTGTCGGATGTGCACAAAGCCAAACATTTAGAGAGTGAATTGACTTTCCTTGAGCGGTACCACAACGACTGTGATGATTTCTTAAGCCAAATTGTTACTGGCGATGAAACATGAGTGGCCTACGTCACACCAGAATCAAAGCAACAGTCCATGGAAGTTGAGCAAAGACATCATTTTGCTGCAAGATAATGCCCGTCCGCATGTGGTGAATCAGACCAAAGATCTCATCACATCTTTTCGATGGGAAACTCTAGATCATCCTCCGTACAGCCTCGATCTTGCGCCCAGTGACTACCATCTGTTCCTGCACTTGAAGAAACACCTGGGCGGTCAGCGTCTTAAAGACGATGACGAAGTCAAAACAGTGGTGATGCAGTGGTTAACAAGTCAGGCAGCAGACTTCTATGAGGACAAGTGCCTCAATATTGACGGAAATTATGTAGAAAGTTAGATTAAGGTACAGGCTTTCATGTAAAAATAAAATTCTTGAGGTATCTTAGCACGTCTTTTTTTAATTTCAAAACCGTATTTACTTAAAAAACACGCCTCGTAATTTGCAGTCATCACGTACAGCACAAAATACAGATTAATTCCTAGATGCAAAAATACACTCTAACAGCACAGACTCTCCATCATACCCTCTCAGATTTAGCGGCAAGATGGCCCGGTGGATATCCTGTTAATAACTGAACACAGATCAGTCATTAAATTAGGAAGAAAGTGTACTGAAAAAAGAAGCAAACTGGAAATAGTGAACATCCCAAGCTCAGGATCTGCTACCTTGAGGGAGTTGAAAGAAAGACGCAACGTGGTTGTCTGGTCACAGTGTTGGATTCCAAAGCAGGGGACCCGTATTCAAATCTCCCTCGTGTCCATTTTGTTCACAAAATTATTACGTCCGGTCACCTGTCTGTTCTCCTTCTGTAGTCTTCGTAATTATCATACTATACGTTATAGAATATGAGTCATGTGGTAAGAATGTATTTCCGTCGCAAGTAAATGCGACGAGTAGTGACAGAAAGGGAGATACTCCATAGACTTCTCACAGAAATGAAAACAACAAATAAATGTGTGTGAACTATGTTACAGAAAAGGAATTCAAGAGTCAAAACTTCCAAAATGCAAAGCAAGAGTCATAACAAGTTGTACTTAGGTAGAACAGATAGGAGGCAAGTGCCTCTGGAAATCCCTTCCTTGTACATCACTGCTACAAACGGACGTTACAACACGACACAGATAAATTGGAATACAGCGAACAGACACGTCAACGACCGGAAGAAAAGTTCATAATTTTGTGAGAAAAGAAAGAGGCACGAGGGAGACTCGAACACGGACCTCGCGCTTCGGTTTCCTCAACCGTGACCACAGATCCACGACGCGTCTCTCTTCCGAGGTTGCACATCTTCAGCTTGCACCATTCACTGTTTCTATTTCGCTTCGTTATTCACATTTCAGTACACCTTCGTCTTGTTTTCATGCTAGATCTGTGTTCAGTTTTTGACAGGCTATCCACTCAGCCAGCTTACCACTAAATCTGAACGGGTACGATGGGGAGTTTCTGTTGCGAGAAAAAAAAAAGCAACGCACCACGAAGGAAATATGGGAGAAAAATCTGTTGATCTGATGCACACGCGCAGAAAATCAAATGCTTACGATTTTAGAAAAACTGGATGATTTATTCAACAGAGAGAGCTATTCAATGTGAGAAAATCAGTAATGCCTTGGTCTACGACTGGCCCTTATGCAAGCAGTTATTCGGCTTAGTACTGACTCACAAAGATGTTGGACGTCCTCCTCAGGGATACCGTGCCAAATACTGTCCAACTGGCGAGGTAGATCTTCCAAGTACCAAGCTGTTTCGAAGACTCTGCCGATGATGCTCCAAACCTTCTCAGCTGATGAGAGATCCGGTGACCTTTCTGACCAAGGCAGCACTTGGAAAGCATGACGACGAGCAGTGGAAACTGTAGCTGTGTGCGGGCGGACAATAACTTGCTGATAAGCTGATATGTGAGAATAGGCCCCAGGAGTAGACAACATTCAATTAGAACTACTGAGAGCCTTGGGAGAGCCAGCCCTGACAAAACTCTTTCCATCTGGTGAGCAAGATGTGTGAGACAGGCGAAATACCCTCAGACTTCAAGAAGAATATAATAATTCCAATCCCAAAGAAAGCAGGCGTTGACAGATGTGAAAATTACCGAACTATCAGTTTAATAAGCCACGGTTGCAAAATACTAACATGAATTCTTTACAGACGAATGGAAAAACTGGTAGAAGCAGACCTCGGGGAAGACCAGTTTGGATTGCGTAGAAATGTTGGAACACGTAAGACAATACTGACCCATCGACTTATCTTAGAAAATAGATTAAGAAAAGGCAAACCTACGTCTCTAGCATAAGTAGACTTAAAGAAAGCTTTTCAAATGTTGACTGGAATACTCTCTTTCAAATTCTGAAGGTGGCAGGGATAAAATACAGGGAGCGAAAGGCTATTTACAATTTGTACAGAAACCAGATGGCAGTTATGACAGTCAAAGGGGATGAAAGGGAAGCAGTGGTTGGGAAGGGAGTGAGGTTATTCAATCTGTATATTGAGCAAGCAGTAAAGGAAACAATAGAAAAATTCGGAGTAGGATTTAAAATCCATGGAAGAGAAATTAAAACTTCGAGACTCGCCGATGATATTGTAATTCTGTCAGAGACAGCAAAAGACCTGGAAGAGCAGCTGAACGGAATGGACAGTGTCTTAAAAGGAGGATATAAGATGAACATCGACAAAAGCAAAACGAGGATAATGGAATGTAGTCAAATTAAATCGGGTGATGCTGCGGAGACTAGATTAGGGAATGAGCCGCTTAAAGTAGTAAGTGAGTTTTACTATCTGGGGAGCAAAGTAACTGATGATGGTCGAAGTAGAAAGGATATAAAATGTAGACTGCAATGGCAAGGGAAGCATTTCTGAAGAAGAAAAATTTGTTAACGTCGAGTATAGATTTAAGTGTCAGGAAGTCGTTTCTGAAAGAATTTGTATGGAGTGTAGCCATGAATGGAAGTGAAACATGGGCGATAAATAGTTTGGACAAGAAGAGAATAGAAGCTTTCGGAATGTGGTGCTACGGAAGAAAGCTGAAGATTAGATGGGTAGATGACATAACTAATGAGGAGGTATTGAACAGAATTGGAGAGAAGAGAAATTTGTGGCACAACTTGACTATAAGAAGGGAACGGTTGTAGGGCATATTCTGAGGCATCAAGGGATCACCAATTCAGTATTGGAGGGCAGCGTGGAGGGTAAAAATCGTAGAGGGGTAGCAAGAGATGAATACACTAAACAGATTCGGAACGATGTAGGTTGCTATAGGTACTGGTAGATGAAAAAGTTTGCACAGGGTAGAGTAGCACGGAGACATGCATCAAACCAGTCTCTGGACTTCAGTCACGACCATGTGAGAGTAAGATGAAGGGCAACAAAACGGCTTGGTAAATATCGTCGACGTACCGCTGTGCTGCAAGGGAGCCTCGAACGACAACCGAGGGTGTGCTGCTATGAAAGGAAACGGCACCCTAGACCATCATTCCCAGCTGTCGGGCAGTATAGCGGCCAACATCTAGGTTGTTATCACACCGCTATCCAGCGCGTCTCCAGACACGTGTTCGACCTGGAACTTCATTGACTGCACACCTCCACTGACTATTCTGGCTGCCCGATGACCAGTGAAGACGTGTTTGGAGACTCCCCAGGCAGTGGTGCGTTACCAACTGGCGGACGCATGACATAAATGGCCAGACAGCCAGGAGTTACGGTGTGGGATGCCATTTCTTTTCATAGCGGGACCCCTTGTGTTGTAATTCGCAGCACAGACCCCTACGTTCCGTTTTGTTGTTGGGTTGGGTTGTTTGGGGGAGGAGACCAGACAGCGAGGTCATCGGTGTCACCGGATTAGGGAAGGATGGGGAAGTCGATCGTGCCCTTTCAAAGGAACCATCCCGGCATCTGCCTGGAGCGATTTAGGATGGCCGGACGCGGGATTGAACCGTCGTCCTCACGAATGCGAGTCCAGTGTGCTAGCCACTGCACGACCTCGCTCGGTCTCGTTTTGTTGTCCTTTATGGCAAGCCATTCTGGGCTTACACTTTTGCAAGACACTTGGCACCCGCACATGACGAGAATTTCTACCGCTTATCTTCGTGCTTGCGAAACCCTACCTTGGCCAGCAACGCAGTCGAATTTGTCCGCAATTGAGAACATTAGGAGCATTGTGGTCAAGGTCCTCGAACCACCTCGGGATTTTTACGACCTAACGCGCCTATTCGACAGAATTTGCACGATATCCCCCAGGAACACATCCAAAAAAATCTATAGGTCAGTGCCATGCCTGCATAAGGGCCAGAGGTGGACCAACCCGTTATAGACTTGCTCAATTCGTGAAGCTCTTTCTTTTGAATAAATCGTCCAATTTTTCTTAAACTGATCACTTGCATGTCTGTACAAGTACCCGTACATAACATCTGCTGACTTCCGTCCTATTCAGATAATTCGATCAAATCGTCACCAGTTAACCTATCAATACTGCTGTGAATATGGATTAAGTCATGAGGAAAGGAATGTGCTTTGAGGGGTGATAGTGTTGGTGATTCCGGACAAAAAACTTTCAGACTAACATGTGCCCTTTTCTTAACTGTACCTGAATAACGGTGTTTGAGAATCAGTAGCAGTTAAGGGTCTGGGGCATATTCCCACTTATTTGAAATTACCACAGCAAAATATCGTACTTTTGTATTTCTTTTTATCACCTTTGTGTGTGAGCAGACACTAAGGAGGAACATCTCGCTCGTATTTTACATGTGTGTGCTCAAGTGTAAGACAGTGTGAATGAAGTTCAGATCTGAAACACAGCAGCTCGTTTACAAGAGCTGCAAAATGCATTGCAGTTGACGCATGTTTTCTGAGTATAAGTGCACAATTAAACAAGATATTAGATCACACTGTTTAATTTTCTATCTTATGAGTTTCTCCAGAAACTGGTAAGAACAAGATGTATGTTCACGCGAACTCTGTAATTCAGAATCACTAATACTACCACCCTTCACGGAATCTGCTTTACCTCTACATCTACATCTACATCTACGAGTACATCCATACTCCGCAAGCCACCTGACGGTGTGTGGCGGAGGGTACCCTGAGTACCTCTATCGGTTCTCCCTTCTTTTCCAGTCTCGTATTGTTCGTGGAAAGAAGGATTGTCGGTATGCTTCTGTGTGGGCTCTAATCTCTCTGATTTTATACTCACGGTCTCTTCGCGAGATATACGTAGGAGGGAGCAATATACTGCTTGACTCTTCGGTGAAGGTATGTTCTCGAAACTTTAACAAAAGCCCGTACCGAGCTACTGACCGTCTCTCCTGCAGAGTCTTCCACTGGAGTTTATCTATCATCTCCGTAACGCTTTCGCGATTACTAAATGATCCTGTAACGAAGCGCGCTGCTCTCCGTTGGATCTTCTCTATCTCTTCTATCAACCCTATCTGGTGCGGACCCCACACTGCTGAGCGGTACTCAAGCAGTGGGCGAACAAGCGTACTGTAACCTACTTCCTTTGTTGTCGGATTGCATTTCCTTAGGATTCTTCCAATGAATTTCAGTCTGGCATCTGCTTTACCGACGATCAACTTTATATGATCATTCCATACTATACATCTATACGTACAAGTAACACAGAAAGAAACAAGTTCCAGACAGAACCGAGCAGTATCGAAAGCAAGTTTCCGGGTGAAGGATGAAACCGGAATTACTGTTGTCAACAGCAAACACCGCGAGTGAATAAAAGAAGTTTGTTCCTGAACAAGAGACAAAGAGGATACCGTTGAGATCATCACTGTTGTGCAGATATTTTCAGTGCAATGCAGTAAGGAAATCAAATAAAATGCGATTATTCTGTAACGCGCCACCGGACACTACGGGATGTTTAAAAAATAACGACCTTGTTTTGGACGGTAATAATTACGAAACATGTGACGTTCGGGCAAGGAAATGTGTTTTGTTTTAGTGAGCGTGGCCTGGAGTTTCAGAAAATCACCGTTAGGTGTCAGTTAATGCGTCTTCTCAGTTTGCAGCCAGTCAAAAGTGAGATGGCGTCCGATCAACTGTAGGCATTTTCTGAGTTGCAGTTTGCAAAGACTGAGTCAGCAGTTTCGGTCCAGCGTGCATTTCGCCGGCGTTTTGGCATTGATCCGTCTGCACCCAAAAATATTTGTAGTTGATATCGCCAATCTCAAGAGATAGGATGCTTTTGAAATGATAAGAGTCCAAGTCGGCCTTCCACTTCTGATGGCATAGTGGAGTGAATTCGGCAAACGTTTGAGCGGAGCCCACTTATGTCTATTCGCTGCGCGAGCAGAGCACTGACACTGTCTCATATTACTCACTGGCGACTCTTCGGGTGTCGTTTCGTCTATGAACCATACAGACTAAGCCATAAGAATAAGAAACGGAAACCATATTTGTTAAAAAACAAATTCTTTTAAGAATTGTGTGATAAAACAGTAGGAAGCCAAGATCTAGAGAAGGAATGGAAACTGTAATAGTGCAGGCTGCTGCAGAGTCTCTAGAACATCGAAGTCAAATACTGACCTACTGGAATAGATAGATTGATGAAGAGGAACAGAAGTGGCATACCTGAAGACGTTACAGAGCAGGACGACTGAAAATAGAGAGGGATGTAAAACACTGTCGAAAGAATCTAAAGAACTATGTAGGAAAATTAATCAAGAAACTGGGCTAGCTTTGTATTGGAAGTGGAAATCGATATCGATATTTTACAGAAATGTGCTTTTAAAATGATGAGGAATTTAAATGAAAATGTGAAGAATGATGCAAGATTAGAAGTGGTATCTAAGACGCAATTGACGGACTACTATAAAAAAAACAAAAGAAGAGGAAGAGATAGCAGTAGATAGAATGGAAATGAAGGAATTGGAAGATGCAGTATTTATAATGAAAAATAGGATAACACCTGGCAGCGATGGAATTAGCAAGAAGCTGAGTATATCTTAACACATGCTGAAAAATAAGACAATTCAAGAAATCTTTGAAATTTGGAACAAAAACTTTTTAAAAAAAGGAGACAGAAGTAAATGCAAAAAAACTATAGGAGCATCTCTGTGCTCAGCGCTGGGTATAAAATATCTTCTAAAGTAATAACGTAGACACTTGTAGTAACTATCGAAATTTTTCTGATACAAGGCCAAACGCGTTTGAAGGAAAGTTGATAGTGCACAGACAATAAGTTCACTGTAGACAAATAACTAAGAAACAGAAAGAGTGCAATAGAGACGCACTTCTATCATTCGAGGAATATGCGAAAGCTTTCGATAAAGTGCATAGGAAAAGCTATCAGAGATAATGAACATACTTTTGCACGTAGGATAAATAGTAGAAACCATGTAACGAGGATCAGAAATCGACACTGCAGGAACTGGAAACTCTAAAACCAGGACAAATTTCGGAGTAAAATAAGGATACAGTTTGTCTCCAATTCTTCTTAATATTTATGCTGTATGTACTGAGGCAATAGATAAGTAAATTAACTTTTTATACTTATGACTTCAACAACATGAATTATTGTATGACCTTACTCTCTGCTGATGATCAGTTTCGTGACTGCCGATAGCAGGAACACTCTCCAAAAAGCTGCTCGTATTTTATCCAAAAAGGGCTCAGTTGTACAAACTACTATTATCTCCAAAGAAAACAAAACTTATGGTTTTCAATAACCAGGAGCCAATTCACGGAAAAATAATAGTAAGTGATCAAAAACCAGAAAAAGTAAACTCGTTCAACTTCTTAGAAAATACTATCTCATTCGTGACGGAAAAGGGCGTATGAAAGGAAGTAGAAAGACGGAATTACGTTAGTGGAACAATCTACAGAACCGTCAAAACTAAAGTAAGAAAGTAAGTTCTACTGAACTACTACAAAACAATGTCGGCACCAACAATAACATAGGGAAATGAGTTGAGGACTAACAAAAAGAAATGAACAAAGAATACAAGCACTGGAAACACGATTCCTAAGATGAGTAGCTGGGTACACTCTGACAAGAAGAGAAATGCTAAAATCAGACATTAAATGGGAATGACAATCTGAAACGAGCAGATTAAGGAATACATGAGCAACTCGAAGGACCACGTCACAGGAATAGAAGACGACAGAATACCAAAATTAGTGTTGAATTATTGCACAGTGGGCAGACCTTTAGGAAAACGGAGGAAAAGATGGAAAGATCAATAATTTCAATAAAGAGAATGTAATAGGCAAATGCCTAAGATGAGCAGAAAGAAGAAGAACTGTTGCTCATCAAATTACTGAGTATTATTCATCGGTGCATCCGAAGAACAACAACATTCCTTTGCTGCTAAGAGAAAATGGTTCAAATGGCTCTGAGCACTATGAGACTCAACTGCTGTGGTCATTAGTCCCCTAGAACTTAGAACTACTTAAACCTAACTAACCTAAGGACATCACACACATCCATGCCCGAGGCAGGATTCGAACCTGCGACCGTAGCAGTCGCACGGTTCCAGACTGCGCGCCTAGAACCGCGAGACTACCGCGGCCGGCTTTGCTGCTAAGAAAGACAGATTTACGAAGGAGTATACTTAAACAGAGATGTTTTTAATCACAGCTAGGACCTCTCTTAAGACGCGGCATAGAAAATGGACATAATGAAGACAGCAAAACTAAAGAAATTAGAGGACAACAGTAAATGGAAAGGCAAATAACTTCGGAAAGAGGGTCTCTGAATGGGGCACGAAGTCGGATGAATGAAGCTGGTGACCTCCACTACAGGCCATTCTGTGGCTAGTGGGCTATAGTAAAGACGTAGGTACGTAGATGAGTAACTGACCTTTGGGTGTCTGGGTTGTCGTCCTTGTGCACAGAGACGCGAGCGTCCGGGCGTGGAGCAGCAGACGAGGACGCTGTCCTGGAGGGGCGCCTCAGTCCGGTGGCAGCGCGAAGCGGAGTCGAGTCCGCAGATGAGTGGCGGCCGCGATGCTTCATCTGATAAAGGCCACACTCACACGTGGCCGCCATCTCTTCGGTTTATCTGCAGACATGATGTCAAGGGGGCATTCTCCGCTCGCCAGATCGCGTCAGCCACTCACAAAGCCAGGGCAGTAAACTCCCCTCTCGAAAGACACCGTCGCCTACCAGAGAGTGTTGTCATACTCCCTTTCGGTCTGTGGTGAGGTTGTGGCGTTACGCTTCGGTTGCCCGCCGCTTCCGCTAACAAATTAAGCCCAATAGAAGTCGCGCCCCAGCTTGTGGCCTTAGAAGCAGGTGACTCGAACCTACTTGCGAGTGCTAATCAAGCAGTCACTTTGACTAATAGATGTAGGTGTACAGGAAGCGCAGTACCACAAACACAACAACGGGAAGAGCCCAAATTCGACTCTTCAATCAGAAATATTCTATATTCAATAACTGCAAGGGAACGAATATTAAGCACTGTAATCAGGAGGAAAGAGTGTATTAACGTTCAGTACTAAGCTCACATGCTATCAAGTATAAATTTAGAGTTAGAAAAATGTAATCAATGAAATCTCTGTAAGGCTGACATGAGCGGGCGGGTTAGAGAGAGAGAGAGAGAGAGAGAGAGAGAGAGAGAGAGAGAGAGAGAGAGAGAGAGAGATGCTAACAGTGAAAAATAACAGCGGAGTCCGCCGGCTCTGTCTAGGAGGTCCGCGGCCACCTTTCACCAAATCGTGTAAAATAATGAGTAAAATTATTGAATAAAAATGTGAAAATCAAATTCATAACTATTTTTTTCGTGAGAAAAACGTGTACTTTTACTTCAGGTCGTATCCCCCAACCAGTCTTTGCGGTTCCTAAGTGTGAATGTAGACACAGTTTAGTGCTGGAGAATGCGGCTTCTCTGATCGACTGTTTCGCAACAGTTTGTGCTCCGGCTCACGGCGCTAGATGCGCTGAAACCTTTTACGCATTGCAGAGCGAGCTTTGTCGACCAATCACAGCGCTCGCTGGCACATATGCGGCCCCAGGCATCATTAAATGTTAAACTTGCTTTGTCAGTGCACTACCTGTTTCATAAGTCGATTTTTGACCAGTTTATTACTTCTAACATGGATCAGTGGCCGAAGTGAGGCCTGTCCATCTTCTCCTCAACTCCCTCTTCTCTTTGTCCATCTTATCTTCAGTTTCACTGTCCATTTCCTCACCCTCATCTCTGTCCATCTCCCCCTTCCCCTCCTGTCCATGTCCACCTCAACTCCCTCTTCTCTCTGTCGATCTTCAGTTCTGTCCATTTCCTCATCCTCATCTATGTCTACCCCCTCCTCCCCCTACTCTCAGTCCATCTCATCCTGCACTTCCCCTTCTATCTGTATTTCTTCTCTTCACTCTCTCCCTATCCATTTTCTTCTAGCAGTCTATCAGTCCATCTCCTTCTCCCCTCTTTTCGTTGTCCATCTTCTCGTCTTCCATTTTCTCCCCCCTCTCTGTCCATCTCGTTCTCCCTCATATTTGTGCCCATGTCCTTCCTCTTCCTCCCTGTCCATCTCTTCTTGACCCATTCTCTTACCACCATACCACCCCCACCTCAACAGGAAGTTGCTCGTTCTTATACTCATACTAATTCTTATCAGATAGTAAGTAATGTGTGTACCAAGTTTGTCTGAAATCGATCCAGGAGTTCAGTAGCAGTTTTACATCCACGGCTTTTCTCCCATATGCACATGTCACATATATCTCTCATATATTTAAAATATTTCACATCTCTTTGTACATAGGTTCCATCTGTCATCTAGCGAATTTTGCCCTGCAGTACAGTTTTCACGTAGCCCAATATTTTTCATTTATCTCCTGAACCATGTGTCACAGGATGATATAATTTTATATATACTAAGATATACCATCTTAGTATATATATATATATATATATATATATATATATATATATATATATATATATATATATATATACACTCCTGGAAATTGAAATAAGAACACCGTGAATTCATTGTTCCAGGAAGGGAAAACTTTATTGACACATTCCTGGGGTCACATACATCACATGATCACACTGACAAAACCACAGGCAAATAGACACAGGCAACAGAGCATGCACAATGTCGGCACTAGTACAGTATATATCCACCTTTCGCAGCAATGCAGGCTGCTATTCTCCCATGGAGACGATCGTGGAGATGCTGGATGTAGTCCTGTGGAACGGCTTACCATGCCATTTCCACCTGGCGCCTCAGTTGGACCAGCGTTCGTGTTGGACGTGCAGACCGCGTGAGATGACGCTTCATCCAGTCCCAAACATGCTCAATGGGGGACAGATCCGGAGATCTTGCTGGCCAGGGTAGTTGACCTACACCTTCTAGAGCACGTCGGGTGGCACGGGATACATGCGGACGTGCATTGTCCTGTTGGAACAGCAAGTTCCCTTGCCGGTCTAGGAATGGTAGAACGATGGGTTCGATGACGGTTTGGATGTACCTTGCACTATTCAGTGTCCCCTCGACGATCACCAGAGGTGTACGGCCAGTGTAGGAGATCGCTCCCCACACCATGATGCCGGGTGTTGGCCCTGTGTGCCTCGGTCGTATGCAGTCCTGATTGTGGCGCTCACCTGCACGGCGCCAAACACGCATACTACCATCATTGACACCAAGGCAGAAGCGACTCTCATCGTTGCGGACGACACGTCTCCATTCGTCCCCTGTCGCGACACCACTGGAGACGTGCTGCACGATGTTGGGGCGTGAGCGGAAGACGGCCTAACGGTATGCGGGACCGTAGCCCAGCTTCATGGAGACGGTTGCGAATGGTCCTCGCCGATACCCCAGGAGCAACAGTGTCCCTAATTTGCTGGGAAGTGGCGGTGCGGTCCCCTACGGCACTGCGTAGGATCCTACGGTCTTGGCGTGCATCCGTGCGTCGCTGCGGTCCGGTGCCAGGTCGACGGGCACGTGCACCTTCCGCCGGCCACTGGCGACAACATCTATGTACTGTGGAGACCTCACGCCCCACATGTTGAGAAATTCGGCGGTACGTCCACCCGGCCTCCCGCATGCCCACTATACGCCCTCGCTCAAAGTCCGTCAACTGCACATACGGTTCACGTCCACGCTGTCGCGGCATGCTACCAGTGTTAAAGACTGCGATGGAGCTCCGTATGTCACGGCAAACTGGCTGACACTGACGGCGGCGGTGCACAAATGCTGCGCAGCTAGCGCCATTCGACGGCCAACACCGCGGTCCCTGGTGTGTCCACTGTGCCGTGAGTGTGATCATTGCTTGTACAGCCCTCTCGCAGTGTCCGGAGCAAGTATGGTGGGTCTGACACACCGGTGTCAATGTGTTCTTTTTTCCATTTCCAGGAGTGTAGTTAAGGCTCACTTGACCATCTTCTTCTTCTTCGAGTGCACAAACAGTGCCCGAACTCTTACGGGAATCGGCAACGCGCCGCGAGTAATGAGTATAATAGGCGGGGGCACTACGTATGTAGTGCGGGACTACACGTTGAAAATGTAGGTTTCGCTGGAGGTGTGCCAGAGATAAATCCCTGCAGTCGATGTCTCCTCTGTGTCCTCGGTGGCTCAGATGCCGGCACAGTAGCTCAGCATGTTCGGTCAGAGGGTTAGCTGCCCTCTGTAGTAAAAAAAAACTGAGTTAATCGATCAACAAAGAACTTAAACGGATGTCTTACGATGTCCGCCTCGAGCAGATGCAGCGAACAAAAAGATTTTTAAAAAATGGATAGAGCGTCTGCCATGTAAGCAGGAGATTCCCGGTTGGAGTCTCGGTCGGGGCAGACATTTTCATCTGTCCCCGTTGACGTATGTCAACGCCTGTAAGTACCTAAGAGTGTTCATTTCATTGTAATGATATAATTTTGTGGCGCATTCAGCAGCATGTGTGGATACTGAATGTGAAATGTTTTGCGACCAGAGTTAGTAACAAACAAGTAATAAAATTACAAGTCATGCGTGACTTAGCAGTTGCTCACACATGTCAATGTTCTTGGTGTCACATCTCCTAAATATGTGTCGTAAAATGATATAACTTTGTCGGCACATTTAGTGGAGTATTTGAATACCATCTGCAAAATGTGTCAGTAGTAAAGAAACAGTAAATTAAAACAGCATATCTGATGCTGCGGTTTTAATGCACGAACAGCGAATAATATAAGCCATAAACTTCATCCCTTTCATCATTTTGTGGAGATCGTCAACGGAAAAAAGTTTAGTAAAGGTTTGAAATTATGCGCAAAGTTCACTGAAAATCAGTAAGTGCTCTCATTCTGAAATACTGGATGAATAAACTCTGGGTATTCACGCATCATAGGCTGCACTTCGTTATCGCCGGACCCCCCATGTTTTTAATAGGTAAGTGCTTTTTACCTCTTTAGAGATTCTTTCCACACAGTGAATGATATGTGTACCATGTTTGATGGAAATCGGTAAATTGGTTTCAAAATTCAGATTGCTCTGAGCACTATGGGACTTAACATCTGAGGTCATCAGTCCCCTAGAACTACTTAAATATAACTAACCTAAGGACATCACACACATCCATGACCGAGGCAGGATTCGAACCTGCGACCGTAGCGGTCGCGCGGTTCCAGACTGAGGTAAATTGGTTTAGGAGAAGATGTAGAACATTTTTATAATATGTGCGAATTTATTTATTCACTCATTGATCATCTGATAATGAGAAACGCGTTATCATTGTAATACAATGAAAATAATTAGCTCAAAAATATGCATACACCTAGCAACATTAGCATGCTTTTATAAGACAGGTGGTAGGCCATGGACAGTATTTTCCTGAAATTAAGCAGGAAAACTGTGGAAAGCCTAAATCAGGATGGCTGAACAGAGCAAAATCCGTCTTCCGGAATCTGAGGACAGTGTCTCAGCAACTGCAATGCGTCATTCATTTGGTCCTCATTGTAAAATGATCTTTGCTCCAAATAACGAATAAAATAAACACAGATTTTCTCTTCATCGCCGCGTTCACCAAAGACATCTGCTAGCGATTCCTGAAAATACTGCTGTTCCTCTTGTACCCACTTCGTCCTGCTCGGAAAACTGACTCCAGACCCACAGACATGCAACCATGACCCCCGTGCACATGTCCACCACTACGCTCACCTGAAAAACTGCGCTAGCACACACGCATGAAGAGTAAGATTTTGAACTCGTGAGAATGAAAAGAAGTATACATCTCGGCAATTGATTTTCTTTTAAAAGCATTTCATTGTGATCATGTATTGGTACGAGAAGGGATTTTGTGGTTATCCCCTTTCGTTATTAACCACTGCACTGAACCATTTAAATAATACTTAACAGTGTAGTAAGCATTACTTATGAACAATGTTTTGGCCAATACCTGGCTGGTTCCAACCGCCAGCTATCTCCCAGTCATATATCCCTGCACTTCTGGCGTCATTCCAACATAATTTCTCAAAGGGTCACTGCAATCTTGATGTTTACCAATAATTACAGTTTGAAAGACATTACCTTAAAATTACGCTTACTCAGAATCACTCCTGTACAGAGGGGCGGGGGGAATAAAATTATTTCCTTGTCACTGGCGTCTCCGGGACACACAAAATCTGCAGGCAGGATTTTATTTTTATTTCTAGCATAATTCCTTGGTAAAATAAATGTAGTATTGCAAGGTCAAGGAAAGGTTCACTCCCCAGCTGCCTCTAACTGGAGAATTGCTGTCGTATAGGGCTCAGCTGCCTTATGGTAATTACAATTAATCTTGATCTATACTCAGCAAGCCATCGATATGTGGCAATGAATACTGTTTTCCTTTGTAAGCCTTCTGTCCACTTTGATGTTGGCCACCAACGATTTCCTCTCACATGCAAATTTCTTCATCCGTCTAATTACAATAGCACTACCTGATTGGCTTCTTGCCGTGTAGTTTTTTCTGTGAACACAAAACTCTCTTCGTGGCTTTGCATAATATTTCAGTTTAAACATTATGATCATACCATAACATTGTTCTCCATTTCATGATCTATAAATTATATTTAAAATAAAATGTTTAATAAGGCACGTATAATTCAGAATTTTCCTGTACAAGGTGAACAAAAATTCGCGAACTTTAATGGCACAGCGCTCTTTTTCGCATACTAACAGTACAAAAATGTCTGTGACAAAATTTCTTCCCATGCATATTTTCAGTAGAAATGAGACGACAGAAAAAAGCAATTTGGCAACACTGAAATCACATGTAAGATAGGTTTCTTGATTCAGTGCTGTGCAACTGTGCTGCCCATATTAGTGAAGCTAGCCATCAAACTACGAAAGGAAACTAGTTTTGTTTATTTACCCATTGACTCAAGTACACAAACATTTAATAAGTGGTCAAGGGAACTGAAATACGAGCTATAGCTTTTGGACTCGTGGATGGACACGTAAATGGACAAAATGAAACTGTATCGGGAATGCGGCCAATGATTGTGATAAAGGATACTGATTTAAAGAAAATGTCTCGCAAAAGCTTGAACAAACACACGATGGGTACAGCTGGCTAGCTGTCAAAATAAGGCCTGTGAAATGCAACGCTGATGCAAACTAATAAACTTCACGTTCCCTCGTCTCGGTGGCTGCAAAGACAGCGCATGCTTACCGCTCTTAAGCTATGTGAGCGCGGAAGACAGCTGCAGTAGTGGCTGAAAATTCCAAGTTCAGATCAACGTCTGTACTCTGCTATGAGCTGGAGGCATTTCTGTCTCTCTCAGCAGCTCCAGCAGCTCTGTCTCGAATCCTAGAAACAGTTTGTGGCATCCCTAGGCGAAGTGTGTTCTGACTTTACTCTGCAGAAACTTAGTTGGTTCCGCCAGCGGTAGAAACTTGGCAGCCCATAGCAACAGCAGACATTATGAGTTTCGACCAAGTATAATTCTGTAAACAAGTTTAACAAATTCCTACTCTTCTAGACTTTGCCATGTTTAACCAATAAGGTATTGCACGAGGAAGAGGGGAGAATATCTCTCCCACTAAATGTCAGATTTTTAGTCATGGCCAACCAAAAGCCCTGTGTGTTCATACACGTGGGAATTCGCCCCTTCTACCAAAATAATTTCTCTAAATCCATAGGAATATCACTTAGTAGAATCTGAACAAACATTCCAGCAAGGTATACCAGAGCTCAACAGCTGCTCCCACGCGACAAAAACTCATGTTTTCTCCTGGCCTTCAGATTCGTATCTAGGTTAAGGATTCCTTTTCTCTTCTCGCACAATGCAGTTTATAATGAGAGCTGTCCAGCCCTCTGGACGCTTCGGCTGTGCGGACAAAGCAGGCTATTTCCCTTCATTCTATACAAGCGAAAGAATTGATTTCAGTGACAAAACAACTTTATGATTCCTCCTTTTCCCTTCCACGAACCAGCTTAAGGCCCCTGCAAGGCTACTGAAATAACAAGACTCTCTCGCCGTATCAAGAACAAAGGAGAAAAATTAAACAGTAAGCAATGCAGTCACTGGCAGTAACGAATAGTGCATGCAGTTTTCATGCAGCGTAAGTGATTTCAATTTACCGATTACTGGGTTCTGCATATCAAATTATACAACATGTTATGTGATAGTTTGGATGCCAACTGCCACAGGCCGTTGTGACCGAGCGGTTCTAGGCGCTTCAGTCTGGAACCGCGGAACCGCTACTGCCGCAGGTTCGAATCCTGTCTCGTGCATCGATGTGTGTGATGTCCTTAAGTTAGTTTTATGTCCTTAGGTTAGTTAGGTTTACGTAGTTCTAACTTCTAGGGGACTGATGCCCTCAGATGTTAAGTCCCATAGCGCTCAGAGCCATTTGAACCATTGTGCCAACTGCCACGTAACAGTCTGAACTGTAATTGTTATGTTCAACGTTAAAAAACCGTAGTTTTAAGTCATGTACCCCTTAAAAACAGAGTAGGCTACAGAGTACTCAGGAAATAAAAATAAAAAAAATAATAATTCCATCTAGGCCCTGAATCGAACTCTCAAAACTGAATGTCCTAACGTAAAACCCTACCCACCGCACTAACTGGCCAACAGAGTTACGCAGTAATGACTCAAGATGCTTGTTGTATCTGTTATTATAGTGTTGCCACACTGCCTTTCTTTTACGTCCTTCGTTTCGGAAATTTTCACGGGACGAAATTTTATTGCAGACTCTTATGTGAGGAATAGTGCTGTGATGTCAGAGTGCACGAATTTTGGTCCTACCTGTGTATAAGAGATGTTTATTTTTGTTAGATGACCCCAGACCGTGAGAAACAAATGAGATCCATCCACAGCCACATTCGACGCTGCATTCTCCAGAACCGTGATGTAGCGAGTGATACAAGAGTGAAAACTTATAAGACCGAAACAACATCTCCAGTGAATTTGGAATTTGCGATGGACTAAAGAGCATATGGCACTGGCTGACTGCTAATACATGTGGATTAATTAGTTTCATATGCATAATGAGATAATGTCAAAGGACAACTTAATAAAAATGCAGGGTGGGCAAAATATATGTAGCAAGGAAAATAGTTACATAATGCTGACACAGGATCGATCCTTCTTGGTGAACGTCACAGAAGATGCCGGAAATGGCCACCGTCGACAATGCAGCGCTGTGTTTATGTCATCAAACTGTGGGATAGGCGTAGCAGCTCCACCTGAGGGATAACAGCAATAGCGTTTTCAATATTCTATTGTAGTTCTTCAGTTGTGTGAGATGTATTTGAGTACACTTAAGCCTCCCTTCAATTTGCCCAACAGGTAAATATCATAGTTGGCCAGGAGATGGCACTACTTCTACTAATTACTTTTCCGCACCAAACATCTCATTCACTCCTGACAAAAACTTCATGACGGTGTGTGCTGTTACTCCATCTTGCTTAAAATATCGAAACAGTCGTTCATCTGTCAGTTGATCCAAGTGCATATTAAACTGTTTACATACTGGTTAGGATTAACAGTGTGGCGAAATAAAATCATATTACGATGTGCACCAAACATGAATCTTGCGAGAATGCAGTGGTTCTTTAAAGTAGTGATGTAGATTTTCTGATACATAATGGCGCATTTTCTGCGGGTTGTCATACCCTGACAGGTTGAACCATATCTCATTTGAAGAAATGAAAAACTGGAGACTCAAAGGTCCTGATTCCATTTCACTTGCAAAACCACCGGCAGAACTCAACGTGCTAAAGTTCGCTTAGACACTAACTCAGGCACAATAGCAAATTTGTAAGGATATAGATGCAGGTACTTTTGGATGTTTTGGCACAACGATCTGGTAGTTCTCACTTGCACAGATAAACAGCGTCTACTTTTCGTCGGACTTTATTCCTCAACTCGAGCAATGTTTTATGGTTTTCGAACTGTTTTCAGATAGTTGCAGTTTTATTCGCTACAGAACCCTTTTCATGCCATTTTCCCAAAGCGTTTTGCTTTACACACTTTGCTGGAGGTTTTACCAAAACACTTGCAGTCCTAAACCCATGCGAAAACAGTTCTGCACACGTTTTCCATGTGCTTTGTATAATACTCGACAGTCAACAAGTGCAATAAGGTGGCGTGGTCTCCTGACCTTCATTTCTTACATATTCCGATCTCACCATCGTATTCTGCGTATCAAGACGTTCCAGCCCAAACTCGATAGGATAGAGCCAGTTTTACATATTTCCATTTAATCGATATGCAAATCCAATAAATAAATCGCAAGTGCCCACTGAGATTAAAAAGTCATGGCTGGCGCACACAAACATTTAAAGCACGTCGGTCACAGGGGTTTTTGTTTGGCGGAGTCAAGCAGCCTACTGCAAAGTCCGTAGGAGGGTGAGTTAGCACGCAGCTGCACCGGCTGGCCGACTGACCAGGGACCAAAACAGTTTTTTTGCCAGAGAAAAGGAACAATGGCCTGGGTGTTCACCTTAAAAGCAATACCCTCTGTATTGTTTGGGGGAGCCCCAGCATACACATTTTTGACGGACCTAGTGAGCAGTTTCAGAGTTATCACAGGTGGACAGTAAAGACCTAGCACAGATGCTATATATTTCCGGACTGGTCGGCTTAAACGGAGCGCCATTCTCCCGTTTGTAAGAGTGACGCTGATTGGCGGACTATTTCTGATGCAATGAGGCGGAGGAGTGAGGGAAACAGAGCAATGATATACCTTTTCGCTTTTTGCGTGGAGAGGGGCTGTTACGGTGACGCTCGTGAAGCGGGAACACGTAGCGGGAGCGAGTTCGCTCGTGCGTGTACGCAGAGAGCGAGGAACAAAGTCTCTACTCAGTACTGCACTGAGAGAGCACCTCTGTCGCTAGCGAATCGGAGTGACACTCTATACTGAGTCGCACGCAATTAACCATTTGTTCACTGTGTTGACCGCGACACTTAATGTGCGGTGTGAACACGAGTACTAGTTACCTCCTGTGAGCGAACATTGAGTGGCATTGCAGTGGACTGGCTATCTGACCAGTGTACTACGCCAATAGTTAGACTAGGGGCAGATAGGAGTCCTTGATTTCATCAAAGCGTAGTGAGAGTTCGATTGGCGAAGGTCAATCCAGATAGAAAGAGATAGTTTTGTTGTTTTTCAATTGTGAATGTCGCAGGCACCAGTCGTCGCAGCTCACAGTATTGTGCGCTATAGCATAGATGAGCCCCATCTTCCCTCCATTCACGTCACTCCACTACATTTCTCACGCAACAGCCTCGACCATACTTAGAAAACTTCAATTTTATAATTATTCAAGTTGAGTAGGTGCGGGTCTCAGTCATTCTGGCAAGTAAATAACATTCTTAAAAAAAAGGGATAAAAGAGCTTTCCCACACTTTGTATATAAATTTCATTAACAGGCTTCCTATCCGTAAGAGGTAACCTCATATTCCGAAAAGAACCTGGAAATTTGTGTATCTGTTTATAAATAAAAGTTTCACTTCATTTTCTCAGAGTTTTCAATAAATAATATTTTCCGTTTGTTTAATGTTTTTCCTACACTAACTACCAAAACTCCAGTACCCAAGTATCCTACTTGTTACATAAGAAAACAGAATATTTTTTGTTCCTTTTCATTACAACGGACGACTCCAGAAGATATTTATTGCTGAAAGTTTTTCAGGTATTTCTTTTTGGTATGTTAGGAGTGACTGTCTGACTTCTGTAGTAGTGTGGGGTGGAAATTGCTTCTTGCAGGAGCCAAAGGGTACTTGTCAGATCAATCCATTGCGCAACTCGTCAACATAACACCCACACACTTAAAGTGCGGTTTTATCATGAGTACCATTTTGTATATAGCATTCAATGGTCACCAAACATGCCTGCTCTTCTCACTAATTCAAAAGTAATGACACAACAAAGTACTTGGAGCAAGTGGGAGATCCGCATACATAGACGTTTGACAACAACCGACTGTTGCATCTATGTCCAGATTTCCAGCATTTTCTGTGATGGTCAGTTCTGTTCATTAACAAGAATCACTTCCGTTTCAGTCTTATAAATACGTTCCCGGACAGTTACCTTGTCAGTCCTTTATGAAGTGAAGTAAAATACTCCATTCAGCACTCTTTAAGATTATTACCTTCACACACACATATCTGTAAATAATAAGTACGAGGGTGTACTGAAAATTGATGCCTCCAAATTTTGTATTCTGTTATTAATACCGTTCGAGGTATTACAAGTCATGCTCATTACTCTTCTCGCTTCGGTGACGCTAGTTGCAATCCTTTGCCGTTCAATAGTTCAGAATTGTAGCGTGTAACATGACGGCGTGTAACGTAACTTTATTATGAAAGGCGCACGGAAGCTGAATGCACGAATTCAGATACTTCGTCCGGACATGGAGCACGCTCTGCTTCAGCATGACAATGCCGGGCGACACACGAGCGCTGCGACATCTTCAACAATCCGGTACGTTGGGTTCGCTGTCATCGATCATCCTCCGTGCAGTCCCGACTTGACTCCATCCGACTTCCACCTGTTTCCAAAACTTCTTTAACACCTTCCAGAACTTCACTTTGATAGTGATGAAGCGGTGCGAGCAGTAGTGAAGTTGCGGCTATGTCAATGAAGTTAAAACGTACTACAGTGACCGTAGAAACAAACTGATCTCTGGTTGCAGGGGATTCGTTCGTGGCCAGGATGACTACGTTGAGCAATAAATATGAAGACATAAAGAATAAGGATGTAGAATGTTAATAACGTTTGTTTTATTTAAAAAGTTTTAAGAGTTTTCACATAAAACATTCAGAGGTATGAGGCTTCCATTTAGTTGCACAACAAAGTTTGAGACTTCGAATATTTCAAAGCTCATATGTTTAGCGTTACTTTCGCGCTCAAATATGATATATGGCCATGATGGTATTGTTTATAATCTGTTACTCTGTCCCACATATGGTGACCTTTGGCACACTTACAGATTTTATTACACACATATCGCGTACTAGCTGTTGAATACAAAAAGTTCTACCTGACAAACATACATCTTAAAAATTACCAAGTTACCAGCTTTCTCTACTGGTAGTAGCACAGCACCACAAAGCCGAGAAAGATGTGATTGCTGGGATTATCTATAAGAGTTTGTGTAGCTAAACTACGAACCAAAACGAAAAAGGATAACAAATATCTTTTAGCAGAATGGGAAGCAGTACTTAATGTTGTTTCTCTTGTATGCATGGTAACTCCTGTACCACCACAAACAAGAGCCTCTTAAGCTTTTCCAGGACAGAACTATGCTTATCAGCTGGTCCCTTCACGAAATTTATTTCCCCGTCTGTCCTTCTCACGTCTTTGCTATAATCTCCTTATTCCTTCTTCACTTATTAATCAATTCATAGGTTTTCTGACATGTCTTCTGTTTGCTCTGTTGTTCTCTCAGCGACCTTTATCTTCCAACAACTTCTCAGGTTGTCAATTACGATGAGTTTTATTTGTCACACTTTAAAATTCTGTGGCCGCGAACTTGCCTTTGTTACTTTAGACTTAGAATGTCTCCTCTGTCCTACACTTTATGTTTACCTAAACTGCATCGTGTTCTGGACTTTGTGGATAGCTTACAAACATGTACGTCAGATCTGTTGTTGAAACTGAAATAGTGCCTTCTCTGCAACATTTGCCCTCAAAACTGAATCAGTGTTGTTTGCTGGACAGCATCAACATGGACATAAAAAACACACTGCCAGAAAACTATGCTAACGACCACGGCAGGTAACATGAGCGTTAACGGCGACAAGACAAAAAATACCGCTGGTGCACTTCACTGATTAGTAACAACCAATCTAATAGTTAAAGACCATACAGGAAGATGGCTGCAAAATTTTGCCGACTCCAACACACCATACGTGGCTACTAGCTGGAATGGCCCAGGAAGCAACAACCGACAATGAACGAAGAAATCTCAGAGTAGTTGAGGTTTCATAACAGGTTAACCGATCACTCAGCTTCAGTGTCCAGGTTCGGTGGCCAACGAACATTGTAGCTCTTGCAGCTAGCGCCTCACAATCCGACCGCGCGTGCAGACCGCCAGCAGTCCCGACCTGACCTCGTGCCACGGAGACTTCCTCGCTGCTCTCTCCCAACCGACTGACTCAATGCAGCACGCAGACAGCATTAAAATAACTGCTCAATCAAAACCACACAATCTACACACGGTTCCGTGAAACACTTCCACAAACAACTGGAACAGTACCAAAACCAGTCACTGTGGAACAACAAGGACGAATCACAAGTCGACACCGACAGAGAACCTGGAAGCGGTCGGCGACCAAAGACACGTCATCCGATGAGGCGACCCACCGAACGACCAACGTACGTCGTCAGCACTGAAGTCATGTGTGCCGGCAACAGTTGGGCAAGTCATGGCTGTCCGGATCTCACTGCTATTCCGTCCCCACTCAGCTTCTGCACACTACGACCCGGAAATACCAGCAGTCACTCCAAAGATAGTACGACAGAGCTCTTATCTGTAAGCGCTGCTGCTGCTGCCACTCACAGGCAGGCAAGCCAGCAACTTAGTGACGAGAGTAAATCGAATAACAAATGTGACGGCAGTACCGCAAAGACAAGATGACAATAAACTGCACGGACACGAGCCGTGCACGGCTCAGTGCTGTATTTCATTCACCATAATGAAAACATAGGATTAGGCACTAACAAGGAAACGCGTTTTACAACAAAAATTACTTGAAAGCCAAAAGATGACAGTTGCCGCTATGGAAACAGATTGTCGACAGTAAAGACTAAATTATGCGATCCTGGGTATTGAAAGCTTGATCCCACGTAAAACATAAGTAGCTCTTTCTAAGTTTTCATAATATGATAAAATTTAATCGCATTAGCGAACATTAATATGGGGTTTGTCCCCCATTTACCTTTCTGATGGCTTGAGCTCTGCTGGATATTGTCAATGAGATATCGTTATGTCTATGGGGGAATGCCAGTCCTTTGTTCCTGAAGAGCCGTAATCAGAGAAGATGGTATTCTTGGACACTGAGCTCTGGAACTACGTCGATGTTCTAACTCATACCACAGGTGATCCACTGGATTCAGGTCAGGGTTCACGGCAGGCCAATCCATTTCAGGAATGTTATTGTTCACAAACCAATGCGTCACAGAAGCTGCTTTATGACAGGGTGCGTTATAATGCTTATATACTCATCCTCTCCGACATGTTCCTCTCCTGTATTCGGTTCATGACGCTGTGAAATGAGTTTATATCCTTCCGCACTTCCGCATTTAGCGTTTTCTTAGAGGCATTGAGTAGACGACGCCCTAACCACAGAAGACATTCCCATACAGCAGGACCACCTCCTTCGTACTTCAATGTTGGCACTACACATGGTGGCTGGGAATCTCCTCCAGCAATTCACCAAACCCAAACCCTTCCATCGGATTGCCAGAGAGTACAACGCTATCCAGCATTCCCTAACTAGTTTCCAGTCATTCATTACCCAGTATAGGAGCCTTTATATCACCTCAAGCTTCGGTTAGCATTGACTGCAAAAATGTGTGCCCTATGAGGATTACTCCGCAACTCCTCGCTATTTGTATCTCCCTATGCACAGTCACTGTAATGCCGAACTGCTGGTAGCACTTCGGAATTCACGAATGATCCCCTCCTCCTCCCACCCCCACCCCCCACTCAGCCCCCCGCAATGATCGACGGTCCATATCCTTCTGTACGTATGGTCCGCCTGGTCTTTAACTGCGGTTTCTTCCTTCGCGTGTCCACTTCGCAATCACCAACACTCGACCTGAACAGCTCTAGAAGGATTGAAATATCCCTGATAGATTTGTTACTCCAAAGCTAGCCTACATACGAAGTTAGTGTGCTCTCTTGAGAGACCCATTCTGCTGTCAATGTTTTTTCTAATGACGACACGATACTCCCGGCCTCCTTTTATACTATACGATATTGCAGTGCCTCTGTTGTTAGCAAGAACCCTGCAACTTTCCTTCTTGCATTTTCTTCTCAGCGATGCAGGCACTGCAATATCGTATTTATCCGCGGATACCAGACAGTGGCAGTTAAACATGTCCTCCCCTTTCAGGAAATACATAATGTGTGTACGATTAAAGGTTGTGACGCAGGAATAATGATACATGGAAGAATTGTTCCGTCCGTGAGCCGTGCACGGAGTGCGAACGCGGTTAATGCTAAGAAAATGCTAAGAAATTTTGGTCTTATGTCAAAGCGGTAAGTGGATCAAAACAAAATGTCCAGACACACTGACCAAAATGGTACTGAAACAGAGGATGACAGACTAAAGGCCGAAAAACTAAACGTCTTTTTGCAAAGCTGTTTCACAGAGGAAGACTGCACTGTAGTTCCTTCTCTAGATTGTCGCACAGATGACAAACTGGGAGATATCGAAATCGACGACAGAGGGATAGAGAAACAGTTAAAATCGCTCAAAAGAGGAAAGGCCGCTGGACCTTATGGGATACAAGTTCGATTTTACACAGAGTACGCGAAGGAACTTGCCCCCCTTCTTGCAGCGGTGTACCGTAGGCCTCTAGAAGAGCGTAGCGATCCAAGGGATTGGAAAAGGGCACAGGTCATCCCCGTTTTCAAGAAGGGACGTCGAACAGATGTGCAGAACTACAGACCTATATCTCTAACGTCGATCAGTTGTAGAATTTTGGAACAAGTATTATGTTCGAGTATAATGACTGATCCGGAGACTAGGAATCTACTCTGTAGGAATCAGCTTGGGTTTCGAAAAAGACGATCGTGTGAAACCCAGGTCGCGCTAACATTAGTGCTGGATATATTTCGTAAATCACATCAAATACTGACGAATCGATTCCACAGACCGAACGTGAGGTGAGGGGCTAGTGTAATTGGTGAATACAAACCATACAAAAATGCACGGAAGTATGTTTTTTAACACAAACCTACGTTTTTTTAAATGAAACCCCGTTAGTTTCGTTAGCACATCTGAACATATAAACAAAAACGTAATCAGTGCCGTTTGTTGCATTGTAAAATGTTAATTACTTCCGGAGATATTGTAACCTAAAGTTGACGCTTTAGTACCACTCCTCAGCTGTTCGATAGTGTGTATCGGAGAGCACCGAATTACGTAGGGATCCAAAGGGAACTGTGATGGACCTTAGGTACAGAAGAGACTGGAACAGCACATTACGTCCACATGGTAACACCTTTTTATTGGTCTTTTTCACTGACGCACATGTACATTACCACGAGGGGTGAGGTACACGTACACCTGTGGTTTCCGTTTTCAATTACGGAGTGAAATAGTGTGTGTCCTGACATGTCAGGTCAATAGATATTCAATGTGGTGGCCCTCATTTGCTGCACACAATTGCAATCTTGTAATGAATGTCGTACACGCCGCAGTACATCTGGTGTAATGTCGCCGCAGCCTGCCAGAATACGTTGTTTCATATCCTCTGGTGTTGTAGGCACATCACGGTACACACGGGTCATGATGGCCACCACATTGAACATCTATTGGCCTGACATATCGGGACACACACTATTCCACTCCGTAATTGAAAACGGAAACCACGTCTGTACGTGTACCTCACCCCTCATGGCAATGTACATGTGCGTCTGACAAAAGACCAATAAAAAGGTGTTAGCATGTGGACATAATGTGCTGTTCCAGTCTCTTCTGTACCTAAGGTCCATCACCGTTCCCTTTGGATCCCTACGCAGTTCGGTGCTCTCCGATACACACGATCGAACAGCGGAGGAGTGGTACTCAAGCGTCAACTTTAGGTTACTATATATCCGGATGTAATTAACATTTTACAATGCAACAAACGGCACTGATTACGTATTAGTTTATATGTTCAGATGTGCTAACAAAACTAACGTGGTTCCATTTAAAAAACATAGGTTTGTGTTAAAAAACATACTTCCGTGCATTTTTGTATGGTTTGTATTCACCAATTACACTAGCCCCTCACCTCACGTTCGGTCTGTGGACTCGGTTCGTCAGTATTTGATGTAGTTTACGAAATATATCCAGCGGTAACGTTAGGTGACTCACCCTGTATAAATAAAGCGACAGATGCAATATTCTTATATTACACTCCTGGAAATGGAAAAAAGAACACATTGACACCGGTGTGTCAGACCCACCATACTTGCTCCGGACACTGCGAGAGGGCTGTACAAGCAATGATCACACGCACGGCACAGCGGACACACCAGGAACCGCGATGTTGGCCGTCGAATGGCGCTAGCTGCGCAGCATTTGTGCACCGCCGCCGTCAGTGTCAGCCAGTTTGCCGTGGCATACGGAGCTCCATCACAGTCTTTAACACTGGTAGCATGCCGCCACAGCGTGGACGTGAACCGTATGTGCAGTTGACGGACTTTGAGCGGGGGCGTATAGTGGGCATGCGGGAGGCCGGGTGGACGTACCGCCGAATTGCTCAACACGTGGGGCGTGAGGTCTCCACAGTACATCGATGTTGTCGCCAGTAGTCGGCGGAAGGTGCACGTGCCCGTCGACCTAGGACCGGACCGCAGCGACGCACGGATGCACGCCAAGACCGTAGGAATCTACGCAGTGCCGCAGGGGACCGCACCGCCACTTCCCAGCAAATTAGGGACACCGTTGCTCCTGGGGTATCGGCGAGGACCATTCGCAACCGTCTCCATGAAGCTGGGCTACGGTCCCGCACACCGTTAGGCCGTCTTCCGCTCACGCCCCAACACCGTGCAGCACGTCTCCAGTGGTGTCGCGACAGGCGTGAATGGAGGGACGAATGGAGACGTGTCGTCTTCAGCGATGAGAGTCGCTTCTGCCTTGGTGCCAATGATGGCCGTATGCGTGTTTGGCGCCGTGCAGGTGAGCGCCACAATCAGGACTGCATACGACCGAGGCACACAGGGCCAACACCCGGCATCATGGTGTGGGGAGCGATCTCCTACACTGGCCGTACACCTCTGGTGATCGTCGAGGGGACACTGAATAGTGCACGGTACATCAAAACCGTCATCGAACCCATCGTTCTACCATTCGTAGACCGGCAAGGGAACTTGCTGTTCCAACAGGACAGTGCACGACCGCATGTATCCCTTGCCACCCAACGTGATCTAGAAGGTGTAAGTCAACTACCCTAGCCAGCAAGATCTCCGGAAATGATAAAAAGGCAAGTGCACCAACAGCAAGAGTATAAAGAGGATAAATTACAAGCGTTTTATTTTCATAAAATGTCTGCTTTGGACCACAGCTAGTCAGTTACAGTTAAATTGGACAAAACACAGTTAAAAGGCAATTAATATCTTCCATTCACTACGACTAAAATAAAATGATAATACGCCCATTTTATTGAAGGAAATCTCAGGGTCGTTTCTCCTGGGTCTCGGTTATTGCACTGTGTCTGTAGCGTGATGTCCATGCTGCATGGAGAAGAGCAGCATCTACGACTGGTGAATGTAGTGGTAGTGGTGTAGTGGCGTAGTGGTGTAGTGGCGGCGGCGGAATGGCGGTCACCAATTGCACCCTTAAGCAAAGTCATGTAGATACTCGTCTCAAACGTTGAAGTACCGCACTTCGGACCTGGCAGCGAATGATGTTTCTCTGAAGCCTAGCAGTAATGTGTGCCACGCCAAAGGGAGGAGAGTAGGGAGGCGGCACTCATGCTTACTCTTTTACGCAGTTTCCCATGGGTGTTTCCCATATATAAAAGACTGGTTATCTCAAGTTCTTCATTTCGCCAATCGAATTATTTGGTAAAATCTTTTACTGTAGTTCAGTAACACATCTTGTCCCACGTTGAAAGAGCGAAAAACACTCACCGAGAAAATTCTTCGCTTAAGGCTTTCCACAATTATCGTAGGTCCACTTAGGTTCCTTATGTCCTCTGTGCTCCGCTCAGTTGCCCATACGTCGGGTCTGTTCGACTATGGCTTTACTTTGCAAATATATGCAATTCTTTAGCTGGCCAACAACAAACACCTGATGATCGCCGATCGACTCTGTCTGGTCAAGGACTGGCGCTTTGAGCCCCCTTGTGTCGACTTTTCATACCTGACAACAGTCCACCTCCTCCCACAGCCCACAACGTTAACGACTTGTTATCACAGCCAGAGAGAGAGAGGGTAAAATTTTTTTCCATGCGAGTTACACAAGAAAGAGCCATTAATTCACTCTGAAGCTCTAATGTAAATGAAAACGCCAACAAATTTGTCAGCGTTTAAGGTCTGACGGCAGTGACATACGACGACATTGTACTGCGGGATGAACATCGATTTTATACTAAGGTGCATGTCGGTGATGCAGAGATACGTAATACCCGTATATGTCATTGATGATGGGTTCCACCCTCCAATACCCGTTTGGCTATTAAAAATTATAAGCTGAACTCATGTTGTTTACGGGCTGTCCTTTAACAAATATTGACAAGGAGCGGAGCATAAAACAGTCCGTTTTTTTTAGGAAGTCGAGTAAGCGAATCTGGAAAGATTCAAAATGCTCAATTTAGTTTTTTGCATTTTAAAAATCTACAGATTCTCCCATTTCAATTGCTGTATAATTTATTCAGTTCAGAAGACTACAACTGTTTTCAGAATATTTTTGAAATATGTTCGGCACGAGGTGACCCACTGTGGCGCTGTTAAACTGCTGCCAAATGTTGTATTCATGAATATAAATGCTCATCTACATTTTAGTGATGTGAGGGAAAATAAGTGTTACAAAATAAGTGTTGTGGCTAACTTGTGATAGTTCGATATATGTCACTCACTCGATTGTCCTGTGTTTCAAGTCTGTTTACTCTTTTGCAATCCCGAAAATATTCGTAGTGAATTCTGTCCAATGAAGTCTCTGTTTTACTGAAGGGTTATCATTTTTTAAAACAGTATGAGATGTATTCTGTGTAGTGAGTCGGTCTGGAACTTTCTATAAAAAATCACGTAGGACTTGCCAGTGAAATGGGACTGAAGTGTGGTAAGTAAGTGTTCATACATGACCGTCGTTTGGAACAGTGTTGCAGTAACTAGAGATAAAGAAAATGGTAGAAAAATCTATGAACACAAGATTAGGTTTGTTTAAGCCTTGCTATAATTGGTAAGGGTGCTACTGCAGGTGCAGTTTTCTGAGGCATGATGAATTTTCCAAATCCCTCAACCAAGTCTAGGAACTATAATAGATTTACAGGGTCTGAAGTAGAAGCTGTCTTTATAGAATCTATGAAGAAAGCTGTAGAAGAGGCAGTAATAGAAAACGGTGGTGAGAGAGGCTTCACTGCAGCATTCGATGGTACCTGGCATAAACGGTGACACGCATCTCCTCATGGTGTAGCATCTGCGATCAGTATGTGTACAAGGAAAGTTTTAGACGAAGCAGTAATATCTAAATATTGTAAATGCCCACAAAAAATAAAGGTACACTTGAAAATAATTGCACAGCTGACGATAGTGGCAGTAGAGGAGGAATGGAAGTGGCTGGTGTTGCTAGTACGTATCTTACGTGTGATAAAGTGCGATATGTGATTTACCTTGATAACTGTGATTCTGAAAGTTTCAAATATATTCAAGAACTGAAACCCCATGGTGACAATGTTGTTGTGCAGAAATTTAAGTGTATTGGACACCTACAGAAACGAATGAGACCAAGACTTTGACGACTGAAAGCTTCATACAAAAAACAAAAATTTAATGATGGTGAAAGATTGGACGGGAAGGAAAGATTAACTGACAGTGTAATTTACAAAATACTGAACTATTATCGAATGGCTGCTAAGCAAAACACAGTGTCGATAAAATGAAGAAGGCTGTTTGGGCTCTCTTTTTCGTAGTTTTTCAAGCGATGAATATCCGTATCATTACTTGTGTCCCAAAGGGGAAAACAGTTCGTGTAAGTACAACAAGGGTGAAGTATACACTCATAAACATAGCCTGTCTGATGACGCAATGGAGGTGATAATACCTATTTTCAGAGACTTGGCAGCACATGAACTGTTGAACAAGTGAGTTCTTGGAAACACTGGAAACCGTAATGGAAATGTAAATACGTATGTTTTTGGGTATGGTCCGCCTTTAGCAAAACACAGTTTTGTTTTTTAACCCAAACATGTTTCACTGCAGTTGCAGCATCTTCAGTGGGCTTTCATTTTTCGTCTGTTTAAGATAAACATTGTTCTATACTGTTGATATAAATGTAACTATTAGTTTTTAAATCGTAATTACAGATATTTGAAAAAACACGTAAGTTATGAATTCATACCTTCTTACCACATGGTGTGGTTTTTCTGATGTGTTGGGTTCCTACAGCGACTGTTTTGCTCCACAGTGTCATTTGCAACCACTTATACCTTAAAGTAGATAAATTAAGCCAAAAATTACGACTTGAAAAATTGTTATTTCTATGCCTGAAATTTATATATATATATATATATATATATATATATATATATATGTGTGTGTGTGTGTGTGTGTGTGTGTGTGTGTGTGTTTGTGTTTACGTAATGCTTCACTTACATTTTCTTTTTCTTCATCATTCTCAAACTCTATATACTGAGTTGCCACTGTCACTGTTACTGTGTTAAAAAACAGAATTGTGTTTTGCTAAAAGCGGACTCTATCCAAAAACATACGTACTGTTAAAGCAAACAAGGAGAGAGGAGCTTCAACCCCAAGATGATTATCGAAATGGAAGTAGTGTTATATGATAAAGAATCCCTAAGTTTGTTTTTGTTGGAATAGAAACACTTCACTTTTGTGTGTATGATGCTGTTGCTACTTTCAATGAGGGCAACGTTGTAAGGTGCAAAGTGTTTCGAAATATGGGAATGAAGGTAGGTTTCAAAATGGTACGAACGATTCTTCCTATAGACAAGAAACATCTTCGGGCTGCTGAAAGGCTCTAAATAGCCTACAAATACAAGCCAGTGTAAACAGGAGGAGGACAAAGAGGAAGCTGGGGCAGGATTTTGCAGGAAATTAAGATAATCCACACTATGGACCTGGATGCGCAACAAAGGTAACCCAAACTCTCTCGCTCGCTTTCCGAGAGTTTCATTTGGTCATGCAAATTACATGTTTTTTCAGTGTCTGCCAAACCAATTTGCTTAAAACTTCAGGAAATGTTACATAACCTCTTCTACGTAACTTAACACAGCCCTTTTTCCAAAAACCTGTATAGTGTTGAATTTATAAACAAAAATGGCACAAAAAGTAGTGGTTTTTCATTATAATAGAAAAATTAATCTCTAACAACTGTATTCAAATTTTTTTAAATCCCTATGTTACGTTTTAGCGAATATGCCAATAAATAATCTGTAAAAATTTCAACTTCCTAGCTCAAAACACTTTCTGAGATAAGATATAATCTGTAAGCACTATTTTAACGTTGGAAGGATAGGGCTTTCCCGAGCCCCTTAAGCAACTAATACGTAGTGCCTTTGCATGTTACCCAGAACTTATTACAATTACAGTGAATAAGTATGCAGTGTCATCTGCGCAGTGACAGAAAATTTCTGAAACGAAGATCTTCAAGCAGCATGTGCCAGTACCGTCGGTGACACCGAAAGACAATAACAAATAAATAATGAGAAACAAATACGTCTCATTACAGAATCAGAGCTCACCTTCTGTGAGTACTGGTGCATCATAATATAGAACAGTGAAAATAGAAAATGACCAACGTTTCGACGACATTACAGCGTCATTTCTCAGAGAACACACTGTGCTGTATGCGATTACTCTTACATATTGTACCTTATCTGTGTTGTATGATAAGACCGACACGTTGGCCGTTTTAATGATTAAAATAACTTAAATTAAAATGCCGTAGCCCCGAAAATGCGTTACTGTTGTCGAATTAAATGAGGTGATGCTGAGTGAATTGAAATTTGTGGCACAATTAGACTAAAACAGAGAACTGGCTGATAGGACATATTCTGAGATATCAAGGAATCATCAGTTTAGCATTTGAGGGAGGTGCGTGTGAAGGGAGGAGTAAAAATTGTAGAGGGGGACCAAGGTCTGAATACAGTAAGCAGATTTAAACAGTTGTTCCTTGGAGAAGTTGTTCGGCAATGGGGAGGCTTTTACACGATAGAAGAGCATGGAGAGCTGCATCAAACCACTATTTGGACTGAAGACCACAACGATAACAAAATTTGACACTGGCCAGGGAAGATCATGTGATTGCAGCTGAAATTATGTTTAAGTGTTTTAATTACGATTCGAGAAGAGAAACACATAGATATAGTAACGAACAGAAAGAAAATGCTGTAAAATGGTTTTCATATATTTCATCTCCGACGAATAAAGTCACGCCTCCAGTTCTATGGCCATCTACACTACAATGTTTACAATGTTTGTTTACAAACATTCTGAATATTTTGTAACCTGAATCTACAAAATAGTGAAAAATTATTGATTTGTGTGTAGACAATGCAAAGAAATTAAATGAAAAACGAAGAGCTAATGTGAAAAGTAGTCGTGGAGGCAACCACTCCCTTACTTACCTGATGTCACTGAATCAGTGACACCAGGTAGTTGCTGCTCTATGAGAAGGCAGTGTTTCAGCCATTAGACCACCTGTACGGAAACAGGATTCAGTGGATGGTTGTTGATGCCGATATTGTACGTCTTTTCTCGACAACAGCCAGAAAAGAATAAGTGTATTCCAGTATGCTTTCGCATTTGCCATCACTTCAGTGGCTTATACACGGTGTCCCTTGCGTATTACGATTCGATCGAAGAGACTGGACGGTTCTCTGGCTAATGATGAAGACGGTTCATAGTACGCCAGCAACTTACGAAAGTTAGCCGACTGTTTCAAATAAACTAATGCCATACGCCACAACATCCGTCATTGAGAGTCACAAAGATAAGCTTTATAACTATATAGACAGGAATTACAAAATGATTGACAGCTAGCTGTTTGCAGGACAGCTGCCATAGCAACAGTGAATCAGGGATTGGGCATAGTCTACATCCTATTCTGCTCACCCTTTTCGCATCGGTTTGCTGCATCATAAGCCAGTTGCCACAATTAGCCGCAGACGACGCTTGTGGCTGGTAGTGTAACAATTGTAAGAAAATAGCCTTTACCTGCTCGCGCATGAGTGCGTGTGCGTGTTTTCGTAAATACAAACATGGTAAAGTGAACTTACAGCCTAAATGTGCTACTGAGATCAAAGTCACATCGCTTACATGAAATTGAAAAGAATTCTGTATGTGTGAAAAACGATCTCGTTCACAAGCAAATAAATAAGCAAACCAATAATTTCACGATCAGTAGACTCGGTCAGTGCGAACTGTTAAAAGAAAAACGTAACTGTATCAAAAAAAATATATATATAATGTCGACCTGTGTAAGAATATAATCTGAAACACTCGAAAATTTCTGCACTGACTTATGGCCCCGGTAAAATAAAGAAACTGACAGAACCTACATTGCGCAAAGAAAACGAAACGAGCACGCATTATGAATCTCACTTGCAAAATGAAGCACTGGTAGAACAGCAACACAGCAAGACTACGAAACAGCTAAAAACATACTGTTAAGAACTAACAATAGTTGATCCAGGGAAACTGGGTTCATAATCTTGACATAGAATGTCAATGAAACACGTGACTCAGCCTTTAAATTCTGAAATTTCAGTTAGGAAGGAACTTATCAAAGAAAACATTATAGGCTCTAATATGAAAATTCATTTAATCTAATAATGTCCATGGTACACCGAATTAACTCAGAAGATCAATCAATAGAATAATTATCAAAAACTCGGCTGCCACGAGGGTAAGTCTAAAAAAATAAAAATAAACTTTTTGCCTCGTCAAATGATACCCTCTTCTTCATTTCAAAAACTTCTTTATGTCCGTATGCTATCCAACCATTGATCTGAGTCATCATTCCTCCTAGTAATAAATCTGCATCTCACATAGATCCAAAAGTGTGCCCATGCATAACACTGAACACTGAACGAAAACCCGCCTGTTGCACACTACAGCTATCCACTACTGACTGTCAAAGATTCTACTACGCCACAGTGCTGCCATCGCAGACACACTGTTGCCTAACAACTGTTTCTCTGACCACGATTCTTCAAATATGTCATTTTCCTTAACAAATATTAACATATCTAATAACATCTTCGCAAAATATCCATCTTACACAATGCTGATCCGTTTCTGTTGTTGGCATTGTTTCTTTATGTGGCGTGTTAAATTTCGTCGACAGAATTTCTTAAACTGCACTGCCTGGCAGAGACAGTGACCATATGTAGAAGGGGAGCACCAGACGTAATGAACGGAGGAAACTGAATGAATCTTAGAACGTTGAAAGAATATGTGGTATTATTTCAGTGTTAACGAACTCAGGTCACATTTGGAAAGAACTAGACCTTAATGTCCTGCGTACTAGGACTGGGGCGGCTTTAACGCCCGGGTTGGTGCCACACATATCCTATCTGTGACGGTCCTGCGAACGACAGCAATTTAACGTCCATATAGACGGGTGTCACGTGTGGACCAACACCGTCGTATTGAAAAATGACACCACGATACCGTCCGTACAACGGATTTAACACATGAAGACTCAGCGTGTCCGCGAGCTACCGTTATGCCCTCTGAATTCCCTCATTCACTATTGTCCGTGACCGTAAGTTATATACCATGGTTCCGCACTTCCTAATGCCAGGAATACGACTCCTGTGCTTCTCCAAAACATTGGAAGAATGGGATCTCACAGCACTGTATTTACTGAGGGTCAAATTTTCAGAAATTTACTTTATGTACAAAAAATCTGTTTCAGATAAAGGTCTGAAATTTCGTAGGATGTTACAGGTTACTGTTTGGAGGAAAGCAGACTACAGCTATACCGTACTAACAACAGGATAGCTTAATTATAAAAAACTGCTTGATTATAAAGAAAGTAACCTTACTTTTGGTCGTCAGATGTAACTATTTCTAGAATACAACTTATGGTTGAAATGACGTAACATACTTTTTAGATAGACGCCATGTTAATGCGCACTATTTAACTAAAATAGTTAGTGGGTAGGTGCTAAGAGCGGACCGGCATATTTACTTATCTCCACAAAAACTGTGTAAAGTCAACGTGAAAGATACTTTTATTAATTGTATATCAGAGAGAAACACTCCTATAGTCCTACAGTTTTCGTCCTACGAAGAGTTCGCTTTGTTTAGTCAGTGCCGTGCAAACATTATGAAAATTGTTAGTATTTTTTCAGGCGTTCACAGGCAAATTACCTTAAAAACCGTTACCTAAGGAGCGAATACATGCTTGAGGTGATTAGTTATTTTTGATACAAAAATTCAGAACGGCCACAGCCAACTATGCAGCATAATTTATACTTACTTAGTTAACCCCATTGGCGTTAAAAAAAACGGCCATACTAAAACCTCCCTTTAGAAAAATTTATGAATGGTTGTGTTGATAAACCCCTTACGTTATTTGATTTTCAAACAGATGAGCAACACTGAACGTTACTTATTCAGATCATCAATAAATTGACACACAATATTTTTAGCACAAAGCAATCTGACTTTCAAAAATCCCTACAAAAGAATAGCCCTGACTAACAATAACCTATACCTTTCATGAATTACTTACCTCATAAAAATCTTCGTTACTCGACCTACTGCCATACAGCGAGCGCCAATACTGCCAGCTAAATAAAAGATTCAAACTACTGGATGCACTAACTACTGATAGGCATAGTTAGCAAATGAAATATTTTGATAGAGAACAAACAATGTATTTACCTTAATAGTGTTCAAAAGTCATAATATATCAGTTCATGACATCCAGTCTTACAAATTTCGTTTTTCTGACGGACACACGTCCAGATCGTTCGCTCTCAAAATTCTGCCATCTCTCTCCCCACATCCACCACTGCTGGCGGCTCACCTCCAACTGCGCAACGTTTCGCGCACTTCACATCCAACTGCCCAACACTACAATAGCAAATATTCCAACAATACAAACTATCCACAGACTGCACACAGCACAATCAGTGATTTTCATACAGAGCGCTACGTGGTGTTACCAACATAAAAACCTAAACAGCCTACTTACAATATAACAACCGTTGAGCACCAGCTGCCGTTTTGAACTACTTAAATAGACTTGTGACCAGCCCTCAGCACAAGACGGTATTATGACTCCACAATGTGAAGAAGAATTACAGGAGCTGTTCAATAGAACGAACAGTGTAGTGAGTACAAAATATGGATTGGGAATAAATCGAAGTACGATGAAAGTAATGAGAAGTAGCAGAAGTGAGGACAGCGAGAGACTAAATATCACGATTGGTGATCAAGAAGTAGATGAAGTTAAGGAACTGTACTACCTAGGCATCAAAATAATCCAAGGCGGACGGAGCAAGGAGGACATCAAAAGCAGATTGGCACTGGCAAAAAGGGCGCTTCTGGCCAGGAGAAGTCTACTAGTATGAAACATAGGTCTTAATTTAAGGAAGAAATTTCTGAGAATACACGTTGAGCACAGCGTTGTATTGCAGTGAAAAACTGTGAGGAAACCGGAACAGAAGAGAATCGAAGCATCAGAAATGTAGTGCTACAGACGAATGTTAAAAATTAGGTGGGCTGATGAGATAAGTAATGAGGAGGTTCTCCGCAGAATCGAGGAGGACAGAAATACATGGAAGACGCTGACAAGGAGAAGGGACAGGATGGTAGGAATAATTTCTATGACACTAGAGGGAGCTGGAGAGGGTAAAAACTGGGGCTGGGCAAACGATACTCGCACTCGAACGTGCTAGAGATTTCCCGATACGCCGCAGCTTCGATGCAGTATCGAGCTTGTTTGGACAAACACGTGACAATTGAAGCGCGCCGCGCGAGAGACGCGAAAGAAACCACGAAATAGCCACAACATTAAGCTGTGGCCCAGCGACAATTTCTCAAATTCGTGAAACAGTGGAGGAAACCGCATTAAATCCTACCGCTGCACAAACTCCTGTTATGTCTGAATAAATTTAAAACACCGAGTTCTCATATAGCATTTATACCAGTTTTTTTAAAGTAAGATAGCAAAGGCGGAAATGTTGCGCTCCAAAACATATTGTTTGACGGAACACAGTATAAAACATTATTTGGCAATCAGGCGCAGTAATTATTTACCAAACAGGTTGGATATGAGCAATTAAATCCCTGTTCACATTTCTGAGTAACAGGTGAAAACTTTAGCAGATTTTAATGAGTTTGAAAAGAACGCGGCAGCATTCAGATGGAACAGTCGAGACAACTAGTCAAGAATTAAGTACCGAACAAACGGAATATATCGTAGTAAAGTGCGGGTAATTTTTATAACGAGAATATATTACAGCGGAGTAAACCGTCTTGCAGATAGTTCTATTAGACGTCACCAGATCGCGAGACAACCGAAAGCTCGAGAAGTTCACAGAATCATGATTTATTAGCTGCCGTTGTTACGCGTGATCTACACTTTTGAAAATACTTCAGTCTCTGTTTCACAATTATTTTTATTGTTAAATCCCATAGTGTATTAAAAACTTTAAAACAGGTCGTTATGATAGCACCAACAGAATTACTAGATCACAGGCCGATCAAAAGATCGACTTAGTGATGTGGTGCAGTGGTTAGCGCACTGGACTCGCATTCCGGAGAACTGCGGTTCAAACCCGCGTACGGCAATCCTGGTTTACGTTTTCCGTGAAATTCGTAGATCGCTTCAGGCAAATGCCTCGCTGGTTCCTTTGAAAGGGCACTGCTTATTTCCTTCCCCATCCTTCCCTAATCCAATAGAACCGAGGATTCAAATGGTTCAAATGGCTCTGAGCACTATGGGACTTAACATCTGTGGTCATCAGTCCCCTAGAACGTAGAACTACTTAAACCTAACTAACCTAACGCCACCTCACACACATCCAGGCCCGAGGCAGGATTCGAACCTGCAACCGTAGCAGTCGCCCGGTTGGAACCGAGGACCTCTTTGTTTAGTCCCCTCCCCTAACAAACCAAAAGATCGAATAGAACCCGAGATTTCCAGATCTGCGACGTAAACTGTTCGATCAGTTAGAGAGGTGTTCAAATATATCCATAACAAAAACTGTGGAGGAAAACAGATTGGAACACGTGCAGCAAATAATTGAGGACGTAGGTTGCAAGTGCCGCATCAAACCATTCAGAAGACTGATGACAGATAATAATAATAATAATAATAATAATAATAATGACACCTTTACAGAATGGACAAAACAAGACTAACCAAAAGGAACTTGGCCTACCTATGGAAAAAGAAGACAACAACAATATGGATTAAGGAAATTCGTAAGGATCTGGAAAGGTTCAACATTCAGGAAGTTCAGATATTAAATGGGGATACCTTTCGGACCACGATTTTCAAAATCGGGAAGGATTTCAAGTCTAAAGAACTAAGAAGACTGGAAGAGCTTGGAAGGACGAACGGAAGCAACAGTACAGCATCCATTTGAAAGAGTACTGGAGAAAGAGGAAACTTCAGACAAAGAAGAAATAAAATTGTAGCGTGATCCTAGGTGGTCAATTCGCAAATTAAAAATAATAATAATAATAATAAGTGTGATACAGACTGCACAGCACCTTTACAACTTAAGGGAGACGTAAACTTTTCTAACCAACAAAGAGTTATAATGAATTTGCCAAACAAGAGGTGCTACATAATACTTACGTCCACTGTTATGAAGTTCAAAGAGGTTTGCTCTCCATGACAGTACATTTTACTTGTTCCTGTTAACCACAATGAATCGTGAACAGAAACACTAAGAAGGGTGGCTCAAAAATTTGCCTCGACGACGTTCAAGGGTTAATTATGGAATACCAAATACTCAACGATAACTAGACATATGCCTTGCGTTGTATTCACCCAAACTGCCAAGCCAGATGGAATGAGAACGGGACACGCCGTGTGTAGGAGTGTGAAATGGAATCAATACACCAAAAGTGTATGGACATTTAATAGGACATGACTGTCGTCTACCAAAGCGATGAAGGACCTCTACAGTTTATCATAAAAAAGACTTTTGGTTCTACGCTCGTCTGATTTGGCCCGAATGGACTTTGTCTGCAGATCTGTCAGGAGCAAGGTGTATCAAGTGAAATTCAACCATCTTCAACAACTGGAAAACCTTAGTTTTGCAGCTGTGAGGCAATTAACTCCAGCTCTGTTAGAAAGGGTGTTTCGTACTATACAGGAACGAAGGGACTTTTGCTTACGTTTCCTGGACCATCACACTGAAATGCATTAAACTTGCGTTAGTAAATACTCATGTTGTTTATTGTTCATAATAAATTAAGTACAAACTGCTAAATGATTTTACGAACGTGCTGCATCATCTTTACATGTCTCTTGCGGGATGTGCACATTAGCGTTTTGTAACGTTGTCAGAGCATTTTAGAGATTTAAATGTTATGTTTTGTAAAATGTGCTGCGAACTGTGGTGTGCACAATTATGTTTCTTGCTCGAACTAGTCAGAGTAGAGAAGATTACTTCCCATTAGCTCAATCGGAATTTTTAATCTGGTGCTGCTACACTATGACATTAAGTGATATTTACACTCTTACTCTCGACACATATGTTTTCTGGGTACGGTACCGCCTCATACTGTATAACACTACTGTTGGAGAAAACCAACGTTTCTGCCACGATTGCAGCGGCCTTCTTCTGGGTCTACCCAGAGGAAGGCCGAAACGTTGGGTTTTTTCCACCAGTACTTTTACACAATATGTCGCGGTACCATACCTAAGAAACATTTATGTCTACTGACTCTGGCCGCGGAAGCCTAAGCAATTACACACTTAATATCGTGATACTTCGACATTTCCGAAGTCGTGAGTGAGTACTTTTAAAATATCTTTTGGACAATATTACGATTTTTCAGCGTATTTTTACAGACATACTCATGGGATTTTCGTAATTTAAATTTTTCTGAGTTTAACTAACTGAGAACATACCTTTTACAGTAAATTTGGTATCAAAGTGGAGTTTTGCAGCACGTACATTACGGTTTTGAGATAAATATTTAGGCACATTCACGTTCACAATTCAAAAGTTTAATACCTTTAGAGGTGGTTTCGTTAGAAACCATACTAAATAGGAGGAAAGGAGAAATTAAACGCTTGTGAAGAAGTGTGGCGCGAACAGTCCCACGTTCGTTTAAATCACTGGAGAAAGTCATAGAAATGCTGCAAATTTGTAAAACTCTTGAAGAACTATCCCAAAGTTTCAAGAAGCAGCAGGATTTTTAAAAAATGTCACGTCGTAACCACAGTATAGTCCTAATCTGAACGCAGGATTGTCAGTGAAGCACTGAAAACACATTTATTACGGAGACCTGCGTACGGCCAGATCAGGACCCCTGCGCAGAAGACCTGCTGTTTATACAAACAATGAATATTGCAAAAATATGTAAAATAAGAAAATTCGAGACTCTTCAAGAAATGGTAAATACTAAATAACAGATAACTGTTGGAGGTCGGACTTGAACTGGCGACTCCCACCACAACAGCCAAATCGCTAACGCGTACCCCATGCAGCGCAGCTCACGGCAGTGTACTTCGCACCCTACGTATCACTCCCACTGAAACCTCGAACAAAGGATCAAACGTATTATAGCTCACCCTAAGACATCAACTGTCGTTCTTGTCGCATAGTATTAGCGATTGTAACGAAAAAAACTCTAATGAGTTCTGTCATTCCCAGCACACTCCACCATGCACCTCACATGGCTCGCTGAGCATATACACATATGCAGAAACGCACACGTCGACACAGTTCCTCAGATAAGTATTCCATCAACTCAGCTCAAACACATCCGACTCGACGCCGAAATCGAAAGCGCCTGAAAGTTATGCAACGCTACACACCTCTCTGCTGGGTAAGAAGCAGTACAACAAGGCGTTACAGAATTTCTTAGCGCATTTGAAACAGACTTTTTTGCAAAGTAGAAACACGTTTAGAAAGGAAGTGAGAATGTTAAAATACCATCTCTACAGAAGTTGGTTATTTTAGCTTCGCTGCCGTTTCTATCAAAAGTCTATTCCATTTCTGAATGAATTGAAGTGCGCTTGTATGCCACACTACGTCAAATTTTTAGCCAGCACTAGACATAGCACGCATAGAAAATTGGCTACGTAAATTTTTCAAGATCGCATTGAGTCTATAATTTTCTGTAACCGATTCTCCGATTACCTGTGGATAACATTCATAAAACAGTGAGGCGATATGTGAGCGACTGTAGTATCTTCCTAGGTTCCTCGCTTAATATTGGTTCTTTAAAGATTGTAAATACGTACAGATTCATGGAAGCACAAATTCAAGGAAGCACCGATTCAAGGAAGCACAGAATGAAAAAATAGACACCGCAGGCCATTCCATTTGGGTGAGAAAAGTTTTGACGAGCTGTGCACGGTGCGCTCGGCCGCTCCTGTGTACAGCCGGACCAGAGCTTCTAACATCGCGTCCCCGATAGGGTAGGGTGCCCTATTTTCGAATAGCGAAGGAAATCTAACAATATAGTTAGTTAAGAAATCAGCTGAATGCTCCTGAAAACGGCTGACTTACGTAAAACATAATAGATTTTGGTTATACGAGGATGGTTTGAAAAGTTCTCGGAACAGAATAGAAAAAAGTACTTACATAACTGAAACTTTATGTTTCAATTGTCCACTTGGCAACATTTGAATATGAAGGAGGAGAGTCCTCCAGTGTATTCTGGAAATAGGCTTGAAAGTCCTTTGCTTTCATACCTTTCTTTACGAAGTACTTAATCACAGCTCGAATCTCGATTTTTTCCATCATCGCAAATCATTGCGTGGGAACAACAGAGCCTCGTCACCGCCACAGCTCCCTTCCAAGAGAACCGACGTGGCACATGTTTACAGGCAACAGTCCAATGAAGATCACGTTAATAACTCGCAACACTAATCCTGATCTTTCGTGGTGATTCCGAGAACTTTTCCAACCACTCTCGTATATAACCTTTTACAGCGATCGCCAACAGATTACATTTCCTAATTTATGGTTCAAATGGCTCTGAGCACTGTGGGACTTAACATCTGAGGTCATCAGTCCCCTAGAACGTAGAACTACTTAAACCTAACTAACCTAAGGACATCACACACATCCATGCCCGAGGCAGGATTCGAACCTGCGACCGTAGCAGCCGCGCGGTTCCAGACTGAACCGCCTAGAACCGCTCGGCCACACCGGCCGGCGTAATTTATGACAAATAATCTTTTGCATTTTGGAGAGTGTACTAAAAGGGTGTACAATTTCAAATATTGTGGTTCTTAATTTCAGACAGGGTCGTTTCAGAAGAATCATTCGAGGCTGCATACCTATAGGAATATTTTTATTACAAAAATACAAAAAATAATGTTGAGATATTCCAACTTGATTACTATCCTGGTTCACTTACAACTGCATTGATGCTATCATTTGCAGTTTTCACATTTTTGAATCTTCAAGCCGTGTTTCTCAGTCCAATACAAACATTTTAGACACCCTATACAATCTTCTCCAGATTTATCTTACCGCTATGGGACAGAACAATAGATGCGTCCCTCATCAGTCGAGCTAAGGATAACAGAACTTGCGGAATACTCAGAAGATAACTCGCATGTAGATTTTCTTTGACGCCTAGTCATTTTAGGCACCTTTGTATTCTTCTGGATTTCCTTGTGGGTGCTTAGATGTTATCCCATTTTGAAGGTTCCCCTAGTCCTTCTACAACTGTTCTCATATTGTAGGTTGTCTTGAACCGAAGGTTCTTCATAAAGCACTTTTTCTGTCTATACAAACACTATGGGTACTCTTCCAAGTCTCCTCTTTTTACGTAATAGATGTGTATATCTTGACTCTTGAAACACTTTGGACACCTTGAAGACTCTATTTCTAATAGGTTCCATGGCCTTACTCATTTTTTCCTCTGCCCAACACTTTCTTTTCTCCCAAACCATCTCCTGAAGAGAAATAAAAAGTGAAATCAATGAAGGGGTGCATATGTTAGTTGATAGAAATTAAACGCCTGTACCATTTGACAAACATCGCTGAACTACCGAAAGACATAATGAATTGCTACACTCAAAAGCTAGTCACAAGTTTCGTTAAATATGATGAATCGCTAGCACCTGAAAGCTAGCCATTGATTTCGTTAAATACCACACTAGAGTCGTGTCTACAAAATATTACAGATATCCAGAAAAATTCAACTGCGAGCACAGAAAGCGACTCGTGGCGATAACATCAGTTAATGCAGAACAGGGAATCAGCAATCATAAAGCGGTTACTGCATCGATGATTTCAGCCGTAAATAGAAATATTAAAAAAGGTAGGAAGATTTTTCTGTTTAGCAAAAGTGACAAAAAGCAGATTACAGAGTACCTGACGGCTCAACACAATAGTTTTGTCTCAAGTACAGATAGTGTTTAGGATCCGTGGACAAAGTTCAAAACCATCGTACAGTATGCGTTAGATGAGTATGTGCCAAGCAAGATCGTAAGAGATGAAAAAGAGCCACCGTGGTACAACAACAGAGTTAGAAAACTGCTGCGGAAGCAAAGGGAACCTCACAGCTAACATAAACATAGCCAAAGCCTTGCAGACAAACAAAAATTACGCGAAGCGAAATGTAGTGTAAGGAGAGCTATGCGAGAGGCGTTCAATGAATTCGAAAGTAAAGATCTAGGTACTGACTTGACAGAAAATCCTAAGAAATTTTGGTCTGATGTCAAAGCGGTAGGTGGATCAAGACAAAATGTCCAGACACTCTGTGACCAAAATGGTACTACAACAGAGGCTAACAGACTAAAGGCCGAAATACTAAATGTCTTTTTGCAAAGCTGTTTCACAGAGGAAGACTGCACTGTAGTTCCTTCTCTAGATTGTCGCACAGATGACAAAATGGTACATATCGAAATAGACGATAGAGGGATAGAGAAACAATTAAAATCGCTCAAAAGAGGAAAGGCCGCTGGACCTGATACGATACCAGTTCGATTTTACACAGAGTACGCGAAGGAACTTGCCCCCCTTCTTGCAGCGGTGTACCGCAGGTCTCTAGAAGAGCGTAGCGTTCCAAAGGATTGGAAAAGGGCATAGGTCATCCCTGTTTTCAAGAAGGGACGTCGAACAGATGTGCAGAACTATAGACCTATATCTCTAACGTCGATCAGTTGTAGAATTTTGAAACACGTATTATGTTCGAGTATAATGACTTTTCTAGAGACTACAAATCTACTCTGTAGCAATCAGCATGGGTTTCGAAAAGACGATCGTGTGAAACCCAGCTCGCGCTATTCATCCACGAGACTAAGAGGGCCATAGACACGGGTTCCCAGGTAGATGCAGTGTTTCTTGACTTCCCCAAGGCGTTCGATACAGTTCCCCACAGTCGTTTAATGAACAAAGTAAGAACATATGGACTATCAGACCACTTGTGTGATTGGATTGAGGAGATCTTAGATAACAGAACGCGGCATGTCATTCTCAATGGAGAAAAGTCTTCCGAAGTAAGAGTGATTTCAGGTGTGCCGCAGGGGAGTGTCATAGGACAGTTGCTATTCACCATATACAAAATTGACCTGGTGGATGACATCGGAAGTTCACTGAGGCTTTTTGCGGATAATGCTGTGGTATATCGAGAGGTTGTAACAATGGAAAATTGTACTGAAATGCAGGAGGATCTGCAGCGAATTGACGTACGGTACAGGGAATGGCAATTGAGTCTCAATGTGGACAAGTGTAATGTGCTGCAAATACATAGAAAGATAGATCCCTTATCATTTAGCTACAAAATAGCAGGTCAGCAGCTGGAAGCAGTTAATTCCATAAATTATCTGGGAGTAGGCATTAGGAGTGATTTAAAATGAAATGAACATATAAAGTTGGTCGTCGGTAAAGCAGGTGCCAGACTGAGATTAATTGGAAGAATCCTAAGGAAATGCAATCCGAAAACAAAGGAAGTAGGTTACAGTACACTTGTTCGCCCACTGCTTGAATACTGCTCAGCAGTGTGGGATCCGTACCAGATAGGTTTGATAGAAGAGATAGAGAAGGTCCAACGGAGAGCAGCGCGCTTCGTTACAGGATCATTCAGTAATCGCGAAAGCGTTACGGAGATGATAGATAAACTCCAGTGGAAGACTCTGCAGGAAAGACGCTCAGTAGCTCGGTACGGGCTTTTGTCAAAGTTTCGAGAACATACCTTCACCGAAGAGTCAAGCAGTATATTGCTCCCTCCTACGTATATCTCGCGAAGAGACGATGAGGATAAAATCAGAGAGATTAGAGCGCACACAGAAGCATACCGACAATCCTTCTTTCCACGTACAATACGAGACTGGAATAGAAGGGAGAACCGATAGAGGTACTCAGGGTACCCTCAGCCACACACCGTCAGGTGGCTTGCGGAGTATGGATGTAGATGTAGATGTAGATGTAGAAGAACCTCCTAAATGCCAGCCAGCTTGGATTCGGGAAACATCGATCACGTGAAACTCCACTCGCTCTTTTCTCACACAGGGTACTGAAAGCTTCGGATAAAGGCCGCCAGGTAGATGCAATGTTTCTTTTTAACAAAAGTACGATTGTATGGGGTATCAAGCGAAATTTGTGACTGGAATGAGGATTTTTCGGTTGCGAGGAGCAACAGTTACGTTGGATGGAGGGTCATCAACACATCTAGAAATAACTTCGAGTATGCCCCAGAGAAGTGTGTGGGACCCTTGTCGTTCATGTTGTGTATTAATGACCTATTAACAGTAAGCTTAGACTTTGTAAGGATGATGCAGGTATATATAATGGAGGACTGTCTGGAAGGAGCTGCAAAAAATTTAGTCAGTTCTTGATAAGATTTTAAGGTTGTGCAAAGGTTGGCACCTTGCTTTAAGTCTTCGATCTGTAATATTGTGCACTTCACGAAAAAGAAAAAACGCAGCATCCTATGAGTATAGCATCAACGAGGTACAAATGGAATCTGTTTACTCATACATTGACCTGGGTGTAACACTTTGTATGAATATGGAAATAGAATGAGCGCATCGGCTCAGTCGTGGGTGTAGCAGGTGGTAGACTTCGGTATATTGGTAGCGTAATGGGGAAATGGAGTCAGTCTAAAAGGGAGATCGCTTACAGTTGATTCATGGGACCCACCCAAGAATACTGCTGAAGTGTGTGGGACGTGTGCCAAATAGAACCTAGAGGGATGTTAAACATACACAGAGAAGATCAGCACGAGTTGTTAAAGGTTTGTATCATCCGTGGGAGAGCGTCACGGAGATGTTGAAAATACTGAAGTGACATACTCCTGAAGATAGTTGAAAACTATACCGGTAACTTCAAAAGTTTCAAGAACCGACTTTAAAAGGAGTACGCTGCAACCCCAGACATATCGCTCCCGTAGGGATCGTGAGGACAAGAACAATACGAACAATACGAGACTGGAATAGAAGGGAGAACCGATAGAGGTACTCAGGGTACGCTCCACCACACACCGTCAGGTGGCTTGCGGAGTGTGGATGTAGATGTAGGTGTAGATGTACTTGGCAGTTATAGGATACTAAAATGGCGGAAGGACAAGGATTTCAGCTAGTTTCCTCATCAGCAGCGCTGTACAGAGAGCAAATATCCACCTATCCGATTAGGCTACCATCCGAAAACAGCCGTTATATTACCCTCGCCAGCGACGATAAGCATCCGATGTCCATAACGGTACCGATTCAGAACACAACTGACGTATCTCTCTGCTGAAGTCATGTAGCAGCGTGCCGCAAAAGTGCATTGGTGTACAGCTACATCCACACTTGTCCGGCGCCACACAAATCCAGCATTCTTCGGTGAACACAACCAGAAGCACTTAACTGAAACCTAAAGCCACTCACTTGTTTTAACAAGCTGAGTGCGTACAGGTCTGTGTCAAAAACACGAAAACACCAAAAACACAACACATTGCCGTGTGTAATAAGGTGTAGGAAACCAGCTGGTTGAAAACAACTTCCAATCGTTTCTAAATGGATAAATACAGGTCCTGCATGGTTTTCATGGGAATCTTATACCTTTCCTCCTGCAAAATAATTACAAATTAAGGTAACGATGACGGAGGTGTTTCCGATCACGCACACTTCTCTCCAAACTAGGCCACAAAAGCTCAATAATATTGAGATCTGGTAATTGTGATGGCCATCTTCGTGTTCACAAAACCAGTGCTGCACGATTTCGTCGGGTAGACCTGATCAGCGAAAAAGGTCACACAATCATTGGCAGATAAGTGCAGGAACTTTCGCACAATTAGCTTAGCAGCTAGCAGTTTGCTGACAGGAATAATACTCAGTTAATGGAAAAGAGAATAGAAGATCTGTTACATGACGATCATTTTAGTTTTAGGAAAGGTGGAGCGACAAGAGAGGCAGTCCTGGCATTGTCATTGATAATAACAGAAGCAAGACTGAAAAATATGGAGACACTTTTATACGATTTGTTGACCTGGGCAGAGCGTTCGACGATGTAAAATGGTCGAAAATATTCGAATACCTGAGAAAAAGTGGAGTAAATACAGGTAACGTTCGTTACCATCACCGAACACCCACCGAATTTCACTCATGGGTCGTAAACTCTACCAGCAGTTGTAAATAGTATGAAGCAAGACTTATATTACCAAATGAATTCCTTCCATTTCCCCGTAGTCCAGGTGTTGATAGCGTCGGCGCCACACCTTCCTGATACAGGCATTTGAATTACTGATGAGTGGTTTTCGAATTCCAGCTCGCGCTGCTGTTCCCAGTTTATGGAGCTCCCTCAATCCCGGTCCACACGCAATAATCTGTCTGCGCATACATCCGTACAAATGTCTGTATGTGTAGAAGATCGCTGCAAATGTGATGTGTTCACACGACACTAACTCCAATCTACTACTCGACTGCCATGTGTCGGTGTAGAAAGGAAACATCAGTGGCAACGGGACTACGCTTCTCGTAAATGTCAAAAATTTAATTCCGTTATTTTGAAAGTAGAAATGGAGGAAGTTCTGTTGTGGTCTGTGTTCGCAACTTGAGTTGCAAAAAACATTCAGACCAATCGCAGGAAACAGAGAAAGCGATCAAAATGGCGTAGACAGTGGCTGCTAAAGTGAAAGCAGGTTTCTCACGTAAATTAACTGCGAGAGTTGCAGGGCGAACCTAACGACTGGCGAAATTATTTGTGGATGGATGTAGAAACTTACAATTATCTCTTGAAGCTTGTAATCCCTCATATTATGAGCAAAAATAGTTGTATGAGAAGGCCAGTTTCTCCTCATGAACGGCTGACGGTAACATTAAGATTCCTAGCAACAGGAAGGAGCTACAAAAATTTGGAATTTTCAACTGCAATATCGAAACAAGCGTTGAGTGAAGTAGAAACCCAACCCATGTGAAGCTATTTACGATCTCCTGAAGGATGAGTTCATGAAGGCAAGTCAAGTAAATTAAGTCTGTCAAGTTACAGATAATATTCTTGGTGTTGTAGACGTGTTTGAAACACAGTAGGCCCACATTATTAGAGATCATATACCTACATGGCCAACGAGGTATGGTTTACTTTGTTTCTGAGAAGGTATTTTCAAGTCGGTACTGTGTAGAAGCAACCTGTTACCCACTTTTGTTCCAGGATGCAAAACTCCTACACCAGATCATCAAGATTTCTGAACTTTGGATAACTCTTTTCGGTAGACAGTTCGCAACGAATTTTTTTTTATTTTTTTATTACTGTTTCTCTGTTTGCCGAGGCGTTAACTGCCCACAATTTTTCAATTAGAGCATTGTATGCTGCTCTCTTTTTGTCTCGGTCACTATATTCTTTACTTATAATCTTCCACAAACATGGGTGGTTTCTATATAATTCAATGAATTCACTTACAAACTCTCGAGAACACTGCACACCTGTGCAAGCTCCTTCATCTCCCGTTACCTACTGCAACCTACATCCTTCTGAATCTGCTTAGTGTATTCATCTCTTGGTCTCCCTCTACGATTTTTACCTTCCACGCTGCCCTCCAATGGTAATTTGTGATCCCTTGATGCCTCAGGACATGTCCTAACAACCGATCCCTTCTTCTAGTCAAGTTGGTCCACAAGCTTCTCTTCTCCCCAATCCTACTCAATACCTCCACATTACTTACGTGATCTACCCACCTAATCTTCAACATTCTTCTGTAGCACCACATTTCGAAAGCTTCTATTCTCTTCTTGTCCAAACTATTTATCGTCCATGTTTCACTTCCATACATGGCTACACTCCATACAAATACTTTCAGAAACGACTTCCTGACACTTAAATCCATACTCGATGTTAACAAATTTCTCTTCTTCAGAAACGCTTTCCTTGCCATTGCCGGTCTACATTTTATATTCTCTCTACTTCGACCATCATCAGTTACTTTGCTCCCTGTAAAGGAACTGAAAATATTGTGATTTAATCGCAGAGGTGCTGAAAAATTGTTCCAGTGACACACCAGAGAAATATCTGGTAAACTTTTTATCTTTGAGAGACATAGGAACAATTTTGCCCTTCGTTTTTTTTATTTCTTGTATGAACGACTACTTTTTGTTCTGATGGGCTGGTGGGATGTCGTACTGTCTAATTACTAGTGTGTGTGTGTGTGGTAAATGAATGAGTTAAAAGACGCAAGATGTGTTTTATATTATTTTCATCGCACAACAAGCCTTATTCCCATGCCTATGGAGTATTTATGTTAAGCAGAGAAGGCGAGTTTTAGATGGAACCGAAGATCTTCAAAACGGCGCTGCTCAACAATAGAGGTACGTGATTGTGCTCTCTACTTTCCTTTCGTGGCTGCTAAAATTACTTCCGATTCGTTTTGCCGAGACATTCAGAACCTGCAATCTTCTTTTTCTTATAAAAATACTAGTCCGATGCAAAAGAAATACTCTTAGATTTAAATAATTGCCATTCTTTTACCCAGGCCACGGGGAATGATAGAACGTACGTGCCTCTACTCTGAATGTACGTTCGCAATCTCCGACGAAATTATTTCACAATGAAAATTTCTCATCAGACCGCAACCACTCGCACGCGAATGTACGTACCCTCTGAATGTATCTAGTCAGTCACGCGCGTTGTTCAAAAGCTTTACTTTTAATATTCAGTGGATTACATTTCCGAAATTAATTTTTGTTTATGCTGCAAATCGTACTTCACGCGAAGTATTTATTACGTAAGTTTCAGGCTCAATTTAATAATAAAAAAAGATTCCGAATAATAGAAATAAAGAATAACAATCAAACAAATCAAAACTAAATAAACAGAAAGAGGGAACGTTACAATGGCGACCGAGTGCCATGACCATAATTTCAGTAAAAATCAGTAGAATTGTTAGTTGAAATATTTAAGCTTTTTTTCTTGCCATCCATTATTGCCACTACAACATATTGTTTCTGTTGCATGTCATGCGAGCTACGTACCAGAAACGAAAAACCACATGGAAATTACTAATTTTCGAAAAAAAGTTTTGGACCATTTAATGTTAATTCTTCTCACTTCAAAAGCGTCAGAAAACACACGTAAGGTAAGAACAACAGCACTAATCCGCTTTAGTTGAAAGTAAATGTGGGACAGTTTTTTTTCATTTTTTCGACACCCACTGCGTAGAACGCATCAATTCCTTTTTCCAAATTCTTTTCCATTTCTTTTTAGTTTACGTAAAAATTGCATTAGTTCATTTTCTATTATATGTAAATGCATCACAAGATGGCGGACAACTGTTATTGATTGAGCGCGAAAAAAGTAAGAGTCATTTATCAGTCTTCTGTTTTGCCAGAGACATACTTTACTACGTGAATTTTCACGGACGAGTGCAAAGCCATCTGTGATTTATTTACGTGTAGTAAGAGCTGTAGTGATAGTGAAGTTCGGCTGCACGCTGTTTTGTGTTGTGAATCGGCATGGTGAAACTCAGATCTCAGACAAAAACCATGGATAGTTCGTCACATGAGGAATCAATAGTCCAACCCTTACAAAACTTTGAGGCCGAAAGTACTGCGAATACCGAAAACACAGTCGCAGCGACCGGCAGTGCTCAGTCGCAGGCGACGGGCGACAATATGTCGACTACAGAAATAAATACGAATACTGACAATACACAAGACCCAGTAGAAACAGACCTTATACGCATGTTTAGAGAGATGCAGACAAATTTAATGTCGCAGTTTGCAGCTCAAGTTGTAGAAAATGTTACGTCACAAATGCAAGCTCACACAGAAAATGTTGCAGCTCAGATAGGTACTGTTAACACACGAGTAGAAAATGTTGCAGCACAAATGCAAGCTCACACAGAAAATGTTGCAGCTCAGATAGGTACTGTTAACACACGAGTGGAAAATGTTGCAGCACAAATGCAAGCTCACACAGACAATGTCACAGCGCAGATAAACGCTGTCACTACCCAGATAGCCAGTGTAACGACACAAATGGACAAAATAGACAATGACGTGAAGAACCTGACCGACATGCAAAATAATCTGACGACTCAACTGGCCCAGTTAAAAAGAGAGGTAGCAGATCAAGTGATAGAGGTAGTACGCGAAGATTTAAATTACATGAGCCAAGACATTGATAACTTAAAGTCCACAGTTAAGGATATGCCAGAACAGATCCGTACCTTAACCGAAAATTTTGAAGCTATGAGTTTTCAACAGACCGAGCTTAGTGTCAAAATGCAGGAGGCTGTAGACCAAGTTGATTACATGACGAAACAACAAAAGCAGCAGTTTGACGAATTTTTAGAGGAAAAAGACAAACATATCAACCATACATTAGAAACAGAACTGAAAAAAGCAATAACTAACACTGTAGAACAGGTGTACACTACCCAAAACACGTCTGTAACTAAACTTCAAACTGACCTAGCTCAGTTACAAAAGACTCTGACACAGGACTTACCTGACTGGAAAAAAACATGTAGACGAGCAACTAAAGAGTAAACACCATACACAGAACGAAAGAGAACAACATTCAGAAGAGGAATTTGATGACAGACGCCCAGGTAAGAGTGACGACGCAGCAAACAGTTATCTTTATCCCGATGTACCCATGTTTTCACCAAACCAAGGTCGTTACGGTAATCAACATTACCGCGACGAACGAGAGAGACACCAGACAACCGAACCAACTTTGTCGGCTGTTCTGTTAGAGGAAAGCCTTATAAAACACAGGCAGTTTCAAGTGTTTATCCCAGAAAAAAAATCCATCCACCCGGTAATTTTTATAAAGTCATTTAAGAATGTGTTGGCTAAGACCTGGTCTGAAAAGCAAAAAATACAGTATGTAACTGGATATATTCAAGGGGATGGTGCCCTATGGGCAATGGAAATGTCGGAAAATTGTCAGATATTAGAACAATTTGAAGCTGCATTTTTATCTAAGTATTGGTCCCATGGTGTACAAGAGAGATTGAGAAAAGCTCTGTTTAACCCGGAGCCATACAATCCAAAATTTGGATCACTCCGGAAGTATTTTGAAAAATACTTAAACAAAACGCGATTCTGGGACGAGCCCGTCACACACACAGACGTACTGCGCATCCTGAAGGCAAAATTACCGATCAGTATCAGAGAAAAATTAGTACAAGTACCAGAGAGCAATCTCGAATATTTCCTATCTGTGTTAGATTCTATCGATTTAATTAATGAGGATGCTAGGCAAAATCAAGACTACCAAAACAATTTTTGTGGCAGCGGTAGCAACCAGCTTATACAGCGCCAGCCGCATTACGGCGTCAACAATGTAGCGTGCGCGGCTGAATCGCGACCGGCTTTTGTCGATCGCGCCCCTACAGCACAGATGCCAGGCCCGAGTTCGGGAGGAAATTACAACTGCTACAATCAGACCTGCCACCAGCAATACAATAGAAAAAGGAAAAACGGGGATAGGAATTTTTCTGGTTATTCCGGGGACCGAAAACGTAACTGGTACAGAAATGGCAATAGGAACCAGTGGGGAAATAGTTATAATAATTTCCAGCCTGAATTTAGCCGCAACCACACGGGAGATCATCAAAGTAGGCAGTGGCAATATCCTGCTAACAGCCAAGCCTATCAATCAGAAACGCTAGGTGACACTATTCCGTTAAACTCAGGGCAAAACCACGACAGAAATACTCAACTAAGGAGCAACACGTCAGGGGTAAACATAATTGAAGTCGCAAACGAAACACAAACATATGAACCGTGGAGCGTTAAACTAAGCATGGCCTCATTATGCTCCCCAATGTTGGCCATAGATTGTCGTGGGGGCGATCCATGCTGTCATGAAAGTAAATTGCTCAGGTACCAAGATGAAACGGATATGCGTGATTTATTGACCAAGGAGGAAGAACCACAGTCATGTGAAGGTGATGGTATAGTACAAGCTAATTTACAGGCCGTAGTAGGAAAAGTACCTACACATATCCTTGTAGATACTGGTGCGAAAATTAGTGTGATGTCCAAGGCACTATTTAAAGAGATTAATATCCACACGACTTTACCGACCTATCCAGTACAAAATTGTAGGATATTAGGAGCCATAGGCGGCAAATCCAAGTTAATTAAAATGCAAACCATGGTCGAAGTGCAGATTGAAGACATTGTTTTTCAGTCATTTTTTCTAGTTGTAGAAGGGTTGATAGAACGGTGCATTTTCGGCATAATATATTATTGGAGTATATGATGTATTTTCAAAGTATGTGAAATTATATGCCACGAAAACAACTGCAGCTAAGCCTATTATCAGACGTATGCTAAACGACTACTTCCCGTCTGTTGGGAAACCACAGGCGATCTTAACAGATAACGCAACCAATTTTACGTGCCATGCTTGGAAAAAATTTCTGAAAGAACAACAGGTTAAACAAATACTGATATCCCGGTATAGCCCGCAATCAAACCCTATTGAAAGAATATTCCGTGAATTGAATAGGTTTATGAGGACATACGTAGCCAACAAGCAGTCTAAATGGATTGAATACTTAAACGTTTTTGAACAGGTGGTAAACAATCTCCCAATATACGACACTGCAGTTACGCCGTCAAAACTAATATGCAATAAGAAAGAAAATAATGAATGGGTAAACCCTATCCCGTCTTTTCCTAGACAACCCGTCGACCTAAATGAAAAAATAAGGCAAGTATTAATCTCTATCACACAACAGGCCCAATGCCGAAAGAAGCATTATGATAAACGGCTACATGGTGTTACCAGATTTACAATCAGAGAAAAGGTGTTACTCAAAACTCACGTGAAATCTTCCTTGCTAGCTAAGAAAAGCGCTAAGTGGCAAATGAAATATACTGGTCCGTACGTAATCGCACATATTCCGCACGACGGTTGTTATTTACTTGCATACCCTCACAGTGGTAAGATCAAAGGGCTGTATGCACACAGAGACTTAAGAAAATTCTACTATAATTAAGTATCATACGTCATATCTAATAATGCACAAGTATAAAATAAGTTATTGTAAAAAAAAAGGAACGAGCACGATTAGGATAAAGAAAATACATCTTATGCAGCTAAGTGAATCAGAGCATTTCACTATTTCTGTTTACATTTGTCAGTGAACGTGGACGCAAGACACAGGTAAGCTAGGACATACACGTCAGTTGGTGACTAGCGATGTTTAACACGAAGTGTACTTGTAAGTTTTGACGGAATGTTTTTTGTTTGGTCACAGTGGTATTTTAGTTTTAAGTTTATGTACGGAGGTATCTGGAGCGAACAATTGGCACAGACCTCACAGCAAAATAGATGTAAGTTATTTATTCTTTTTTTTGCCACTTGTGTATCAAGGCAGTAAGGTACAGGGTAAGTTACAAAGAAAAATATTGGACTCCCTAAGGTACAAAGGTTAAATTTGTGACGCAAGTACACGATAGGTTGCTGAGAAAGTATTTTGTGTCTTTGACGTATCCACACCACGAGTTTTTATCTATAAATATATCGCACAAAACACGACCTTAAATTTTTTTGTATGCTGCAATTATAAAAAAGGATTCCTAACTGCTAATGAAAGTGTAGGGTACCATACGCACAGTAACTTGATCTAAGAAAAGTGCACCTAAAGATAGGATACATGAATAACAACTTGTGTGATCTTACTGTCATACAGATAATTTTTTTTAACTTTATATACATGTTTGAATGCAAGTACGATGTTGAGATACAATCTGTGAATGTTAACTGAAGCAAACATAACACCGTCCCTTATAAAAAAAATAAAGGAGTATGTATAAGGTAAGTTACAGGTAGCCAACTAGCCGAAAAAATGAGGTAACGCCGAAACAAACACAGTTATTTACAGGTGGCGCTCGGCGAGATACTGCGAGACTTCAATCGGCGGGGAAAAGTCATGAAGTTACATTAATGTCACTATGACTGACGATTGACGTAATAAAACATTACCAAGATCACTGAGAAACACACTACGTGATACCCAGTAACGCCAAAGAATTTTAATAATCTATTTTTTTTAGTATGAAAATACGAAGGATGTACGCTGACTTCAGAGGGATGCAGTACATTGATTATATTTTTTTATGTGTTTATAATATTTTGACCAATCTGAGCGGAAGATATTTGATGGAAGGAGAAGTAACGCAAATATGAACACAAAAAAAACACCATATACGCGAGCACAGACTTTAGAGGCAGTAGCGCACAGCAGCCAAGCTTCATTATTAATCTGTTGTTTGTACTACCTAGCAATTTATGTATAGTGATTTATTTATGTCTGTTTACTCATTTCCTATTATTATTTTATTCCTTTATGTTTATGATGTGTGTGTACCATGCGTTGTTACAAACTTGGGTGACGAAAGGATGAAAGAATCCCCCCTCCCACATAGTAACTCGCGGGTAGAGAATGAACAAACTTTGCCTCATTTGGAGACAACTTCTAAAAGCACTTATAGTGCGTTCATGTCCTAGTATTGTTATTTCAATACATAAGTGCATCAGTAGCACGACATAGAGTAAAAAAAGTGCTGTTGTTCTCAAACGTGTTCTCCTATGCTCTATGAGATGTCAGACAGTGTCACGATCGCGAAATATAGTATTAGAGGCACGTACTTTCTGAGAACACAATCACCTACCAATTTATGTAATAAAAATGTTATGAGCAAAAAGGTACGCCGACAAGGTTCAGTAAAAAATCGCTGGAACAAATAACGAACGTGGGCATTTATCATAAAAGACAAGCTAGTGATATCATGAGCTGCAGTTTTGTTTCTGAATGGACAGGACAGTGTGACAATGTTATTCAGTGTCAGTGACCTGTGAGCTATATGCAAATAGACAAGTGAAAATACGTTTCATATCACGAACCTTTTCCTTCGAGGTAAAAGAGACATAGTGAATCGACGAAGACTGCGGCGGTACAAGTGTTTGTGCACTACATAGGACAGTGTGCCGTTGCTAGCCAAATAGTGAAGTGCAGTACTTACCTTTGTGCAGTGGACTTCGGAGGCACCGAGTGGTCCCTTCCCACAGCCAAGGTGTACAGCAAGTGGAAACAAGTGCGGTTGGTTTTTTTGCAAACTCTGCGAACACTGCACGAGACACTGAAAAGTTTGGACCGAGACGCGCGGCATCGCTTTACGGCGGTGGGCCCGCGCAACTGCCGAGTTCCACACGGCGCGCAGCGCGCCACCAAACTGATTGTTGCGAGTGCAGTTATGTGCATGTGACACATTATTGGCTAACGGCATAACATAGAAGGACAATTTGAATGCAAAGCAAAATCTACGTTTAAATGGACACCCAACGAAGTGCCAAGACATGTAGAAACACAGATTCCTGAAACCCGAAATAAAGTCTGACTACCCCAGCTCATGATTCACGCCCCACGTTACCTTTGAACAACGCCTATGTTTATATGTATATATATGTATTAGTATTAAGTTAGACTAAGTATTAATCCATGTGAATTTTTGTTTGTTACATGTTTATATTACCCATGACGAGACAATAGTAAAATACGGAAAGGATGTCACTAAGCAGATCTTGGCGTAGAAGAGAGAAGCAGTGGAAAGCAGAACCAACTCTAAGCAAGAGCTAACGCCTCTTGCTGCCCCAGACACGACTATTAACCCACAATCTAG